>NC_041403.2:702500-1067500 GCF_900747795.2 Erpetoichthys calabaricus | reverse complement strand
CTGTTCTCAAGTTATAAACTCATTTAAAAAGCTGCAGGTATAAACCAACAAGCAGTAAAGTTCTAAATCACTGGCGCCATGCAGGAGGAATGTGCAGGACAAGGGGGGGGGGGGGCTGGCAAAGCTGCTTGGTGAAGTCCTGTAAACTCAGTCCGTCCTCAGCTGTTTGGGGAAAATGAAAACTTAATAGAAGAAGAGTGTAGTTAAAAAACAAAATGAAGATTTTACACTGCAGGACAGACGGAGAGAGGGATGAAGACACAAAGGAACTTCCAAAGTGAATGACAATGAGGACACAAAGGAACTTTCAAAGTGAATGGCAATGAAGACACAAAGGAACTTCCAAAGTGAATGGCAATGAAGACACAAAGGAACTTCCAAAGTGAATGACAATGAGGACACAAAGGAACTTTCAAAGAGAATGACAATGAGGACACAAAGGAACTTCCAAAGTGAATGATAATGAGGACACAAAGGAACTTTCAAAGAGAATGGCAATGAAGACACAGGAAATAAGACACAAAGGAACTTCCAAAGTGAATGGCAATGAAGACACAAAGGAACTTTCAAAGTGAATGGCAATGAAGACACAGGAAATAAGACACAAAGGAACTTCCAAAGTGAATGGCAATGAAGACACAAAGGAACTTTCAAAGTGAATGGCAATGAAGACACAGGAAATAAGACACAAAGGAACTTCCAAAGTGAATGGCAATGAAGACACAAAGGAACTTCCAAAGTGAATGGCAATGAGGACACAAAGGAACTTCTAAAGTAAATGGCAATGAAGACACAAAGGAACTTTCAAAGAGAATGACAATGAGGACACAAAGGAACTTTCAAAGTGAATGGCAATGAAGACACAAGAAATAAGACACAAAGGAACTTCCAAAGTGAATGGCAATGAAGACACAAAGGAACTTCCTAAGTGAATGGCAATGAAGACACAAAGGAACTTCCAAAGTGAATGGCAATGAAGACACAGGAAATAAGACACAAAGGAACTTCCAAAGTGAATGGCAATAAGACACAAAGGAACTTCCAAAGTGAATGGTAATGAAGGCACAAAGGAACTTCCAAAGAGAATGGCAATAAGACACAAAGGAACTTTCAAAGAGAATGGCAATGAAGACACAAAGGAACTTCCAAAGTGAATGGCAATGAAGACACAGGAAATAAGACACAAAGGAACTTCCAAAGTGAATGGCAATAAGACACAAAGGAACTTCCAAAGTGAATGACAATGAAGACACAGGAAATAAGACACAAAGGAACTTCCAAAGTGAATGGCAATAAGACACAAAGGAACTTCCAAAGTGAATGGTAATGAAGGCACAAAGGAACTTCCAAAGAGAATGGCAATAAGACACAAAGGAACTTCCAAAGTGAATGACAGTGAAGACACAGGAAATAAGACACAAAGGAACTTCCAAAGTGAATGGCAATAAGACACAAAGGAACTTCCAAAGTGAATGGTAATGAAGGCACAAAGGAACTTCCAAAGAGAATGGCAATAAGACACAAAGGAACTTCCAAAGTGAATGACAATGAAGACACAGGAAATAAGACACAAAGGAACTTCCAAAGTGAATGGCAATAAGACACAAAGGAACTTCCAAAGTGAATGGTAATGAAGGCACAAAGGAACTTCCAAAGAGAATGGCAATAAGACACAAAGGAACTTTCAAAGAGAATGGCAATGAAGACACAAAGGAACTTCCAAAGTGAATGGCAATGAAGACACAACCATGCCGTGGTTAAGATGGACGGACGGACTGCACCTGACATATTGAAGACAAAGCAAAATATATCAAAAAAACAACCTGAGGTGACGAGTGTAAAATTACCCGAAGACAAACAAACTCCAAAGCGGAGGCAGCAGAAGGCGTCACTTGGAGAAATTCCAGGGTCAAATCAGTGCGAGGAAAACCATAGCAGACAAATGTCAAACTCTGTAAAGAATCAGTTCTGTGACTCATGTCAGAGATGGACATGGGGCAGCAGGGTGGCACAGTGGTATCAACAAGGAGACCGGGCTTCGTGCCCTGGTGTGACGTCTGCATGTTCTCCTCACGCCCTGCGGGTTTCCGTTTGGAGCTCCAGCTTCCTCCCACAGTCCTGAGACATGCAGCTTAGGTGCCATGTCGGCTCCTGATGTGTTTTTGGGTGTCTGTTTGCCCTGTGGTGAGTTGGCACCCCACTTTACACCCGGCGATTGCTGGGTTAGGCTCCAGCTGCCCTGCAACTCAGCTTGGAAAAATCCAGTTAAGAAAACGGATGGCCAGACAAACATAATTCAAAAATACAAAACAGATCAGCTGTCAGTGTTTGTCAGAATTCCCAAAGAGAATAAAAGGACATGAAATGTGCACAAAAGGCAATCAGGAGACCAAGATGTGTAAAAGAATAGAAAGCACAACACGCCACCCTTTGTCTAAAGTTAAAACAGAGTTCTTGGAGTGACTGATATGAGGAAGCCATTTTCGATTGTCATCATCCCAGAGAGAATTCTGTCGGCAGCTGGAAAGTACAAAACATGAGCTGATGATACAGAGATAAAGGAGAACAGGCCGAGAACCCACACACCCGGCCCAGCGTTACACTCGGCACACACACTCTTACTGTAAACGGGCGGCACGAGCTCAGGGTCCGTACGCCTGCTGGAACTCAAAACGCTTTCGGCCCTGAGGATTAAAGAGACTTGAAATGTGCAGACCCCCGTGAATGGAAATCTGCAGCCTTCTGGCCGCACGTGAAATGTGTGAAACGGAGGATGGCGTCTGTCTGACAGATATAAACGAGTCGAGTCAGCAAGTACTCAGACCCCTTCCTTCACTGTCTGCACACTTCACTGTGGTGAAGATTTCATTTTAAGTTGACCGATGTGTCGTTTTTGCTCACTGATCTCCTCTCAGTAACCCAGAATGACAAACTCAAACTTGTGTACAGAAAGATCTGCAAATGTATTAATAATAATAATAATAATAATTCATTACATTTATATAGCGCTTTTCTCAGTACTCAAAGTATTCAACGTGAAACCCTGAAACCCCTCATTCATTGAAGCACTCAGACCCTTCATTCAGTATTTTGTAGAAGCCCTGTTGGCACTCTTCTCAGGTAAGTCTCTATAAGTTTGGCACACCTGGACTGAGGCACTCGATTCCATTCCTCCTGGCAGATCCTCTCAAGCTCCATTAGACTCATGGGAAGTGCCCATAACCTGCCATCTTCAGGTCTCGCCACACCGGCTCTATGGGGTTTGGACTTCGGCAGGACCATTCGAGGACATTCAGAGACGTGTCCTGAAGCCACTGCAGCGTTCTCTCTTTGGCTGTATGCCTCAGGTCATTGAACTGTCACCCCGGTCTGAGGTGGCATGCACTTTGAAGCAGGTTTTCTTCAAGGTCCTCTCTGTACTTGGCTACACTCATCCTGCCCTCAATTCTGAGCAGTCCTTCCACCACCAGTACCACCTACTTCTCGGTAGGGATGGCATTAGGCAGGTAGTTCTGCCGAAGGAGTTCAATGTTTGTCTCATCAGACCACTCGGTCTTCTTTCTCATGTTCTCAGAGTCTTTTAAATGCCACGTGCCTTTTATTGAAGAGTGGCATCCTTCTGATTGATGGAGTGTTGCTGAGAAGTCATCCTTCCACCTCAGCAGAGCTCTGTTAGAGTAACCATTGGGTTCTTGGGGTGACCTCCCTGGCCAATGCCCTTGTTGCCCACTTAACTCAGTTTGGATGACTGAATCCTGGTGTTTGCAAACTTCATCTTCCCTTTCACAACTCTGGAGGTCCTGGGAGCTTCACAAATGATTTCATCCCCTTGGCCTGACCTGCACCTCGGCACAGTTTGACCATGGAGGTCCACAGAGAGTTCACGGCTGACATGCAGTGGGAATTGTGGGCCCTTCGATACACAGTGTGATGGACGGCCGGCACACCCAACGAGTAGAAGGAAGTGGGAAGGCAGCTACTTTGGGACACGGCCTCGCCCAGGACGCTAGATGGTGACTTCCCTGCAGCATGGCGGTGCCCCAGATTCCCACAGGGCACCATGGGATATGGAGTTCGGCTTTACAGTCCTGCTGGGTACTGTGGGTGCCGCCAGGAGACGCTGCAGGGACACAGGGGGACTTTAGCCCAGACGTACTCCCAAGTCACGGGGACGGAAGCCCCAAAGTACTTCTGGGCTGAAGAAAACTCAAGCCCTCCATTTGACCCGTGGGAGGAAGAACAGAAGCACTTCCGGGTCAAGGACTACATAAAGGACTGTTGGGAACACAGCAAGCGAGCTGGACTTGGGAGGTATGGAGGAGACAATTGCATTGGTATTGTAATTCTATTTATTGTGTGTTTGGAATCACCTGTTTATTGTGGCTGTGATGCTTCAGAAAAGAATGAAGACCCCCGTTTGTGCTTTTACCAGGTGTCCAGGACGTCTGTCTGTCGGGTATGGGGAGCAACAGCGCCTTCTAGTGCCACAACAGGTACGCGTTTGCCGTCCAGTCAATTCACTTTCTCAAAGGCAGACTCCACTCAAGTTCTAGAAACTTCTCAAGGAGGATCAAAGCAAACAGGAAGCACCTGAGCAGAATCTGCTGTGCCACAGCAAAGGGTCAGAATACCCCTAGGAGTGAGAGAGTCACCCGTTATTGAGTTTAATAAATTTGGAAACCTTTCTGGAACTATCTTGTCACTTTGTCATTATTGGTTATTGAATATAGACTGGTGGGCATAAACAATGAAATTAGTATCCATTTAAAATGAAATCCACACCATAATAAAGTGTGCAGAGAGTGAAGGAGTGTGAATACGTTCTGAAGTATTGCTTATATGTAGACAAAGACAATAACCGTAGTCCGTAGTCCTCCCCACCACGCACTTTGTCTTGCGGGTTTAACAGAAGTCGGAGACACAATGCTGTAATAATTATGGTCTGAGTTAAGGCTGCAGGTCAGGTGGTTGGCTCTCCTCACTCATCATGGCGTATGTTGACATGTAGACATTATTAACAGCGTACGCTTGGGTAATATACTGACGTCAGAAGAATAACAGCACTCTCTGAAGCTTCTGGACCAGCGTAAAATAAACCGATCACGCAGTCTACGCTTATTACAAAACAAACATGGCACCAAAATCACGTGAGCTCTTAACAAGGGGGACACCTCTTTCAATCGAGAGCATCTTACATTTATATGTCAGCAGGTCAGCAGGTCAGCAGGTGCCAGTAAGAATGTCCCTGACGATAAGGACCCTGTAAACCTCCATATGACTACACACCCTGTTTGTGTTTAAGACTGGCTGTTCTGTAACTTCGGGTACTGTGGATACAAACTGCCCTTGAATCTACTGGCACCAGTGCCAGTGGCTGTGTGCCATCTGCTTGATATGAAATAAAACAGAAACAAGCAAGACTATCGATGACATGATGCCGACTATAAACTGCACCATGGGGTAAATTACAAGCAATGCCAGCTGAAGATACCAGTCCCTCTGTGTTTGGGGTCTGCCCACCTGTCAGCAGTACAGAATTCTGTCCTGGCATAACCTGTCACAAGTGAAAAGGGCTGAAGTGGGCATATCATGGTGTCTAATGTTCTGTGTTGTGGAAACACTAGAGGAGCAAACACATTGCGATGCATTTTTGAGCACAGCCTTCCATAAAAACAGAACTGACTTCTTCATTTACATAACGAATACAAATCCTTTGAACTTTTCCAATTTCATTTTTGTTGCAGGTTTTGTCATAATGTTCTCCCCGTGTCTGCGTGGTGCGCTCCGGTTTCCTCCCACAGTCCAAAGACATGCAGGTTAGGTGGACTGGCGATCCTAAATTGGCCCTAGTGTGTGCTTGGTGTGTGGGTGTGTTTGTGTGTGTCCTGCGGTGGGTTGGCACCCTGCCCGGGATTGGTTCCTGCCTTGTGCCCTGTGTTGGCTGGGATTGGCTCCAGCAGACCCCTGTGACCCTGTGTACGGAGTCAGCGGGTTGGAAAATGGATGGATGGATGGTTTTGTCATAATATCAGCAACCATTTGTTCTGTTGGACAGTACTTCAGAGTAATGTTTCCATCCATCCATCCATCCATCCATTTTCCAACCCGCTGAATCCGAACACAGGGTCACGGGGTTCCATCATGTAATATTAATAATATAATAATATATAATATTAGTAATATAAATACCTGGGAGTGCAGCTGGACGATAAATTGGACTGGACTGCCAATACTGATTATCTGTGCAAGAAAGGACAGAGCCGCCTGTACTTCCTTAGAAGACTGGCATCCTTCAACATCTGCAGTAAGATGCTGCAGATGTTCTATCAGACGGTTGTGGCGAGCGCCCTCTTCTATGCGGTGGTGTGCTGGGGAGGCAGCATTAAGAGGAAAGACGCCTCACGCCTGGACAAACTGGTGATGAAGGCAGGCTCTATTGTTGGCATAGAGCTGGACAGTTTAACATCTGTGGCAGAGCGAAGGGCGCTCAGCAGGCTCCTATCAATTATGGAGAATCCACCACATCCATTAAACAGTGTCATCTCCAGACAGAGGAGCAGTTTCAGCGACAGACTGCTGTCACTGTCCTGCTCCACTGACAGACTGAGAATATCATTCCTCCCCCAAACTATGCGACTCTTCAATTCCACCAGAGGGGGTAAACGTTGAACATTATTCAAGTTATTGTCTGTTTTTTACCTGCATTTTTTATTACTCTTTAATTTAATATTTTTTGCTGCTGGAATATGTGAATTTCCCCCTGGGATTAATAAAGTATCTATCTATCTATCTATCTATCTATCTATCTATCTATCTATCTATCTATCTATCTATCTATCTATCTATCTATCTATTGCTCTGACGAAGTGGTACCTCATGTCCACCTCTTTACACCTCTGTCTGCTTACTGGGTTCTTTGCTATGACAATTGCACCCTGGTTATCCTCATAAATGTCTACTGGTTAAGGCTGAATTTCACCATCTGTTCCTTTAAAGAGCTGTATGAGGTCCATACCCTCCTGTACTGTGGCAGTAAGTGCCATATACTCAGCTTCACATGTAGATGACGCCACAGTGGACTGAAATTAAAGCCCCCATTTTATTTAGACTGAAACAGTATCCAGTTGTGCTGCGTCTCTCATCTGCTTCACTATAGGCTTGTAATTTGAATTGATCTTCACATTTTCTATAACATGTAGCATAGTCAGCAGTTCCTTTCAAATATCGTAACACATGTTTTGCTGTCACCCACTGTTGGTTTGGACAAGTACTGTGATAGCTTACTGATGACAGAACTTCAGTCTGGTCTACTGCACGTCGTTAAATCGATCAAACTGCCAACTAGTTCTCTAAACCTTTTGGGATCAATGGACGTATCATACTCCTGGTTAGAATCCAGCTTCTGCTCACATGGTGTTGCTCTTGTTTTACATTCTGTCAAGTCAATACACCTGAACACCAGCAAAACCAAGGAGCTGGTGGTGGATTTTAGGAGGACCAGGCCCCTCATGGACCCCGTGATCATCAGAGGTGACTGTGTCCAGATGGTACAGACCTATAAATACCTGGGAGTGCAGCTTGATGTTAAATTGGACTGCACCGCCAATACTGATGCTCTGTGCAAGAGAGGACAGAGCCGACTATACTTCCTTAGAAGGCTGGTGTCCTTCAACATCTGTAATAAGATGCTGCAGATGTTCTATCAGATGGTTGTGGCGAGCGCCCTCTTCTACGCAGTGGTGTGCTGGGGAGGCAGAATTAAGAAGAAGGATGCCTCACGCCTGGACAACCTGGTGAGGAAGGCAGGCTCTATTGTTGGCATGGAGCTGGACAGTCTGACATCCGTGGCAGAGCCTTTGTAATGAGGTCGACTCAGTGTACAAACTAATTACTGGTGGCTTGCCCTTACCAGCGTAATAGTCTCTTATGATTTTTAGTGCTTTTCTGCCATCATCAGCAGCTTCTCACATAATAAGGGAGAGGCTCTTATCGTCTAGAAACTGTATTAATTCAGCATAGGCTTCACCATTTCTTTCAGCGTCTTCCTCTCTGTCTTCATCTTCACTTGGCTCGTGTAGTATCGTCTCTTTTAACCCTTGTAACGGCAGATGGCCCGAAAATTTTGTTTCCCGCAGTTCATAGTTCTTCTCTTCTCCACGAACACTAACCTACTCCATCGGTTACCCTGTTCTCTCTTTTTAATTCCAGTAGCCCGTGCGTCTGCAGTACCCGCCATGCTGTCTTACTCAAAATGTCCTGCTAATTAACTCACACGTGTCCTGGGCCCATAGCCTGTTGACATGAAGACTAAATGTCCTTGCAATGGCAAGAAAATTATTAACAGCGTACACTTGGGTAATATAATGACGTCAGAAGAAGAAGAACACTCTCTGAAGCTTCTTGACCAGGGTCAAAGTACACCAGTCACGCAGTCTCCTTTTATTACAAAAACAAAAAAATCTTTAACATGCACATGCGCACCACCGGGCACCAAAATCACACAAGCACTTAATAAGGGGGACACCTCTTTCAATCGAGAGCATCTTACATTTATATGTCAACAGGTCAGCAGGTGCCAGTAAGAATGTCCCTGATATTAAGGACCCTGTAAACCTCCATATGACTACACACCCTGTTTGTGTTTAAGACTGGCTGTTCTGTAACTTTGGGTACTGTGCATACAAACTGCCCTTGAATCTACTGGCACCAGTGCCAGTGGCTGTGTGCCATCTGCTTGATATAAAATAAAACAGAAAAAAGCAAGACTATTGATGACATGATGGCGACTATAAGCGGAGCCATGGGATAAATTACAAGCAATGCCAGCTGAAGATACCAGCCCTTCTGTGTTTGCGGTCTGCCCACCTGTCAGCAGTACAAAATTCTGTCCTGGCATGACCTGTTACAAGTGAAAAGGGCTGAAGTGGGCATATCATGGTGTCTAATGTTCTGTGTTATGGAAACACTAGAGGAGCAAGCACTGGGCAGCCCGCTGCTCTCTCATATTTAAGATGCTTTCCTCAGTAACGAGGCTCCAATTCACTATTCTGAACTTGTGGCTTCTTGGCCGCCTTTCCCGCTCCCACGCTTCTATTTGTGTGCCTTTATTTAGGGGAAAGTTTACACGCAGCCCTCTGGAGAGTATTAGCCCTCCATTGAAAGGATTAAAGTCCAATCCGACGGTGCATTGTGCTCACATAAAGCGTCGCGCACGCGAGTTCTGTCAAGCGGCCAGAGTAGGGCGTGTCCTACGATAATGAGGGGCGGTGCCGCTGGCTCCTTGTACCGCCTCGATTTTAACGCGCCTCGTCCGCAGTTTGGCGACATTCGGGTGCACCGCCGGCTGCCCCCAAACGGAAGCGTTACTGTTGTTCGACCAGACACCTCGATCGCTGAATATGTGAGTAACTCCGTCGACACTGATGATGATGATGATGATGATGATGATGATGCTGCTGTGGCATCTTCCTGGATAGCAGCTGCATGGGTGAGCTCCTGTTCTGCGCGCTCAGCGAATCCCTCAGCTGTCCGCTGCTATTTATACCCTTGGACGGTGGCAACGGGAAGCTGTACTGACGGGCGGGAAGCGGGCGAAGTGTCTCGCCGAAATCCTTTCGAGACACAACATAAACGCCTCCTTCACGTGCCACAGGCTGCGAGGCCACTCCCCGCCGATGACGGACACAGACTGGCTGGCTGGCGCGTCTTCTCCGCAAAAGGTGAGTGCGAACTCGGGCCGCCACGACCGTTATCTGGAACCGGACCGCCCACGGGTATTGGTTTCAGCTGGTCTTGCCGGGAGATAGACACCGGGGTTCCGTTATAGCGCCCAGCGTGCTTCGCTTCTAGTCAAGGCGGCCCCCGTTTGAGTACTTCCCTCTTTCCTTCTCGTTGTTTTCGACTCTTCAAGGAAGAAAGCTGAAGGCGCTGACCTCCTAACACGCGAGTTCAAGACGCCTGGTGAACTGAACATATGCGCCATGGGCCGTCTCGACGTTTATTTAGTGCCAGGTACGTACGTCTGGGATGGCGCGGGGACAGCAACGCCCCTCGGCCGTCCATCAAAAACAATAAGAGGGGCAGCCCACCGCCCTCAGTTCATTTCACTCGCGACAGGTCCGCTCCTCCGTTCAAACAACGCAACGAGCGCCGTAGCAGTGCGCAGACGCCGCCGGTGATCACGTGGCCCCGCTCCGCAGGGACTCACCCGCTCTTTTCTTTCACTTAAGAATTTTTTGCCCCACAAAATGGAGAACCAAAGAACTCTCAATCTGTAGGCCAGGGGTCCCCAACTCCGATCCTGGAGGGCCCCAGTGGCTGCCGGTTATCATTCTAGCCCTTTTCTTAATTAGTGACCGGTTTTTGCTGCTAATTAATTTGTTTTGAATTAATTTTAATTGACTTGTTTTTTAAGATTTGTTCCCCTGAGTTGCTTCATTTCTTTCCTTAAATGGCACCCAAACAGAAGTTAAATGTGGAGTGAAGGAGCCAACAGACCACCAACTCAGTCAGGGCCTCAAACTTCAACCCATTTCACTCCAACCAGTTGCTTAATGAGGCGCTGATTCTTGTTGTTAATTAAACTCTTTCTTTAATTCCGTGGCCTGTTGCTGCTCTCATTGTGTAGTGGCAGACATTTCTGAAATTGTTGATTTTCCCTTTTCTAAGAGCAGATCAACATTCCTGAGACCCGCATCTTTCTTTATTTTCAGATCTTGTATGATGGACACAGCCTGCTGGTCCTGATTTGGCTCATTTTGTATCTCATTATTGTTTGGCAGCTAATGAAGGGGTCTGAGTCTTCAAGAGCAAGTCAATTAAAATGAATTCAAAAGAAGTTAATTAGCAGCACAAACAGGTCACTGATTAAGAAAAGGGTTAGAATGAAAACCAGCAGCCACTGGGGCCCTCCAGGACCGGAGTTGGGAACTGAAGAGCATTAATTTAATTTGATTTGTATGTGTGGATTATTTGGGTTGTTACCGACATCCAATGTGAATTTCATGTCAAGAGCCCCATTACAAATATCTTAACTGAGAAACACGTTGTGAGAGACACCCAGAGGATGGAAGGATGGGGAAGGCCGCTATTTTTGGGCACTGCCTCCCTCCAAGTGCTAGATGGAAGCTCCTCGAGTGTAGCGGTGCCCTGGGTTCCCGCAGAGCATCCTGGCACTTGGAGTTCAGTTTTACAGCCCTGTTGGGTACCGTGGGTGCTGTTAAAGGACCGGAGGAGCCAGTGCCTCATCCATAGCCCGTAAATACTCACAAGTCACAAGGACAGAAGCTCAGAAGTACTTCTGGGCTGAAGAACAAAAAAAAAACCAGTTGTCCATCTGACCCGGAAGTGCTAGCAAGTCACATGGGCGGAAGGTCAGAAGCAGTTCTGGGTCAAGGACTTCATAAAGGAGTGATGGGAGCCCAGCAAGTGAGCCGGAGTCGGAAGGTAGCAGACCACGCTTGCTGGGAGGTGTGGAGGAGAGCTTTGTGCTTTACGGTGATCGTTATTGTATTTATTTGCTGGTATTAGTGGTGGCTGTGCTGCTATTCCTAGAAGAAAGAAAATTAAATATCTTCTTGGTGCTTTCACCCTGTGTGTCTGTTGGGGTTAACCAGGCAACAGCGAGGGACCCCCTAGCGTTTACAGCGTTCAGTCCTTATTTTCCCAAGACATGAAGCTTTGTAGGGTCTCCCCTCTCATTTTTACACTCTTGTTGAACCATTTTGTGTGCAGGAAATGACTCAACAGTAGGAGTCAAAGCTTTTTATAAGTTTTCCTAATTTAGGAATCTACCGCTAACTTCACTAGGATTTTTGCAAGAGCTGGGGAGCTGTCCTGAGATTCAGGCAGACACCGACACACACATTCCAGGAGCAATGGCCAACAGTGAAGTCGTTAAGAGGTATCGATTTGACAGATCTGTAATAAATCTGGCAGGTTACCTGATGACTCTGCCTGTGCGAAGAAAGGAAGGTGTTGGTAACGTTACTCGTTACATGCGGCTTTACAATAACAGCGGTTTAGTGGGTCGCAGCCAGGCATTACTCGAATTTTACACCAAGCTTACGACACGCAAGGCAATACACATCTGTGAACATCTGTCCAGCACGCAGTGTAAGGTGATGTTACGGCAAATCAGCAGGCACAGAAAGATCACAAACACGTCCTCTGCGAGTGACATCACAGCAGCAACACACGGGTGTCATGAAGTGCGCAGTACTGGAGTGGCGGACATTTTATTGTGAATGATTGGGTGATTGACGGCAACACAGTGGCGTACATGGGGGGGGGGCAAGGGGGGACATCTGTTCCCGGGCACAGCATCCAGGGGGCACCAAATTTCCCTTCCCCATTGCATTTTGGTAAACAGGAGGGGGAGCGAAATCTTCAGTTGTCCCCGGTCCCCTGTGTCTCTGGTCACACAGTTACACTGAGCTCTGCGTTCTACAAGGCCCTTCGGATAATCGCGTCACAAATGTTCTCCTGCTGGCAGAGTGGGTATCCTTTTGGCCCCTGTGTGTGTGTGCGTGTGTGTTCACCCTGTGATGGACTGGTGTCCTGCCTTGCACCCAGTGCTTGCTGGGATGTTAAGATGGGTGGATAGATGGATTCTGTAATTGGATTTGTTGTCTGGGCTTTTTTTTTTCAGATGGTATTTGAAACTTGCTTTTGAATTTCCATTCGTTTTCAGACGATGCCAATGCTGGCACACTTTAAATACAAAGCAGCATTTTCCAATGAAAGCAATCTGTCCACACAAGCATTTTAACATGGTTTATATTTTAATTTCTTATTTTGCCTTTGGCGGCACGGTGGCGCAGTGGGTAGCGCTGCTGCCTCACAGTTGGGAGATCTGGGGACCTGGGTTCGCTTCCCGGGTCCTCCCTGCGTGGAGTTTGCATGTTCTCCTCGTGTCTGCGTGGGTTTCCTCCCACAGTCCAAACACATGCAGGTCAGGTGGATTGGTGATTCTAAATTGGCCCTAGTGTGTGCTTGGTGTGTGGGTGTGTGTGTCCTGCGGTGGGTTGGCACCCTGCCCGGGATTGGTTCCTGCCGTGTTGGCTGGGATTGGCTCCAGCGGACCCCCGTGACCCTGTGTTCAGATTCAGCGGGTTGGAAAATGGATGGATATTTTGTCTTTTATTTTTCTTTTCTTCATTATGTAAAGCACTTTGAGCTACTTTTTGTATGAAAATGTGCTATATAAATTAATGTTGTTGTTGTTGTTACGAAACTCAAAATCTCGTCTGCGCTAAAATGACTGAAAAGACATATTGACAGGGACTTATCTGGCTGACGCCTCCTTTATCCAAGGCTCCATCTCTTTTGGTTTTCCACGTGGAGCCCAGGCAGGTGACGTGACTTGCTCAGGGCCACACACTGGTGTCAGTAGTGGGATTTGAACCCACAAGATCAGGGTTTGAAGGCCAAAGCCTTAACCAGTGCACCACCCAAATAAAAATACATTTGAATTATATAGCGCCTTTCCTATGATTAAGGCGCTTATTTAAACAGCAGGGTTTACGGTATAAAACACTGCGGACAGATACGTCTGCATAGGACACTCAACAGATAAATACAGGAGAAGGACAAAGGAATTATAAAAAACAATAGAGTGTAGTGAAATAGTACATTCAGTACTGTAAGAACGGCCTAGCAAATAACATCACTTGTGATAAAACACACACACCAATTATCCTGAGCATCTGGACAGAGACGAAGACGAGACTAAAAGAGAAGGCCAAAGGTCGGCTGAAGTGTGACTCCTTCCTGAGCAGATGAGTTTTCAGTTGTTTTATTAAAGAATGAGTGGAGTCCGCTGATCTCGTTATTCTCATTCCAAATTCTGGGTGCTACAACAACAATAGCAACGTTTATTTCTGTCGCACATGTTCATACAGATGATGAGCTCAAAGTGCTTTACAGGATGAAGAAAGAGAAAAAAGACAAAATAAATAAGAAAATAGAATTAGGGGGCGGCACGGTGGCGCAGTGGGTAGTGCTGCTGCCTCGCAGTTAGGAGACCCAGGTTCGCTTCCCAGGTCCTCCCTACATGGAGTTTGTATGTTCTCCCTGTGTCTGCATGGGTTTCCTCCCACAGTCCAAAGACAAGCAGGTTAAGTGGATTGGCGATTCTAAATTGGCCCTGGTGTGTGCTTGGTGTGTGGGTGTGTTTGTGTGTGTCCTGCGGTGGGTTGGCACCCTGCCCAGGATTGGTTCCTACCTTGTGCCCTGTGTTGGCTGGGATTGGCTCCAGCAGACCCCCGTGACCCTGTGTTCGGATTCAGCGGGTTGGAATATGGATGGATGGATAGAATTAGGGAACACTACTTAACATAGAATAAAAGGAGGACAGAAAAAACAAAACAAACTCCAGACGGCTGGAGAAGAAAAAACAAAATCTGCAGGGGGTCCGAGGCCATGAGACCACCCAGCCCAGCCTCCTCTAGGCATTCTACCTAATATCAATGACCTCAGTCAGTCCTCAGGGTATTCAGGGTTCACATGGAAGAACTTGATGATGATGGTCATGTGGACTTCTGGCCTTTGATCCATCAATGGAGGGACATCACGGTGCTTTGATTAGGTGGTGGGGGCGCAGATCAACACCACAGAAAACTGGAAAAAGAACAGCAGAGAAAGTAGGGGTTATTACGGATTTCGGAGCCACCAGGAATAATAATGATACAGTAATTAATTGAATATACAGAGCATCAGGATTAAACTAAGATGAAGCTCTGAGAAAGCCATGTTGCAGTAATGTGTTTTTA
Organism: Erpetoichthys calabaricus; assembly: GCF_900747795.2. Classification (NCBI taxonomy): domain Eukaryota; kingdom Metazoa; phylum Chordata; class Cladistia; order Polypteriformes; family Polypteridae; genus Erpetoichthys; species Erpetoichthys calabaricus. The sequence continues at coordinate 1,052,729 of NC_041403.2, read as the reverse complement.
ACAGTTTTTTGCTCCACCGTATCAGCCTGGCGAATTTCTATCAGTCAGCTATTCCAGATTTTAGGTGCTGTGACACTAGAGTGCTCTGTCACTCCTCTAACCTGACAGATAAAAGTCCAGGGGCCTCATGTATAAACGGTGCGTACGCACAAAAATGTTGCATAAGAACTTTATCGCGATGTATAAAACCTAACTTTGGTGTAAAGACACGCACATTTCCACGGTAGCTTATACCCTGGCGTACGCAAGTTCTGCACTCGGTTTTGCAGACTGGCAGTACCCAGCGTCAAAGCAGTACTACTGTTTCTGTGTGGTTACCCTTTCTTTTTTAGATCCACATCACTGACGCAGCTTCATAAATTCACTGAAATTAACCGCATATTGTTTATTAGTTTAAGGCATCTGATTGTAATTAACCTGTAACAATATAATGGTCCACAGAATGGTCAAACTATTCTAAATACCATAGCTGCTTTAGCGTTGTTACTCTCACTGCACCTTCTTCTTCTTCTTCTTCTTTCAGCTGCTCCCGTTAGGTGTTGCCACAGCAGATCATCTTTTTCCATATTACTCTCACTGCACCACTCAGAGTATTTATATCACTGTATCTGAGTGTGGAATCACAGCAGCAGCTGATGAGAAAGACAATCATCGGGATGCAGCATCAAGCACACGCTGCCTCAGCCATTCGCTATTTGGACTGCTCTCATGTGACAAACGCTTCAGCCTTTCTTGTACGGACCTCACGGTTCACAAACAGTTTCATCCCAAGAACTATAAACGCACTCAATCAGTCATCAAGTGCTCCTTGTAGAACTGTCTGGACTTATAAGTTCAATCACCCCACTGTAAACTTGTGATACAGTTATAATATTACACAACCTGAGCCACTTTATAAAACACATATTTACATATGATGGCGATATCATTTAAAGATGAAATGCAGCAAAATATGTTTATTATATTATACAGATAAAACTTTAACTTTAACTACACGGTGCCACAGCGCTTAGTGAGGAGCTGGCGCTCCGTTCACGGATTGTTCCTGCCTCACGTTGTATTCTTGCTGTGACTGGCACGATACTAGAAGGATAGACGGATAGAATAATTAAACATGTACTATGAAGATATTTCAATGTTCCTTAAAAGTTTTGAAGAATCGGCGTTCTAAGCTTACAGATGGCTTCATGTCTATTACAGAGCTGATTGTGTGGCGATTGGATATTTGGAGAAAGAAAAGTAAGAACAGGAATTGGAAGTTAGTACGTTTGAAAGAGACAGTACTGCTGCAATAAATTATTTCATCGAAGGTCACACATGGCGCAGCAAACATCTTGCGTGAGGCTTCAACAATCACTGCGCCACCGTGTTCCCATGTTTAATAACATGCTTTAATTCCTATCATCATGAAAATGATATCACGTATACATCTCAGTATTTTAATTATTCAGAGAGCTGTAATATTACGAATGTCATGGATTCTGTGTCCTGTCGGAGGAAGAGAAAGCCTGGAAACATGTAGAGATTCACAGACACAGAGCACACAGAAGATCAAATACACAACAAAGCATTTAATGTGCTACTTTAGTTACGATGGGATTTGAGAAACTAGTAAATTAAACGATTTAAAGATGAAGTTTATGGCGTTCTACTTTAATGACAAAATAAACTACGTGATTAAAGTGGACATTTCAAGATGAAAGTTGACATTTCGTGCTTTTTTTCCCACCGTGTCCCAAATTATTTTTTTTTCTCTGTACCCTAATAAGCTTTCATATGACACTCAGATGGTGGGCTACAACTCTCCTTTTCACAGTGACTTTGATATCTGACCACTTCTTTTTTATTTCAGGCACTGTGAGACTTTCTGAACTTGAGCTTTCGAGTTTCTCCGACACGCAATGTCACTCGATCAGCTTCCTTTTCTTGTTTATACCACTGTTTAAACCCACAAATAGTACGTTTTTCTTTGCCTCCACTTGGTATTTGCTGAAATTCTTCTATTTTCCTTCGTACTTTTTCCATTGTCTTTTCACAGAATGCTGAGTGTAAGGGCTATTTATATTGATTTGCATATTCAAAGAGGCGTAATTCTGGGAGGAGTTGGGATGGGACAGCAGGCGCGTGCACGTGCGTTAATTTTCACACTGACTGGGATTTATGTAGCAGAAGAACGTGGAAGTTGGCGTTCGCACAGATTTATGCATCTGGATTTTTTTGTGCGTACACACATTTCCGCTTTTGTGCTTACGTCATGTTTTAGTGTGAATTCTACGCACAGCGTTATGCATGAGGCCCCAGGTCTTTTCATAACTCCCCCTGGCAGCACCCACTGAGAAACTGGACTCCAAGTCCCAGGATGCCCTGCAGGAATTCAAGGCCCCACTACACTCCAGGAGAACTGCCATCTAGTGTTTTGGGGTAGGCAGCGTCCTGAAAAAGCTGCCTTCCCCCATCCTTCCACTTCAGGGGCGTCCTAGCCGTCCACCACAGTACATCACACCAGAAGCCTGCCTCACCACTTCTTTTAAGTTTGGCTCTTGGAATTCTAAGCAGACCCTCATTTGAAGATCTACGGTTATGATGTGGAGTGTAAGGTGAGAGATAAAACATTCTGAGATAAAAGATGGAGCAGATTATTGAAGGCTTTGTAAACCATCAGCAGGATTTGAAAGTCAATTCTAAATAGTTAAGATTCTGGCAGCTCCATTCTGCACTCGTTGTAACCAATTGACGTCTTTTTTGGGTGGTCCTGAGAGGAGTGCGTTACAGTAATCTAGTCGACTGAACTCATTTCTCAGCATCTTGCAATGTTATAAGAGGTCTAACTTTTACTATATTACAGCTGAAGGTCCTGCTGTCACCCACAGAATGCAGGTTAGTGACGGACACAACAAGATGGCTAGAATCAGAGGACCTTAGAAGGCACACAGGAGCAGAGTGATGGAGAAGGTCACTGCTGTAGTCCGGTGGGAGGACATTTAAAGCTTTGCAGGTTAATAACAGAATTTTATATTCAATCATGTGAGACTCAGGGGATAAGTGGAGGTCAAGCAGGATGGTGTGATGTGCTCACTGTTGGTGGTCCGTGTCAGGAGTCTTGGAGCAGAGATTTGAATCAACTGGAGCTGTGATTTAAGATTTGAATGGAGACCTGCTAGTAGGGAGTTACAGTAATCAGTGAGGGACGAGTGTCTCTGCATTAGAAAAGGAGAGGAATACGTGACGGAGGAGGAAAGTAAGAAAGTTTCTTAATGTGGTTTATGTGGGTGGAACAAGAAAGGGAGGAATCAAAAATGACACCGAGATTCCTTGTATTAGAAAGTCTGATGAGATCATCGTCAAGAGTGGCTGAGAAGGAGCCCATTGTCTTAAGTTGTGCTTTAGTGCCAATTAGCAGGAGTTCAGTTTTGTTGCAGTTTAATCTGAAAGAGTTCTGCTCCATCCAGGTTTTAATTTCACTGAGGCAGGTTGTGAGCTGAGAAAACTCTGATGAAGTTTCACTTTTGACATTGAAATAGAGTTGAGCATCATCTGCATAAAAATGATAACCCAGTAGTCCATAGTTACAAATGACTTGGCCAAGGGGAAGCATAGAGATACAGAAGAGCAGAGGCCCAAGGACAGAACCCTGAGGAGCTCCTTGTGTGACCGGCGCTGAGCTGGACCTGCTGTGGTCTGTCAGTCAGATCTAAACCACTGGAGGGCAGCACCAGACACCCCCCAGCATGTTCTCCATTCTGGACAGTACAGGGTAATGTCTAATGGTGTCAAGTGCTGCACTGGGGTCTAACAGAATGAATACTCTGGTCTGTCCAGAGTCCCGAAGCCCTGACACCACATTGGAAGGGTTCCATCAGATTATTGTCATTGGAGAGCTGGGAGGCCGCAACTCACTCAGGAACTTTTGACAGAAAAGAGGAGTGAGAAATTGGCCAAAAATGAAGACGGGTCAGCGTCAAGAGCGGACCTTTATTCCCAGTGGGGTTGCAGAAGTGATTTTAAAAGTGGCTGGGACAATGACAGTGTCAAGGGATGCGTTTATTGTTGTTGTCATAGTCGGGATTGTGGTGGATTTGAGGAGTACGGTGGGGTTGGGGTCCAGCGCCTCATCTTACAGAGCAGGTCTTTAACAAACGCAGAAGTGGCTGGTGAACTGGATGGAGTGGGAAGACAGGGAAGGACCTAAACAGAGAATGGTGTCACGTTCGTTGAATTGCTTATTACAGAAAAAGTGGAGGAATTGTTCAGACTTCGGTAGAGGAGGTCATTAACTACAGAGAACAAAACCCTGGGGTTACCACGGCCACTATCTGTTACTCTGCCATATTGAGTGTTCTTGGCCGCAGTCAGTGATTCCCTGTAAGCCCCTTGGTGGTCAGAGAAGGCCTGAACGTGCACAGTGGGGCCAGTCCTACGTGACGTCCTCTCAAGGTGCTTTCAAAGGCTGTGATTCTGACTTGTACCCTGGAGCTGAGCGCTTAACGGAGACCACCTTATGCTTTAAAGGAGCTGTGTGGTCGCGTGCTGAATGAACGGCCGAGTTATAGTAGTCAACCAGAGTAGAGGAAGACAGAAGAAGATCAACAAGGATAGAAGGACAGACATTGTTAAGGTTTCTGAAAGAAATGGGACCTTTACAGGTAAAAGAGGTAAAGAGATGGTGAAGAGGACTGAGGGTCCCAGCTCTCAGTGTTGCCGACAGATAAGCCGGATGCCTGCCTGACTTGCGACGTAGACCCTCGCCTACACTTGGCATGGACCTTCATTTACAGCTCCTGTTCACACCACACTGTTCTTGTCCAAATCTGCTGATACTTGAAGAGGCGGTTATGTTGTCGGCCACAGGATTTGTTGCAAGACCGTAGCAACCTGTCAGCGATCTGCCTTTGGCGTATGAATGCAGCCTTTAAATCGGCAAAACGTCATTTACAGTAGATACAAACAGCTAAGCAACACAACAAGAGCCATGGAAAGCAACTCCTCGGTGTCCACTATGTTGGACTTTGTGTGCAGGGTGACCAGTCAGTGCATGAGACCCTCTAATGGGAGGGGCTACGTAACAAGCACAAACCAATCAGAGCGCAGTTGGAGACTCCTCGGGCTGTGAAGTCCAAAGCCTGAAGCCCACGTCACTCAGCTTGCCCTAAAATGCAGAACTTCACTTGACGCGAGGAGCCCCCCGACTGCTGTGCCCACTCGTTCAGTTTGGCTGTCCACGCCCGTGTATCATCCTGGCAGATGGCCTGTCGCATTCCTCTCTTTAAATACTCCAACTCGAATGACTCCAGCATACCAGCAAGATGCTTCCAGTGTCACGTCGGCCGCTTCTGAAACTGCAAAGTCATTTGAAATTCCTTTGGTTGACCTCATGGCCCCCAAAGAGCTGCTCCACATCGGACCGCCCTCTCGCAGACTTCCCAGACCCTAAATGTCCGGAATTAAACTGCCATCTAAGGAAAGTGAACCTCTGTCGGCTCGTCTTCTGACTTATTTTATTGCATTCATATTTTATGTTCATTGTTGCCTTTTACGTTATTTTGGGGGCTCAATGGTCTGCTCAGTTTCCACCTCAGCCCACCATTCTGGGTTGAAAGCTGACACCCTCCTGTTGCCTGTGTGCAGGTTACCTGCTCTTCCAGTATTTGATGTTTATTCCCACTGCTCTCTACTCACGGGCGTACATGTTGATATGTTTATTGTGAATTCTGAGCTGGGCCAGGGTGGGTGTCATGGGGCCTGAACTGGATTAGGCACGTCAAGGGTGGCACGTCCTGGGAGAGCAGCACCTCACTACACAGTCGGTGTCCTGACGTTCAAGTGCTGCCCACGCCGAGTGCCCTAAGCTGACAGCCCAGGCTTCTACCTGTGGTGACACGGGCACAGTCATCTTGGGCAGTGCTTGTATACAGTTTACAATACAATACAGTTTATTTTTATATAGCCCAAAATCACACAGGAAGTGCCACAGTGGGCTTTAACAGGCCCTGCCTCTTGACAGCCCCCCAGCTGTGACTCTCTAAGAAGACAAGAAAAACTCCCAAAAAAAAAACTAGTACAGAAAAATAGAAGAAACCTCAGGAAAGGCCATTCAAAGAGAGACCCCTGTCCAGGTAGGTTGGGCGTGCAGTGGGTGTCAAAAGAAGGGGGTCAATACAATACAATACACAGAACAGAACAAATCCTCAATAAAAAATTAAAAATTTTTTAGAAGTATGGACCAGAATTTAACAGTAGATGATATCACATAATAAGATTTAGATAATTTTAGAGTCCTGGAGACCTCATCCATCAAGCTGCCTCCCCCATTTGGCCATTCCACGGCTGAAACAGTGTTGGGCCAGCCAATCTGATGAAAGGACCCCTCTTTCTCACGATTCCTGCACTTGTATCTGGGTAGCACTGCCACCTTTCTAATGTCTCTCCGGTGCTCACTTCACATTTCTAGAGTCCTCAGCTGCTGATGGAGGTGGGCATATCTGTGCCGAGCAGACGTCCCTTGTGAGTTTACGTGAGACAGAGTGTCAAGGAGAGATGAGGAGCCTCTGGACTGCAGCAAGGTGCGGAGCAAATGGAAAAAGGTAAGAGCTGTGTGACTACTGGGATTGAGGGTCCATGTGAAATCAAGGTGGAGGATTAGTGGAACTTCAGACATTACAGTTTGAATTGGGGGTGAAGGTTGCTCATCATTTAATTAACTTCTGCCAGTGTTTGGTGACATCTCAGTGATGTCTGTCCTTGACCTCACTCACCACAGCCTCGCGTCACCGTGGCTCAGTAGAAGAAGGGGCTTAGATGATCACACAGCTGATTAGTTTTACCTTCAGCAATATTGGTAATTAATTAAAACAATGAAGAAGAAGCCCACCCAGGGGGAGCCAAATCAGTGTCAGTTGAGTAAGGGACCTCTGGGACACCGGAAATAGGAAGAGACCTGCACAGATTATGAACAAGATTTATAAAAGTCTACGTGAAGCGCTTTCACTTCGTCAGCTGTGATTCTCACGCAGCCATCAGCTCAGCGTCAGCAAACACACCTGAGTGGACAATAAACAGAATCAGACAATTGATTTATAATAACGTACAGTAAGGATAGAAGAAGATGGATAAGGATATGTATAGGTAGACAGTGTGTGTGTGTGTGTGTGTGTGTGTGTGTGTGTGTGTGTGTGTGTGAGGGTTTGTGTGTGTGTGCGTATGTGTCTCTGTGTGTGTGTGTGTGTGTGTCCGTGTGTGGGTGTGTGTGCGTGTGTGTGTGTGTGTCAGGGTGTGTGTGTGTCTCTCTCTGTGTGTGTGTGTTGGTCTCTCTGTGTGTGTCTGTGTGCGTGTGTCTCTGTGTGCATGTGTGTGTGTTTGTGTTTCAGGGTGTGTGTGTGTGTGTGTGTGTGTGTTGTCTCTCTCTGTGTCTGTATGTGTGTGCGTGTGTGTCTCTCGCTCTGTGTGTGTGTGTGTCAGGGTTTGTGTGTGTGTGTCAGGGGTTTGTGTGTGTGTGCGTATGTGTCTCTGTGTGTCTGTGTGTGTGTGTGTGTGTCCGTGTGTGGGTGTGTGTGCGTGTGTGTGTGTGTCAGGGTGTGTGTGTGACTCTGTGTGCGTGTGTGTGTGTGTCTCTCTCTGTGTGTGTGTGTTGTCTCTCTGTGTCTGTATGTGTGCGTGTTTGTGTGTTTGTGTTTCAGGGTGTGTGTGTGTGTGTGTGTGTGTGTGTGTGTTGTCTCTCTCTGTGTCTGTATGTGTGTGCGCGTGTGTCTCTCGCTATGTGTGTGTGTGTCTCCGTGTGTCTGTGTGTGTGTCTCTCTCACTCTCTGTGTGTGTGTGTGTGTGTGTTGTCTCTCTCTCGCTCTCTCGCTCTGTGTGTGTGTGTGTGTGTGTGTGTGTGTGTGTGTGTGTGTGTGTGTGTGTGTGCGTGTGTGCGCGTGTGTACACTCACTGGCCACTTTATTAGGTACACCTGTCCAACTGCCTGTTAACACCAATATCTAATCAGCCAATCACATGGCAGCCACTCTGTGCATTTTGGCCTGTGGACGTTGTCAGGACAACAACAACAACAACAACATTTCTTCCTATCACGTGTCTTCATACAAATGACGGACCTCAAAGTGCTTTACAAGATGAAGAAAAAAAAATAAAAATAAAATAACAAAGAATAAAATAAGGTCTGATGGCCAGGGAGGACAGAAAAAACAAAAACTCCAGTGGGCTGGAGACATCAAATGAAATCTGCAGGGGCTCCGAGACCACAAGACCACCCGCCGAGCCCCCTCGAGGCATTCTACCAGACATCAATGATCTCGATCAGTCCTCATGGTTTTCAGGCTTCACGTGGAAGAACTTGATGATGCTGGTCATGTGGACCTCTGGCCTTCAGTCCATCAATGGAGGGACAGCATGGCACCCTGAGCAGGTGGTGGTGGCGCAGATCGACACCACAGAAAAGAACAGCAGAGGAAGTCGAGGTGAGTACGGATTGTGGAGATGTGATAGGAATGATGACTCAATGCATGTACACTAACTCCATTAGAGTTACACTAAAAGTAAAACAACAACCTGACGTTCAGACTGAGCATCAGAATGGAGAAGAAAGGAGACTGAAGTGACTCTGAGCCTGGCATAGTCATTGGTGCCAGACAGACTGGTCTGAGTATTTCAGAAACTGCTGATCTACTGGGATTTTCACACACAACCATCCCGTGGTCTGAAAAAGGGAAAATATTCAGTGAGTGGCAGCTGTCTGCCTTGTTGATTCCAGTGGTCAGAGGAAGATGGCCAGAGGGGTCTCGTTACAACCGAGGTGTGCAGAAGAACAGCTCTGAACATGTTGAACCTTGAAGCAGGTGGGCTTCATCAGCAGGAGAGCATACTGGCTGACATTCCCATCAGCTAACAACTGGTAATTGAGGTGACAATTCACACCAGAATTGAACAAAAGATGACTGGAGAAACGTCACCTGCTCTGCTGAGTCTCGGTTTCTGCTGCGACATTCAGATGGTGGGGTCAACAACATGAAAGCAGGGATCCATCCTGCCTTGCATCAACGGTTCAGGCTGCTGCTGGTGGTGTGATGGCTATGTTTATATTTTCTTGGCACACTTTGGACCCCTTAATACCAACTGAGCCTCATTTAAATGCCACAGCCTACCTGACCATGTCCATGTCTTTGTGACCGCAGCGTCCCCATCTTCTGATGGCTCCTTCCAGCAGGTTAACGTGTCATGTCACAAAGTTCAGATCATCTCAAACTGGTTTCTTGAACATGACAAGGAGTTCACTGGACTCAAATGGCCTCCACAGGCAGCAGAACTCAACCCAGTAGAGCAACTTTGGGATATGGCGGAGTGGGAGATTCTCATATCATGGATGTGCAGCCCACAAATCAACAGCAACTGTGTGATGCCATCATGTCAATGTGGACCACAATCCCTGAGGAAGGTTTCCAGCACCTTGTAGAATTAACGGCATGAAGAAGTATGGGGGGGTCCAACCAGGGTGTACCTAATAAAGTGGCCGGTGAGTGCGTATAGTCAAAGGACAACAGAAAACCGCACAGGGCAGAACATCTCAAAAGCTTAGTTGAGCTTCTTTTCTGTTTTTAGAAAAAGGCACATAACTTATGAACAGAGAGCTTGGAATTCATGGCACTAGGATGGGCGAGTCCTTCAGCTGGTTATGGAGCTCCTGTTGCTGGTTTACTCGCAGGTGGTCTACACTGGCCTGCCCCGTGTGTGGGTGGGAGATGCTGCTCTGCTCCTTCCTACTGGATTTAGGAAGACACGTCTAACAGCAGGACATTCTCCTTCTCAAGGTTGTCATTCCCCTTTGGTTACGGTGACACCAATACCGTCACACATTAGATAGATAGATAGATAGATAGATAGATAGATAGATAGATAGATAGATAGATAGATAGATAGATAGATAGATAGATAGATAGATAGATAGATAGATAGATAGATAGATAGATAGATAGATAGATAGATAGATAGATAGATAGATACTTTATTAATCCCAAGGGGAAATTCACATTCTTCAGCAGCAGCATACTGATACAATAAATAATATTAAATTAAAGATTGATGATAATGCAGGTGAAAAACAGACAATAACTAGGCGCCTTTCCTCTTAATTCTGCCTCCCCAGCACACCACTGCGTAGAAGAGGGCGCTCGCCACAACTGTCTGATAGAACATCTGCCGCATCTTATTGCAGATGTTGAAGGACATCATTAGTTGACTTGTCCTAACTGCCGAGTTACCATTAATGGTTTTCTGATGTAATTAGGGGTTCTAGTAAAGGAGAAGCTTCGTCCCTTTCCTGGTCGGCTTTCTGCAGGCACATGGAGGACCTTCAGCGTCTCCTTCTTCTCTTCGGTCGCACCTTCTGGTTGCAGGTGATGCTGCAGTTTTACACCCAGCAAAATGACACCCGCTGGGTGAGCTTGCGATCAGTCGGCCCCCCTGTCGTTGGCAATGTGAATGCGTGGCTCTCACGTGTGGTCTTCCTCTGCTCAGTTCCATTGGTTTCTTAGGTCACGTGATCCCGTCCTTTATGGATGGCCCTGAAGGTGGCCACTTGTTGAACTGTAGCTCTTTGTTCTAACACGGGTGTCCGGATGGCGCTTTGAAGCGGTATCTCCAAGTGTCACTTGGTCTGTGATCGCTCACAGAGGCAGCGTTCTTAAGAGAGACCCCCCTCCATCAAACCTTACCAGCATCTTTTTAATCCATGCCAGTGTGTTCAGGAAGGTCACAATGGGTCATGCCAGTCTGTCCCACATCGCCGAGCCTTTTGAATGTGAGTGTCACTCTGTCACCTGTTGTCTTTCTCAGCAGAGTGTGACCTGTCCTGTCTGCCTTCCCTGTGTCCCTGTGCCCACCACACTGCGGTCTCTCGGACTATCGGACTATTGGAAGTAAAGAAAGACATCCTCGTGTGAACGCAGGTGAGTCTTTAAAGTGAGAGTGCGGACCTCCATAGCATATTGGCATTTTATTTAAGACGGGCACTTTACCAGCCCGAGGAGGCAGAGCAGCAGAAGGATACTGATAGTAATGCTCCACAATTTGATGGAGTGAGTGCCTTGTATAAGGGGTCTTACCACTGTGTCAGAGACCCAGACAGTACTAGGAGTCCTGGCACCTAAGGTGGGCTTGACGTGCCGTGACGTGGCTGAGTGTGACCCGTGGACAGAGCCGAGTGCCATCAGCGGGGTCTCAGCTCCTCGCCTTTACGCCTTTTTCACTTTGATGAGGAGTCCACATCCAGAGCTTCGCCCACATGCTGAAAACAGGGCAGCAGCGCTGCAGATCACACATAAAAGGCGCGTGGCGTGCTGCCACCATGTGTGTGTGTGTGTGTGTTGCAAACAATTTCACACAATTTCAGAAAAGTAAAAAGTGTACAAAGTAAATGCACACGTAATAAAAAATTAAGAGTAACCACACACGCAATGGGGGCTCAGAAGTGATTTGCCTCTTTTGTGTAAAGAAGCAGAAAATATTCAGAGTGGGTACTGAGTGGGCATCTGTCCACTATGTGTGGTGCCCATTGGCCTGCTGTGTGAATAGCAATGGTACCCTCTATTCTTGTATATTTGTCACACACTGAATGTCTTTATTGTTAGAGAAAGGAAACCCGAGCGAACATACAGAACAGTGGATTCAGAAAGACCCCTTCACTTTCTACACACTTTCCCATGTTGTGGATTTAATTTCAAATGGGCACAGGTGCCATTTTTGCCCATCCATTTACAGTCAATAACTCAGAGTGACAAAATGAAAACACATGTTTAGAAAGGTTGGCACATTTATTACAATACAATACAACTTATTATTGTGTAGCCCAAAATCACACAAGAAGTGCCGCAGTGGGCTTTAACAGGCCCTGCCTTTTGCTTTGCCCCACGCTTACCCCCATCGCCCCCCCTGCCTGCCAAAAAAACCCTTGTAGGGAAAAAATGGAAGAAACCTCAGGAAAGGCAGATCATTAGAGAGACCCCTTACCAGGTAGGTTGGGCGTGCGGTGGGTGTCAAAAAGAAGGGGGGGGGGGCTGTCAATAAAGTTCAATACAATACACAGAACAGAAGAAATCCTCAGTACAGTATAAAAATACAAATATTACAAGTATGGAGCAGAATTTAACAGGAGATGACATCCCATAATAAGATTTGGATCTGTTCAGAGTCCTGGAGACCTCGGCCATCAAGCTGCCTTGCCCTATTGGCCAATCCACAGCTCAGTCAGCACTGGGCCAGCCAATCCGATGACAGGACCCCTCTACCTGATGATTTCTGCAATCCTCCATTTATTAAAAATCGAACCCTGAAGTCTCTCCTTCATAAAGTCACTGTAGTTTGTCCCATAATTCAGTAGTTTTTAGAAGCCCCTCCAGCAGCTTTGAGTCGTCTTGGTGAGTCTCTACAAGCTTGGCACACCTGGATTTGGGCAGTTTATCTCGTTCTTCCACGTGAAGCCTGAAAGCCATGAGGACTGATTGAGATCATTGATGTTAGGTACAATGCCCAGTTGGGGTCTGGGTGGTCTCGTGGCCTTTTTTTGTTGTTTTTTCTGTCCTCCTGGCCATCGGACTTTACTTTTCTTCTATGTTAATTATTATTGCCTAATTTTATTTTTATATTTTTTTCATCTTGTAAAGCACTCTGAGCACCTCCATCATTTGTATGAAGACGTGGCTATAGAAACACGTTGCTGTTGTTGTTCTTCTTCTTCCTGGCTGCTGCTCTCCAGCTCCATTGGACTGCATGGGAAGCCCCTGTAAACTGCCATGCTGAGGTCTGTCCAGACCTGTTCTGTGGAGTTGAGCCCACTGGTGTAGCACAGGACTCTGGGGCCCTCAACATAATAAGCAGTGTCTGTGGACCCCCTCCTCTTCACAACAAACTTTTTATTCCAGACTTCGAAGCCCCCCTCCCCAGGGGTCATCATTACCCTTTTCCCCCTCACTGCGATGCCCAGCCACTCAGAGACTTGACCCGAAGCCTCTCCGCTGTTGTCTTGGCCGTGTGCTTCAGGGTGTCATTATGCTGAAAGGTCAACTGTCACCCCTCACTCAGGTGGCATGCACTCAGCTCTGTATTGGCTGCGTCCATCCATCCATCCATCCCTCAATTGTGAGCGGTCTCCCTGTCCCCTACACCCCCACATCATGGCGCTGCCATCTCCATCCTTCACCATGCAGATGCTGTTAGGCGGGTGGTGACCACTGCTTGGCATATTTGAAACAAAGAATGGCCTCAGACCTTTAGACAGGGCATGGGGTCTGAACACTTTCTGAGTCCACTCTAGTAAGTTGATTTATTTTATTTAGCATTCTTGGTGGAAAGCACCACAGCAAATGCACTTATTGATTGATAGATTGATTGATTGATTGATTGATTGATTGATCCACCCACCCATGTCCTACATCTTCAGGCTCAGGCCCGAGGCACAAATCAAACCTGGGCAAGATGCCAGTCCATCACAGGGCACAGTGTTGTCAACTGGGACTCCTCAGAGATGACAGTTAACCACCCAAAGAAAACCAGAGTGCCCAAGAATATCCGACCCAGACGTGGGGAGAGCATGCAAACCTGACATAGATGGCAGCCGTGCCAGTTCAGAGCCCGGTCTCTCAAAGCGCTCGCCACTGCGCCAGTGCACCACTTGTGTTGTGTGTCACACCTCGAAACCCATCAGACATGAAATGAGAGGGGTGGCTGACTAAAAAACACGGCACTGAGCCCAGGGGCCTGAGATTGGCACAGCAGAGAGGGAGGCTTTGCAGCGGCCGCCATTTTGATTTGTGTGGGTCAGCTGATAGTTGACAGCCCCCCCCCCCATTTCTTTCTTTTTTATTTGCTTTGATCTTCATTGCTTCGTAAATCAGCTGGAAAAAATCTTACTGGAGACAATCCAATGGGAAAAGAATTTGGGGGGGCCGAGCCTTCTGCAAGGGACTGTAGATAAAGCAGAGCAGATCTTTTACTAGAAGGCTTGAGAGCAACTGCTGTGACGGGGTGGGGGGCATGGGGGGGTGTACATCTCCTTGGTGGGTTCCCCCGTTTACCAGAATCCACTGTAACCTCCAGAGGCGGTGTAGGTGACGGGTGGACAGCTGGTCTGTGCTGTGCCCCCATGTCTGGGCAGACCATGTGGAGGTTTGGCATTAGTTCATCGGACTGGCGCCCCCTCCTGGATGTTTGTTGGATAAACTAAAAGACGACTAAGAAATCTGAGGCCCTCTTTAACTCAGCACGTTGAGATGCTCAGGCAGCTTGTGGACCAAAATGAAGTTAAACGATGGCGGCGATGCATTGTCACAAGAGTGAGACTTAGACATCATGAAGGTCCGGGGCAGCCACCCATATGTGTTGAGTTATCGTGAGCAGAGATGTTCACAGATTCGAGTCCACAATAGAACTGATGGCATTGAGGTACGAGGATGGCTTTAGAGGCCAGTAAAGGGAATGACGTCATCGAGGGGGCAAGGGGGGCACAGGAAGTGACGTCATCGGGGGGGCAAGGGGGGCACAGGAAGTGACGTCATCATAAGGGGTGGGACCGCAAACACCATTGTCCAGGAGGTGGGGGCGTGGTGGGCGGAAAGTGACGTCATCATCGGGGGGATTTCCCGTGGATGGTCTCCAAGACACTGAGAGAGACAGTCAGCGCACCCCGCCGTCCTCTGCTCTGGCGTGGAATTACAATCATTTAGGACCTTCAGCTGTCTCCCAGTCGCACGCATGTGACAACATACACAGACCGGTGGCTTTATCTCATACCCTGTAAGAGTCCGCCATCTTCTGCCTTTTGGAGGTGCTTGCTGTGGAAATCCACGCAGGTATATACGACACATGGGCAGTGGGTGAGCAGGCTCTGTCCTGGGCATCACCATGTGGGCCCTCAGCCTGACAGGAGGAGACTCTGGGTGTGGCAGTGGGTGAGCAGGCTCTGTCCATGGTATTACCAGCCTGACTGGAGGGCACTCTGGGGTGGCAGTGTCTGAGTGTGGGATTCTTGACCTTCCTCATTAGCTGCGTCTTCTCTTCCAGACCGGCAGCCATGAGCCCCTGGAGCTGTCCACAGGCAGCACACAGGAGGAGCCATGCAGATGGGGGCTACGGATGGGTGGTGGTGGCCTCGTGCTTTACGGTGACGGGCCTCACGGCTGCCATGATCAAGTCCTTTGGAGTTTTCTTCGTCGACTTCCAGGACTACTTCAATGAGCCGGCCACCATGGTGTCCTGGGTTAGCTCCATTTGTGTGGCTGTCTTTCACCTGGCATGTGAGTAGGTGCCCCTTACACCCGTATGTCACCTCACTATGACCTGCTAACTCTTGTTGTTCTACTATGCCAGGCCCCATCGCCAGCGCCTTGAGCAGCTGCCTCTCCCACAGGGCTGTCATCATGCTAGGCGGCTTACTGGTCACGCTGGGAGCCTCATTGGGATCGTTGGCGTGGAGCCTGCCGTGGATGTATGTCACCACTGGGGTGGTGCTGGGTAGGCCATTCTGCTTGTTTGATGTCCAAAGCCACTAACCTTTAAGACCCAGGCAGTCCAACACGAAGTGTGACAGTCTGCCCGGGTGGGAGGAGTTGGCAGTGGCGGTCACCTGTCCCCACGGTGGGTGTGAGTTGCAGTGAATGTCCTCGGGTGCTGTGGCTCTGGCCTGGCCTGCCCTGCCGCTCTGAACTCTGTCCACCGTTCCACTTACTAGCTCTTTGGTTGCTGATTGCAGGTCTTGGCATCTCCCTGGCGTGGGTCCCAGCACAGAGCATGGTGAACCAGTACTTCAGCGAGCGGAGGGCTCTGGCTAATGCCCTGGCCAGCAGTGGTGAGTGTGTGTTCATCTTCAGCCTGACACCGATGTTCCAGTGGCTCGTTACCATCATGAGCTGGCGGGGCGCCATGCTCATCATCGCTGGCATCCAGCTGAACTTGTGTGTGTGTGGTGCCCTCATGAGGCCCTATAAACACGTGGAGCCCCGGCCTGGCACTAGAGGCCCTCTCCTTGATCTATCTCTTCTCCGGCTGCCAGAGTTCATCTGTGTTGCCATATTCAGCCTCCTCACGGTCATGGCATTCTTTGTGCCCTCCATCTACCTGATTCCATTTGCCCAGAGTAATGGAGTGGACCAGCTGAGTGCCACGTTCCTGGTGTCTTACTGGGCCGTTACTGATTTGACTGGGCGTCTTAGCTGTGGCTGGCTGGCAAACTTGGCACTGGTCAAGAACATCCAACTGCTGGCGGTGATGGTGGCTATCCTGACTGTGGGCCTGCTGCTCATGCCCTCTGCCACCAGCTACACATCCATGGTGGCTCTCAGCTGCTTCTGTGGCTTCTTCTTTGGAGCCATGATATCCCTCCTCATCACCGTCCTCATTGATATTGTTGGAGTCTCAAAAGTGGACAGCGGTCTTGGCATCGCCATGTTGCTCAGGGGATTTGGGTGCCTGTGTGGGCCGCCACTCGCTGGTAAGTTGTGGGCAGACAGGGGGTGGCATGGCATTGTTAAACTATTTAACCCAAGTGCTTTGTGCCTGTAGGTCTCTTGGTGGATGCAACCGCAGACTTTGGCAGCAGCTTCTATCTGACTGGAGGTGCCCTCTTTGTCTCTGTGGTGTTTCTGCTGTTGGCCGACTTCTTCATGAAGAGGAATCATCAGAGGAGTGAGGACCAGCATGTGGTGGGCACCGAAGGAGTGCAGGGATGACTCGGAGGGACTGAATGTAAAGGGCACTTCCACTTGAAGGACCCCTTGTGTGGTGTCTGTCACTGGTGAGAGGTGCCAGGGCCCTGAGCCCAGCTGGTGACGTTGTCTCCACCGCCATCTGTTTTCTGACAGCTCTACTCGGGTCATGTGCTGCCCTCTTGTGCCACTGCACCCCAACAGAGACTCTCATATGAAGCTCCAGGTACTCGCCTACCTGTGCTAATTGGCTGTGCCACTCTCTGGATGGCATGATCAGTGAGTATTATTACCTTGTGGTGAAGAGTCTGCCTTCCTGACCTGAACAACCTCAGGACAATAGAAATGAAGCCCCAAATTAGATGGCGTGGTGGGCTGCCGCCCCATGACCTGAGCCCCAACTCACCACATGTGCCAAGTATTCTGCTACAGCATTTTTTATTATTACAGAGTCAAATAAATAAACCAGAGTGGCAGTGAAGCCTTGTGCCACGTGTCAGCCATGCTCCTGCTCGAGCTCGCAGCCGTCCTGCAGGGCTTCATCCACCTGCCCGTAGTAGAGGTCGTCGCACACAAAGCTGCCCTTCAGGAAGCTGATGCTCTCGGCGTGACAGCTGCATGTGCCCACACAGGGGTCTGAGTCGATCATGGCGATGTCCTCACAGTCCAGGCTGGAGTCTGCAGTCGCCTGGAGCGATGCCAGCGGGGCACCCGGGCTGCTAAAGTAAAAAGAGTGCTGTGTGAGTGGAGGGGATGACCTGTCCCAGACCCCCAGGGGTGACACTGCTGTCCCCACCCTCAATTGTTCCTGTGAGTCTCTCGCTCCGACTTCCTGGCTGCGACGGGAGAGCCAAACTGCCCCCCCCCCCATACTCCCATTTCTCACATTCCACTTTCAGAAAGCAAGGAAGTCCCAGCCTGGAGAAGTGCCAGGGTGGCATACAATAGGTGGGATGGCGGCCAGTATTCCAGGCAGAAGTGTGACAAAAACAGATGGGCGACGCCCAGGCCTGCTGTAATGGTGGCTCGGGGGCCTCGGCTGAGCCAGCTCTGAAGTCACCCCCTGGTATGGCTGCCTGCCTTCTGCCCATGCTCGTCGGGATAGGCAGTGATTATAGCATTAAAGGAGGGTAAAACATGCGCAGGTCTGTAATCGTAAGGGTCCAACTCCATTTCTGTTAATGGGGGTCTCGGGCTGCGGGTATCGGCTGAGCCTTCTCGCCCACCTGCTCATGTTTTCTGCTTTCTCAGTCGGGCTCAGTGTCAGAAGCAGGTGCAGAGATGGGCAGGGTGTGAAATACCAAAGGTCCTTGGCGCCTGTAGTGCCACGCCAGACGAGTAGGTGGGCTGCATTTATTTTTTCTCATCTCTGGATATCTCATGGTGTCCGTCTTCTGCCATACCCTGAATTAGCGGTTTCAGGGCACTGGTAGGTGGAAGGGTCATTTCAGATGGGTGCTGATCGGCCGAGAAAACACAGTGCCAGGTGTTAGTGGCAATGAGGCGGGCAGGACGGGGCAGTGCCAGTTGGGCTTTATGTGACCCACGCAGCATGAAGCGTCTGTGCCCACCAAATGCAATAAGACGAAGCAAGTGAACACCCGAAACGGGCACAGCTGCCCACCCAGAGTGACACAAACGTGACAATTGTGTTTCGATTACAAGTGAGACGGACGTGGCTGTAGACAAACTGCCCTCGCATGCCCAGTCATCCTCCATTGTGGAGGCCATGCAGCCCACTGATAAAGGGGGGCGGGGGTCTGCAATTAAACATCTCGTCGTAATCTAAAGAGAGACTTGCAGTTAATGTCTGAGATGTTTCGATCTTGTATGTCCTGATAGGAAACGAGCACGGAACCCACTCATTAAAATAAAACGGAGACATCGGGAGACGGCAGAGCGAGGGGCTTACACCCCGACTCTCCCCTTTTAAACTTTTATACCCCACAGTTCACTCCAAATTACCCGGGGAGCTTTATGAGCACACGTGAAAAGAAAGGGGGCAGTGATGAGCAGGGGACAAAGACACTGAGAGAACGTGCCAGCTGTGCCCAGGCACTGAGGAATGAGAGAGTAGGCAAAGCTTGTGTGCTGGGATTTGTCACCATCTGTGACTTGTAGTTGTCGGGTATGCCAGACTACTAGCCGACTGCAGTTGACGATCTTGTCACCTGACTGTCTCAATTTAAATGGCAGCTCAGATTTAGTGACTACATGACGACCTCCCAGCGCAGACGCACTCGCCCCTCGATCCGATAGCCGGTAACCTGCTGCCGCTGTACGAGGGGTTAACGGGCACAGCGTGCCACCGTGGTACACAAGGACAGAGTGACAGTCACTACTTTCAGCACGTTGTACCTCCAGAGGGGCAGTTGCTGGCCGACATCACGAGGACGACTTGAGACAAAATCAAACCTGCCTGAGGGGCGCGTCACCCACTGGTGGGAGTGGGTCACTGAGGGAGAATGAAGGTCACAGGAGCACGTCACCCACTGCCTCTGACTGAAAGTCAACTGACATGTCAAAGGAGGAAACAACTCGGGAAAGCGAAGCAGAAACCTTAAGAACCTCTGAGAGGAATCGGGATGAGATACGGGGACAGCAGAGCTGGGAGCTAAACAGACAGGTGACAGACGGACTGGGTGGTCTCCTCTTGTGGGTCAGACTTCGTGTGGAGAGTGGAGGTCCACACGGGCTGGCAAGAACTTCACCGTGTCACCAGATGCAGTGTAATGTGGAGACTCATATATGGAACACAAATATAGTGCCTTTCATGTCTGTCTCTGCTATGGTGCACTTCACATCTATCTATCTGTCTTCAAGCCTATCATTTATCTGTCTATTATATAGTGCATTTCACTCTATCTGTCATATAGTGCCTTTCATATCTCTAGCTATCTTATATAGTGCCTTTCATGTCTGTCTATGATGTCGTGCTGTTCACATCTATTTATCTGTCTTTTATATAGTGCCTTTCACTCTATCTGTCTATCTGTTATATAGCGCCCTTCATTTGTCTATCTATAATGTATATAGTGCCTTTTACTGTATGTATCTTATCTAGTGCCTTTTACTATATCTGCCTATTATGCCTTTCATCTGTCTGTCTGTCTATTACAGTATATAGTGCCTTTCATGTCTGTCTCTGCTATGGTGCTCTTCACATCTATCTGTCTTTGATATGGTGCCTTTCACTCTATCTGTTATATAGTGCCCTTCATTTGTCTATCTATAATGTATATAGTGCCTTTCATGTGTGTATATATATATATATATATATATATATATATATATATATATATATATATATATATATATATATATTGTTTTCAGAAAAGCGCTCTCGATATTTACATTTTGAAATCTCTTTTTTATTATTTTTTTTTTTTGCTCATTTTCTTTTCAATTCCTCATCTCCTGTTGAAGTTCCTCCTCTAATTGTATTCAAACACTGGCCATTAGTGTCGGGCAGGGCAGACATGGGGGACAAATTTCACTGAGTGCCAAAGGGACACCTCTATGCTAATTAGTAAGAAAAGCTGTAAATAACAAGAATATTAAAAATGAAAGAGCAACACGACCAAGTCAAAGAAAGTTGACATTTAAAGCTGCAAGCCCAGCATGGCTCCACCTTGGTGACCGTCACTTTCATGTTCGGGTTCACGCCAGCACGGTTTCTGAATGTAAATGAAGAGCCACAAAGCTGTGACATGCGCCCACCCTGAGGTTCTTCATTTAAGTAAGACGGGAGTGTCCACCGCTTCATCACTTCACGGGCAGTAAACAGCCACCATTATGACATGACACATTACATGACATGGGGACCTGTCTGTCTGTCTGCCTGTCACTGCACATCTCAGGTCTGCCTGTCTTCTCTTATATGGCGCCTTTCACATCCGTCTGTCCTCCTGAGGTGGTTCTGCTCACTGATGGCTGTGCTGCATACTGATGAGCACAGTCAAGCAAGACGTTCCCTGTGCAGGGGACACCACGAGCCCCCTGAGCATACGGCGCCTGGCCAGGGTCTTCAAGGACGTTTTCACATCTTCTGTGTGGTGTCTGGTTCATTGTCACAGAGCTGAACAGATGAGTTTGGGGTTGGAGTCAGCTGACCTGATTAATGTCGATAGGTCATTCCAGAGTCTGGGCGCCATACAGCTGAAGGCCCTGCTGTCACCCATGGAGTGTAGATTAGTGAGGGGCACAACAAGATTGCCAGAATCAGAGGACCTTAGTGGGCGTGCAGGCACATAGTGATGGAGAAGGTCACTGATGTAGTTTGGCGCGAGGTTATTTAAAGCTTTGTAGGTTATTAGTAGGATTTTATATTCGATTCTGTAAGACACAGGGAGCCAGTGAAGACGGAGCAGGATGGTGTGATGTGCTCACTGCTGCTGGTTCGAGTCAGGACTCTTACAGCTGAGTTTTGAATAAGCTGGAGCTGTGATATAAGATTAGAAGGGGCACCTGCCAGTAGGGAATTACAATAATCGATGCGGGATGTGATAAAAGCAAGGACAAGTTTCTCAGCATTAGAGAAGGAGAGGAAGGAGCGAACACAGGATATGTTACGGAGGTGAAAGTAAGAAAGTTTCTTAATGTGATTTATGTGGACGGAATAAGTGAGGGAGGAATCAAAAATGACACCAAGATTTTTTACAGTAGAGGCAGGTCTGATGAGATCACCGCCAAGATGGACTGGGAAGGAGCTCATTTTATTAAGTTGCATTTTAGTCCCAATTTGCAGGAGTTCAGTTTTATTGCAATTTAATTTTAAAGAGTTCTGCTCCATCCAGGTTTTAATTTCACTGAGGCAGGTTGTGAGCTGAGAAAGCTCTGATGAAGTTCCACTTTTAACATTGAAGTAGAGCTGAGTATCATCTGCATAAAAATGATAACCCAGTCCATAGCTACAGATAATATGGCCAAGGGGAAGCATATAAATACAGAAAAGCAGAGGACCGAGGACAGAGCCTTGAGGGACTCCTTGTGTGACTGGCGCTGTGCTGGACCTGCTGTCACCTGTCAGTCAGATAGGACTTGAACCACTGGAGGGCAGTGCCAGGGATACCCAGTGGCATGTTCTCCATTCTCGACGGTAGACTGTCATGTGTGACCTGAGTGTCAAATGCTGCACTGAGGTCTAACAGAATTAACATGCTGGTCTGCCCAGAGTCTGCTGCCATAAGCACATCATTGGTTACCCGTAGCAGAGCAGCTTCACAGACTGAGAGGGTCCATCAAGTTATTAGAAGTGAAGTAATTGGTGAGCTGGGAGGCTACAACACGCTCAAGAACTTTTGACAGAAAAGGTAAGTGGGAGATAGGCCGGAAATTGTTAAGATCGTCAGCATCAAGACCAGACTTTAACATGGGGGTTACAGAAGTGATTTTAAAAGTGAGCGGCACAGAGCCAGCGACGAGGGGTGAGTTTATTATTGTGGTAACAGTCAGGATTATGGCATGAAGGCAGGATTGAAGTAGTGTGGTGGGGATGAAGTGCAGTACACAAGTAGTCAGCCTCAGATGTGACTGGTGAGAACTTAGAGAAGGAGCTGGATGGAGTGGGAAAACAGGGAGAGATATAAACAGATGATGGATTTATGTTAGTTGAATTATTTAGATCTTTAATTTTGTTACGGAAAAAGTGGAGGAATTCCTCACAGACTTCAGTAGAAGAGGTAGTTGGGCCAGATGTGGGTTCGAGTAGTTTATTAACTACAGAGAACAGAACCCTTTGGTTATCGTGGCCACTTTCTATTATTCTGCCGTAATGGGTGTTCTTGGCAGAAGTTACTGCTTCTCTGTAAGCTTTTTGGTGGTCAGAGAAAGCCTGGATGTGCACGGTGAGGCCAGTCTTACGTGACATTCTCTCAAGGTGTCGACCAGCTGCTTTCATAGATCGCAATTCTGAGTTATACCAAGGAGCTGAACACTTACAGGAAACCTCCTTATGTTTTAAAGGAGCTGCTTTATCTAATGCTGAATGAAGGGCTGAGTTATAGTGGACAACAAGACTATCTAGTGGTGATGGAATAGGTGAAGATCAAAGAAGATCTGAAATGGATCCAGAGAGGACAGAGGGACAGATATTTTGAAGGTTTCTGTAAGAGATTTGTCACTTACAGGTAAGAGGAGTAAGAGGTCATGAGACAGTGAGAAGTGCTGCTTTATGGTCGGAGAGTCCCACATCAGTGCTGTGAGTGTCAGCCACAGATAGTCCAGAAGTGAAGATCAGATATATGACCACCAGAATGGGGGGGAAATCAACATGTGGTGTCAAGTCAAAACAGTCCAGTAAGGGTAGGAGGTCATATCTCAGTTTAGATGTGGGGGTGTCAATATGGATGTTGAAATCACCGAGAAGGACTCTCTGGGAGAAGGAGCTTAAGTGGGTTAAGAGTTCAGTCAGATCAGATAAGAAGGACGCGTTGTATTTTGGAGGACAATAAAGAACAATGAGTGAGACCATTATTAGTTTAAGAGCCGGACATTCGAATGACAATGGACAGTCAGTTGGGACTCGTTTGATGTTTAACTCCACTCTGACAATTACTGCTTGGTGTGTCCCAGCCAGCCAGCCATTTCATGACATCCCTTACAACACGTTGGCCCACCACTCCACGTGAGGTGACGTGACAGCACCCTGCATTCATGCAAATCCACAGCCCCTAAAGCTCATCGCCTCGAGTGACACCCACAGACAGGTGGGCACTGCAGCAGCCAGCATAGCAATGTGAAGGTGGGCGGGGCTGGATGGGTGATTGACATGTCACCGAGCTGTGCTGAGCTCTCATGGAGAGACACCTGCATGTGCACAGAGGCTCGAGGCCATCATGGCTGCCATCTGCTCAATACTGAAGAAGGAGCGTTTTACATTCGTCTGGGGTGTGCAACTTCAACCACCACCAATTTGCAGACATTTCTGTGCCACTACGCTCAAAACACATTAGGCGGTGATGAAGGGATGATAGACATAGCCAATTAGAGACAGGGGGACAATTGGGGGGGGCCAGGCAATATAGCCAGGGCACTGCGTACTCCCCTGCTCTTTACAAATGAAGCCCAGACATCTTTTATGACCGCAGAGAGTTGGCCCCTCAATTTTATGTCTCATCCAAAGGACGGCGCCACTTTTACAGTACAGTGTCCCTGTCACCGCACTGCAGCATTGGGATCCACACACAGTGTAACGCGCCCCCTGCTGGTCACCAACACCTCTTCCAGCAGCAACCCCAACTCTTTACCTAGATCAAGGGTTCCCAAACTTTTTTCAGCCTCAGACCCCTTTACCAAAAACTTTTAAAACCGTCGACCCCTAATTACATGCAATGGTTTTTCATATCCGCACTTGCTTTGATATGTTCGATAAGACAATGAATAGACATGTTTGTGCTACATGTATTTTTCATGCATTCTTACGTGTGACTCTTTTAATGACACATTTTTACCTTTTCGTTCGCAAATTTGGTATGTAATGTGTTTTTTTTAAATGATTTTACTTCTTAATTAGGTACCTATTGGAATCATAGATATTTTGAAGTAACAAACAAATAGCAGTAGTAAGGGGGTCTATTTTTGCTGTCGTTGACCCCCAAATTTTTTCATTGAAACTATCGACCCCTAGAAAGTTCAAATCGACCCCAGGGGGTCAATATCGACCACTTTGGGAACCCTTGACCTAGATGGTCGCCCATCCAAGTCCTGGCCGGAGCTGAGCAGGCTTAGCTTCAGGTGGGTTACCTGTTCGGATGTGCAGGTGGGGTGGCTGCTGGCAGTTTCAGGGGGCTGAATACCTGTGCAATCATTTCTGTTATATTTCTCACTGATGTAGACCCCTTTGCCAAGATGTGCTTTCACTTTACCGTTAAAGAGTCTTTGTCTGCTGATCAGTGTGAAAAAGCCAAAGGATTCAATGTAGTAAAATGGAGCAGAAGAAGGCGCAACAGAAACAGCGAAGCCGAACACCGAGGCTCCAGAAAGACAGAAGAAGAGGCGCAAACGAGCCACACGCACAACTCCAGGCAGCCCGAACCCCGTAACGATACGCGGGCACGCGCGCGCGTACACACAAACGCACACACGCACGCGCCAGTCCAGCCTCGTTAACCGCACGTCACGTCACATTCGGTGCACGCGCGCCGTGGACTCGCAGGTCACATCAGGTGAGACTCGCGAGCCGCGCGTTCCAAACGTCCCGCTCCACTCCGCTCCTCTCCTCAGCCGGCCGCAGATGGCACCGCAGCTCCTCCAGGCGGGTCACAAATCCGCCGGCCAAGTAACTTTCAGCGTCAGGAAGAAAAGCAGAGCGCGTCGGAGCGAACGTCTCGGAATTCCGACAGGCCGGCCATAACAAGTCTTGGATGTCTGAAACAAAAAGTCCCGACGCGCGCGCCGGCAAATCCTTCAAAAGAGCGGAGAAGGCAGAACTGAACTTGGAGGGAGAAGAAGCGACAGCAGAAGAGCTGATGGCACCACATGAGGGGAAACAAAATCAAAGCAAACACAGCGAGTCAAGTTTAAGAGGCTGCGACCCCTCGTTTGTTTTGTAGCACACTTTTCACATTTACTTGTTTCTTTGGTGCCCCTTACTGACAATTGAATCGGTCGTCCATTTTTATGTCATTTAGTGCACTTCACCAAGCGGCAGTGTGGCGTGGT
This sequence comes from Erpetoichthys calabaricus, assembly GCF_900747795.2. Taxonomy (NCBI): domain Eukaryota; kingdom Metazoa; phylum Chordata; class Cladistia; order Polypteriformes; family Polypteridae; genus Erpetoichthys; species Erpetoichthys calabaricus. Next base: position 1,027,383 of record NC_041403.2, on the reverse strand, counting down.
GGTTAGCGTAGCTGCCCCCCCTTTGGGCTCCATCCAGGGCTTGGTTGCTGATTTGTGCCCAATTCTGGTGGTCTGTGGTGGGCCTGCAGCCCCCGATTATCAAACGCCTCTGCTCTCTCCTGGGCAGCGGGCATTTCATAATTTTCAGTTACCGCTCCACGGGCAGACTGGCACGGCTAACTTGTACCTTCAGCAGTCAATGTTGTCATCCTGAAGGAAGAGCCAACACCCCAGCAATGGCAGTTTCAGCTTTTCATTGAGTGTGACTTCTCATTTTGTCCTTTATCCAAAGTGACTTACAGCATTTCAGGTACGGCTGGCTTCATTTATTCTGTTTTTCCAGCTGGAGAGCAGGCAGGTGAAGTGACTTGCTTGTGGTCACGTGGTGTCAGTAGTGGGATTTGAAGCCACAGCCTCAGGGCTGGAAGTCGAGCACAGCTCAGTTTCACAGGGTGTGTGTGTGGCAGGGCACTCCAGTCGTGGGTGTCGAATGGTGATTACCTGGCGCCCACTGAATTGGGGGGCCTTGAAGCCAGGAATAATAAGTTTGTTTTGGAGAGGAAGGGGTCCACAGAGAGACTGCTTAGGTGTCCTATGCTACACCCCTACTCCAGTGAAGACTGGGCATCAGTCAGGCATGGGGCACCTCCATAGAGCACAGCTGAGGAAGGGAGTGACTGATGGTGAACTTGACCCGTGATCTACTCCAGGGGTTTCGACATCAGTCCTGAAGGACCCCTGTGGTCTGCAGGTCATTCTTATTCAGTAGCTCGTTGGTTATTCTTGCATTCACTCTAGAAGGAGACATTCCAGAATGAGCGTTTCTTGCCGTTAGCCCTTAAACTCGGAAACTTTCCTCTCGTGTTCCTCTGAGGTCCACCTTGTCCTGAAGAGTCTCCTCCTCTAGTCGTATCCAGGTTGTCACCAGCAGAGCAGACGTGGGGTGCCAATGACGGTGAGTGGCCGCTAAAGGCGAGTGGATAGGTAAGAAAAGGCTGGCATCACCAGGCCGTGAGAAACAGCAACACGGGAAGAGATCGGCAAACGAAAGTGGAGCTGAAGGACAACTCCACGTTTCTGAGTTTCTTTTACACTCTTCTAAGTACCGCCTTGTAATGGTGTCTCAGTGGCTGTGTGCCCCCCGTAGAGCCGTCAGTTGAGAACAAGCCTTGCTGAAGTTGAGTCTTTGGGCCTTAAACTGGTGGGCACCATTACTGTATGGTGGCCTACCTGTAGTAGGAAAGTCTGAACTCGGCCTTTGTGACTGAAAGCAGCTGGCATTTTATAAATCTCTTAGCATCTGTTGATGCCGATGAATGGAATAAAACACAAGGGAATCGCTGCTGGCTTTTTAAGGAACTAAAAATGGCTGCCCAATGGCATTGCTCTGCAGGAATCACCCTGGCACCTTCATCTTTAAGACTAAAGCACATTTAGCTGAGAGAGGCGTCTGAAGACCCTTCAGCTCACTGAACATCTGCCCCCCTGATGATGGCATTGATGTGGCACCCTTGGGTCTCGTGTCACTCGGTGTGGCTTGTGGTGACCTTGTCCGGTAACTCTTGTTGCTCCTAAACACCCATAGCCCCCAAACCCCAGCCCACTACTACAGTTGTCTCCAAGTACGGTCACCTACTTTGGAAGTCACTTTGGATAAAAGCACCGGCTAAGTGAGTAAATGTCATTGTAGGAGAAGAGGAATGCTGGCCGGATTCCATGAACTCCATAGAAGTTGGTCTGACGTGTCAAATCTGAAACTTGACTTCCACTTTCAGGCACCATAAACGTGAGGACTGTCCTGCTAAACTGGAGCGTTACGCCATCGGGCCGATTCTTCTTTAATTTATTAATTGATTTTTGATTACAGTTATCTCTCCTGTAAAAAGTGACACCGTTGTAGCTCTGACTTCTACATTCAGTAGAAGATAAACGCGCTGAGCGCTCTCACCTACAATTAGGACCCAAAGTTCACCTGCTTAAACAAACAATGAAAACGAGAAGTAAATCTCCACAGGTGCCCTTCGCCCAAAAACAGACACACCAGCATTGAGAAATGGCACTCAGAGAGCTCCTCAGGCTGGCACTTTCATGCACTGGAGAGAACTGAGCGCCAACGGGTCGCTTTCAGTGTGAATTGGCGCTCAGTCGAGTTAATCAGAGCGACTCAAAGGCACACAAAGAGCAAACCTTTCATCTAGAGCTTGGGGGGGGGGGGGGGGGGCAGGAAACCTCAGCTGACAGCCAGTGCCCACCGTCTGCCCAAAAGCCCGAGCCCAACCCGTCAATTGGTGAGACTGGGCAGAATGAATACCACTCTAAAAATGAAAAGGTGCCAAAGCGGTTCACAGTGATGCTGTAGGGGAGCCGTTCTTAGTCCGTAAAAGAGCTAACCACGTGAAGACTTCAGAAAAGATCTTCTTATTTAGATCTGTCATGAACTGAGCAGAAATAAACAGAGTGAAAGGCGCTATATCAAGGATAGGCAGATGGGAAAAGTACTAGAAAAATAATAGTCTCTACCATTTTTAGATAGAGATGAAAGGCACTATATGGTAGATAGATGTGAAATGCACTATATAATATAGACAGATAGATGTGAAAGGCGCTATATATAATATAGATAGGTGTGAAATGCACTATATAATATAGACAGATGTGAAACGGTGTTATATATAATATAGACAGATAGATGTAAAAGGCGCTATATATATATAGATAGATAGGTGTGAAAGGCGCTATATATAATATAGATAGGTGTGAAATGCACTATAATAATTAGACAGATGTGAAAAGGTGTTATATATAATATAGACAGATAGATGTGAAAGGCGCTATATATAATATAGATAAGGTGTGAAATGCACTATATAATATAGACAGATGTGAAAGGTGTTATATATAATATAGACAGATAGATGTAAAAGGCGCGTATATATTAATATAGATAGATAGGTGTGAAAGGCGCTATATATATATTAGATTAGGTGTGAAATGCACCTATATAATATAGACAGATGTGAAAGGTGTTATAATAATATAGACAGATAGATGTGAAAGGCGCTATATATAATATAGATAGGTGTTGAAATGCACTATATAATATAGACAGATGTGAAAGGTGTTAAATTATAATATAGACAGATAGATGTAAAAGGTGCTATATAATAATATAGATAGATAGGTGTGAAATGCACTATTTATATATACAGATACTGTAGATGTGAAAGGTGCTATGTATAATATACAGGTGCTGGTCAGAAAATTAGAATATCATGACAAAGTTGATTTATTTCAGTAATTCCATTCAAAAAGAGAAACTTGTATATATTAGATTCATTCATTACACACAGTACTGATGTATTTCAAATGTTTATTTCTTTTAATGTTGATGATTATAACTGACAAGTCAATGAAAGTCCCAAATTCAGTATCTCGGAAAATTAGAATATCAATTAAGACCAATGCAAAAAAAGGATTCTTAGAAATGTTGGCCAACTGAAAGGTATTATGACATGAAAAGTATGAGCATGTACAGCACTCAATATTTAATTGGGGCTCCTTTGGCCTGGATTACTGCAGCAATGCGGCGTGGCATGGAGTCGATCAGTCTGTGCACTGCTCAGGTGTTATGAGAGCCCATGTTGCTCTGTTAGTGGCCTTCAGCTCTTCTTGAATTGTTGGGTCCTGGTGTATTGCATCTTCCTCTTCACAATACCCCATAGATTAAACAATCTATCTAGCACCTGTAGATAGATGTGAAATGCGCTATATATAATGTAGATAGATAGATGTGAAATGCGTTATATATAATATAGATAGATGTGAAAGGCACTATATATAATGTAGATAGACAGATGTGAAATGCGTTATATATAATATAGATAGATGTGAAAGGCGCTATATATAATGTAGATAGATGTGAAATGTGTTATATAAAATATAGATAGATGTGAAAGGCGCTATATATAATGTAGATAGATGTGAAATGCACTATATAATATAGATAGATGTGAAAGGCGCTATATATAATATAGACAGATGTGAAATGCACTATATAATATAGATAGATGTGAAAGGCGCTATATATAATATAGATAGTTAGATGTGAAATGCACTATATAATATAGACAGACAGATGTGAAAGGTGCTATATATAATATAGATAGATGTGAAATGCACTATATAATATAGATAGATGTGAAAGGCGCTATATAATGTAGACAGATGTGAAAAGCGCTGTATCAAAGATAGGTAGATGTGAAAGGTACTATATAAATAATAATGTCTGCCATTTTTAGATACAAATGAAATTAAAGGTAGCTATATAATATACAATGTGAAAGGCGCTATAATAAGATAGATAGATAGATAGATAGTGCCCTTTCATATCTATCTGGTATAACACATTGATAGACAATAACCCTTGCGCCCAATGCTTTCTCGGATAGGCTTCAGCCGCCGCGTGCCCCTAACCCTGGATTAGCAGGCTGGATGGATGATAATAAATTGTCGAGAACGTCAATGGCTTCGTGATTTTTAAAGGACATTGTACTCCGCACTGACAATGCCCTGCTCTGATGTCCCCAGTCCGTCACTATTCTGTAGCCTACCAGACATTAAAGATTTCCGCTCTGTCGATATTTTTAGGATCCTTTTCAAAGCCCAAAGCACCAACTTCGCCTTCACAATAAAGAAGCCTTCCCAGAATGCAATGGTTCTTCGTCAACCCCTACTTCCACAAGGGTCCACAAAACCCTGTCGAGAGCCTTTAAAAGGACCCCGCATTTTTAAGCGTGCAGGGACTGAACCTGAGAACCCCCTGATAAAGACCCCCTTTCCAAAGAGGGTAAGATGGCGCTTTGTGACGTCAGCCAGTAGCGCTTCGAAGGAGTTTGCTCCCCCAGGTCTTATCCAGGACAGACACGGGTGCACACGACACTGATGTGAGTACTGCAGGGAGTGTGAACTCCACTCGTGTGCGCCTCAGTAAGAACGCAGTCAGGACCTTAAAAACAACAAGAATTTGGCAAACGAAAGTTGAGCTCAAATAAAACTGATCTGCCATCAGGGCGTTGTGTTCTGGGTGCGCGTTCAGGGGTCCGAGACACTCTATGGGGGGGTCAATGACACGATCAAATCTCCACGCGCTAAAATGACCAAGGGGGGCAACTCCAAACCACACACACCCCCACACACCTCCGACCGAGTCTTCGTGCGCCTCAGTCAAGAGTGAGAAATACCGCGCCGCCCAGTTAAAAGTCTGATCAAGACCCTGTTAAAGAGCTGAGTCACCCAGGGGCCTGTGGGGGTCTTCATCCGGAATGCTGTCACTAATGAGCATGCGCATGCTGCGAATTGGGAGAGTGAGACGAAGTCGAGAGTGAGGGGCTTCCTGATGACGTAGTGCGCCGACCCCCTGATCTGGTGGCCTGTTGTAATGTGAGACGCACATCAGCGAACTCCAAGTCCCCACCAGCTCTTTGACTGACGCAAATCAACACGCTGGAAACTCGGAGGGGGCAAAGAAGGTGACATAAAAATTTCAAACGCGTCGCCAGCAGGACATAACATACAGCGACAATAATTTTAGTTCCACTTCAAGCACCGATTAAGGCGTTTGTATGGTTAAGTGAGAGAGTGCGAGAGCTCGAAGAAGGATACCCCATGCCACCCTTAAAGGGGACTAAGACCCTGATAGCGAGGCTCATATACAGAAGTGACACAAAAAAAGACACCTGACACCTGAGCCCGCGACGAGCAGTGAATCCAAAATAATCTGTTTATAGCGCCATTGTTGTTTAATTGTTCTTGATAATCATAATAAAGCAAGCCTCGACTCCGACAGGTGTAGAGCGGCTCCTGGTGAGCATGCGCACTCAACACTCCAACTACCCTCACTCCGAAAGCCAAACCTGCACGTCATTTGCCTGAATGTGCCCGACCCCGAGCAGCCCATTGGGGACACAAAGGCGACATCGGTGCGGTGGGAGTAAGTACAAAATCATAAGCAAAGGAGCAGAAACAGAAGGCGTGAGACGAGCGGACACGCGGAGAGGCGTAGTGCTTTAGGGTTTGGACTGCAAACCCCGAGGTCGTGGGTTCAAATCCTGTGTGACCCTGAGCCAAGTCACCTCACCTGCCTGTGTTCTGAAAAAAAAAAGAAAAAAGAAATGTCGCCATTTGTACCACAGCTGCTGTAAGTGGCCTTGGATAAAGGCGTCAGCCAAGTGTCGTTACACAAAAGAGGGACACTGTCGAGTAAACACATATGTCGGAGTGGCGTTAAAATATTCAGATACAGTAGTTGTGAAAGGCGCTATATAATGAACAGATTAATAGGTGCATTGAATGCAAAGGAGGGATACTTTATAACAGACAGACGACAAAGGCGCTATATAATGAATACGCTTATAGGGTTTAGTGCACAAGGCTTTTCACTTCAAACCCCGAGGCTGTGGGTTCAAATCTTGTGTGACTCTGAGCCAAGTCACCTCACCTGTCTGTTCTGCGACTGGGAAAACAAAACGAAGTGTCGCCAGTCGTGTCCCTAAGATGTCACCACCCCAATTTTAATACTGATCATAATAACAGTCACACTTGGCACGGGGCACACGCAGACGGAGTATCTACACAACGTGCTGAATGGCGGCCAAACGCACAGTTAAGTGGTACGTGCGACTCATGACGGCGACACTCCGGTGACAGTGTCTACTTACCAGCCTAGAGGCTTGTCCTCCTTTTCCTCCTTCTTCTTCTCTTCCTCCTCTTCCTCCACCGGACCCGAGTCATCGTGGATGTCAGCCGTCGCCTCGACTGGCCCGGTACCCTCTGGGAGTCCGGTCTGCAGTGGCACCGAGGGGGGCGTCGACTGTACCTCCTGGGACTCCTTCGGGTGGCTCACGGTCACTTCAATGAGGTCGCAGTCTCGCAGGTTCGGCTCGCAGGACTTGCCGTTTTCCGGTCTGTAATTGAAAATTTAAAGTCACCACGTATTAGGGGTCCATTCCCGGTTAAGGACACCAGAGGCTGTCAGCACGTGGCGTCGAGCTGCGACCTCCAGACGTGTGTCCTGCTCGCTGCTGGCTCTGGCGCAGGTCTCAGCTGGTTCCACCTGGCCTTTCGGCAGGACACCTTGAAGGTCTCAAAGCAGAGCCAGCGTGCTGAAACGCCGGGGCCGGGACACCGAGGAGCCAGCGGCGGGCCAGGAGACGCGTCGGAGCCCCCGGATTTTCTTGTTTTCTCTTTCGGCCCACCTGTGACCCAAAACACCCCCAACTCTAACTCAGGTCAATTCACTGCATGGCTCAGTTCACTTCATTTTTGTATAGCGCCTTTCACGGACTGCAGACTCAGAGCGCTCAGGCAAAATGGAAATTCCAGCTTTACAGACTGAGTGACGACACCGAGTGGTCTTAAACTCGTTACCATGATGCCCATAATGGCAGGTGGAACTCTTTGGGTTTTCGTCCTCGGTCACCCCCACACACACACACACACACTCGCCGGACAGATGGCCGTCCCCCGTACCAGGTCACACCTGTGCTTGTGGGCGCCGCTGGTCAGCAGGTCCTCCTTGTACAGGAGAAGCAGTTCGGTCTCTTGGTCTGCGATGGGCACAAAGGTGACCTGCCGGGAGAAGCAGAAGCGCACGTGATGAAGCGGCGGCCTCAGCGCAGACCGCCGTGGGCACACACCGGACACACACGGCGGACCTTACCTTGGGGTAGCACTGGCACATACTCCACGCCAAGCCCATCAGCACCGCCAAGGAGCCCACGGCGCAGAAGGTGGCGTACACCTGCGGCTTGTCCACGCTCATCAGGAACATCCCCACCATCACCAGGAAGATACCGAGCACGATGAGCCCGTAGCGGAACGTCTTGTCTTCCGCCATCTCGCCGTAGCGCAGCTCTGCATGTAACCGTGCGTGCCGAAGCCCAACTGCGCCCTGCAGCCGCCGCCCCACCCGATCCGCTCCGCTCGGGTGCACCTGCGCCCTTCACCTTGCCGGGGGGCGCCGCACAGACGTGCACAGAATGAAAGAGCCGAGCGGAGGTGACAAGAAGCCGAGGGGAAGGACAGGCGCACCGCCCGAGTCAGTGCCACCTCGAAGGCGCCAGAAGCGACAGGTCGGACGGAGGGCACCACAAACACACCTGCCGGCAGGTGTGTCGGGGTAAACACGGGAGTGGCAGCGCGCCTGAGTCACTACGAGTGCAAGGGGCGTCACGGCCACGGACAGGTAGGGGCCACAAAAACTGGGGTGTGGGGGGTTTAAATGCACAGCAATAGGGGGTGCAGAAAGTAGCGGTTATTACTCATCATCGTCGTGTGTGGGTAAGTGAGTAGGTAAGGGTGCCCTGCGATGGACCCGTGCACACTGCATGGCATAGCCGCTCTGCGACCCAGAAATAAAACAAGGTGGGGGCGACTTGAGAACTGCGGCATGGAATGTGAACGGTAAGTAAGAAAAACGTGAAGGCGCAAATTCCGCCATTCGGAAATAAACGGCGAGCGGCCAGCCCTGCGGCACCTTCCAGTCTCCTGTCCATTAGGGACCCTCAGGTGCACTCGGACCCTGTGCGGCACGGCACCCTGTGCTCCAGCAGCCCCGAATCCGAAAATCCGAGCTGGCCGGGCCCCTCAAAAGCCAGGCGTGCCCAGGGTGGCAGAAGCTGAGGTTCTATGAGCTCCCTTAACGCTTTGTGGCTGACTTTTCTGTTATATAGTGACTGTCATCTATCTATCTATCTATCTATCTATCTATCTATCTATCTATCTGTTATATAGTGCCTTTCACTCTATCTATCTATCTATCTATCTCTATCTATCTATCTATCTAGCTATCTATCTCTATCTACTATCTGTTATATAGTGCCTTTCACTCTATCTATCTATCTATCTATCTATCTATCTATCTATCTATCTATCTATCTATCTATCTATCTATCTGTTATATAGTGCCTTTCACTCTATCTATCTATCTATCTATCTATCTATCTCTATCTATCTATCTATCTATTATATAGTGCCTTTCACTCTATCTATCTATCTATCTATCGATCTATCTATCTATCTATCTATCTATCTATCTGTTATATAGTGCCTATCTATCTATCTATCTATCTATCTATCTATCTATCTATCTATGTATCTATCTATCTATCTATCTATCTATCTGTTATATAGTGCCTTTCTATCTATCTATCTATCTATCTATCTATCTATCTATCTGTTATATAGTGCCTTTCTATCTATCTATCTATCTATCTATATCTATCTCTATCTATCTATCTATCTATCTGTTATATAGTGCCTTTCTATATCTATCTATCTATCTATCTATCTATCTATCTATCTATCTATCTATCTATCTATCTATCTATCTATCTATCTGTTATATAGTGCCTTTCTATCTATCTATCTATCTATCTATCTATCTATCTATCTATCTATCTATCTGTTATATAGTGCCTTTCTATCTATCTATCTATCTATCTATCTCTATCTATCTATCTATCATCTATCTATCTATCTATCTATCTGTTATATAGTGCCTTTCTATCTATCTATCTATCTATCTATCTATCTATCTATCTATCTATCTATCTATCTATCTATCTATCTGTTATATAGTGCCTTTCACTCTATATCTATCTATCTATCTATCTATCTATCTATCTATCTATCTATCTATCTATCTATCTATCTATCTGTTATATAGTGCCTTTCACTCTATCTATCTATCTATCATATAGTGCCTTTTCTATTTACATTATATGTGATGTGGTGTATTTCCTATCTGTTGTGTATTTCCAATCTATTTTATAGTGCCTTTCATATCTATTTATTTTTTGTAAATTTCCTGTCTCACTCATATAGTGTCTTTTATTTTCTTTATCTATTGTACAGCCCCACTCACATTATCTATTATTTTCACATTATCTATCTGTATGCATTTCCCATTTATTATATAGCCTCTTTCATGTTTATTTGTGGGCAGCACGGTGGCGCAGTGGGTGGCACAGACCCGGGTTCGCTTCATGGAGTTTGCATGTTCTCCCCGTGTCTGCGTGGGTTTCCTCCCACAATCCAACGACATGCACGTTCGGTGCATTGGCGATTCAAAAATATCCCTGGTGTGGGTGGGTGTGTGTGTGCCCTGCGGTGGGGGTTTGTATCCTGCCTTGTGCCCTGTGTTGGCTGGGATTGGTTCCAGCAGACCCCTGTGACCCTGTAGTTAGGATATAGCGGATTGGATAATGGATGTTTATTTGTTATAGAGTGCTTATCTGCCCCTTATATGGTGCCTTTTATTTAACCAAAATGTGAGGGTCGTTTGATAAGCACAATAAAAAAGCAAGTTAATCACCATTTTTTTTTTGTTTTTTTTCCGTTTCAAACGTCGGTAGCACGTAAATAACACGTCACTTTATGAAGAGTGGCACTTGCTAGCCGTGACATCACCAAATGACTTGTGGTGCCATCTCATAGAAACTGACCAAACTGACCAAACGAGCCTCATATGTGCATTTCCTGTCAGTTATATAGCGCCTTTCACTTTATCTATGTGTATTTTTAGAACATTTAACTCCTTTCATGTCTAGATATGCGCTATATAGTGCCTTTCACATCTGTCTGTCTTAAGCCGTTTTTTTTTTTTGATGTGCTTTTGTTAATCCCTGAAGTTAAATGCTGTCCTGCTGTCCCTGTACCTCTCCCTCCTAACACCAAGCCATGCTGAGTTTATGGACCCCGCCGATCTCGCTGACTTCATTCTTCATACAAATCAGAGGTGCAAATGGAAACTGAGACATCCTCAGCTGCAAAAGACGCCCAACTATACTGTGGCAGACGTGCCCTCATCTGTAAGGCCTCTGCTTCAGGTTAGCAGGGGGGGCAGAGCCAATCACAGCAGCACTGGGCACAAGGTGGAGGGTGGGGAGGGGCATTCACACACACCCCCGCCATCACACTCAGCACCTGACCTAAAACTCAGTGGCTTGGCATTTGAACCCGGGCTGGCTGAGTTGATCTGTGTCACGTGGACGCAGTGGAGGTGGTGGACATTAAAGGTGTGGAGCACAAACATCTGTGACATGTCAGGTGTGATAAGAACCGAGAAAGACCCTGAGATGAGCAGAAAGACAGAAGGAGCAGAAGACGGATCAAGTGGGGAAGCAGAAATGGAGTCGTGAAGTGGTGACCACCGCCGGCTGTCCACGGTGGCGCACACAGCATGAAGGCGGCGGGCAGGCCTGGCATGTTTCATTTGACACTAGGCGGCCCTCCTGCAGTCACAACACTCCTAACGTCCCCCTTTGCTCTTTTTGTATCTTGACATGACCATTGAGCCCCTTTGCCCACTGTTCCAAGCCTGGCATTGGATCCAGCTTGCCCCCTGCCCATCCCCATACCCACACGTCATGCCACCCTGAAAACTCCAGCACTTTAACACTTTGTGTTTGCTGCCTGGCCTCACCTGGCAGACTTGTTAAGAATGACACTGAGACTCTCATCGTCCACACAGCCTTTAATAAGGACCATCCAGCACAGCATCATGGGAAAAGCCACCCAACCGGGTAAGCACACAGAGGGGTCCTCCATTTGGGAGTGCTTGGACACTTGGGGTCATTCGTCTCATGGCATCTCCTTGGCCTCTGCACAGGCAATGAGCAGAGAGAGGTGACCTCACTGGACAGCAAGCAGGTCCACTACACTGGGAAGGACCGAGACCAGACTGCCCCACACTGGACTGGTGGGCTTCACTTTTCTTGGACTAGCCCCTTGACCTTCACCCACCAGGTCATACCTAAGCTACAAACTGGACAGTCCACTCACCACAGAGGTGCTGTAAATTCAGTCCATCTGGAACACAGAGGTGAAGGAATGAGAGTGCAGGCCGGCCGGCCGGCCCAAGCAGACTGGACTTGAGCCACTTGGTTGACACGATGGGTGACACTGCCTGAAATGCACTAAAGGACAAGTGTCAAGGTGACCAGGCTGAGCCACACGAGGCTGGGGCAGTGGTGAACTGGGCTGAGGTGGGGCTGAGCCAGACTGGACTGGGACTGGGTTGGACCGGGACTCCGGTGACAAAGGAGTCACACAGGACCAGCTTAGACTGGAATGTGCAGGATCACACTCAGCTCTGTTAGTCCTCCACGATGTGGACAAGTGGCCAGAGAGTCCATCAAGAAAGTCATTTGTTGCATTCAGAGGGTCAGTTTTAGTCTCTGATGAAAGGCACTATAAAATGTGGGGCCGTCAGATGATCTTTCAGGATCTCACCCCTGTGGCTCATGGCTATCGGTCAGTGGTCATCATAGTCCCACTGAGGCACTTTTTTTTTGAAGGCACTATAAACATTCCATCAATCCATCCAATTCACAGTCACGGGGGGCCGGCGCCCATTCCCACAAGCCTGGCCCCAGAGGTGGGCTAAGTGGGTCCACACAGGTGGATTCTCATCCCACCCTCACTTCTTCTGGAACCGGCCTGGCCTCACTGGTCAGTTCCTTCTGCTGGACGCCTCTGCCACGGCTCTCAAATATCAGCACTGAGCCCCCTGGAGGTGGCGAGAGGCACTGCACTCTGTAGGGCGGTGTCTGATAGGCTCCGCCTCAGGCTGGCCCGTCCAATCGTGCTCTTCATGACCATCTCATACGAAGGCGGCAGATCCAGCTGGTGCAAAGGGGGGCGACTGTGGAGATAGGGCACAGCGGGCAGGGACGGACGGCATCTACTGCCCACTTCATAGCGGGATCCCCTGGAAAACAAACACATGACTGCAGTGAAGCAGTGACCACCAGCAGCAGAGCCCCTGGCCATGACACACCCATGCACATACAATGACCCACTGGACCCACCTGGGCAGAAAGAGCAGGCGCGGCTCCGAGAAGCGGCTGGGCGTCTGCAAGTAGAAGAGCGACGGGGCACGGCTGTTGGTGCGGCTCAGCTTGGCAGTGTGGTAAAGGCCGAAAAGCAGCAGCAGGGTGCCCAACAGGCAGCTGCACAGACTCATGGACCGAAGCACTGACCACGGGCCACCGCCATCGAAGCAGACAAGCGTCACTGCGCCCGACAGCAGGAGAATCAGGCCCACCGTGTTGACGCCATTCCGGACGCTGGTCATTCTGCTCACGGGTGGGGCTGGGCACACAACTTGGGTGGGTAGCTCTCCTGGTGTTCACTGGTGCCAGTAGCATCAAGGGCTGAAAAACACAAAGCAGAAGGTCCTGGGGTGAACGTGGGCACATAATGAAGTGGACATGATTATAAGTAGCGGAGCAGAGGACAAGGCCTGGGCAAATGACTGCTGTGCTCTGCTTGTGGTGTCACATCTGAAGTGACACTCAGCGCCGCCAAGCAGCTGCTCCACAGTGACTCAGCGAACACAGGGCCATGTGATCGTGTCACAGCATAGTGACACCATGTGTGTGCGTGAGCTGGCATGCTGGAGCACCACTGATAATGGCCGGTGGTGTGGAGTCTCAGCAGGTCGTCAAGAGGGTGTGCCTTGGCACATGACCGTGCCCGCCTGTGTGTGCCCAAACATGTGTGTGTGTGTGTGTGTGTGCATTACATGATCCAGGCCTGCCTGCCCCTTGGGATTAATAAAGTATCTATCTATCTATCTATCTATCTATCTATCTATCTATCTATCTATCTATCTATCTGCTGTAGGAGCATTAAGACTAAACTGAAGTGGGCCAGGCCAGTGCCCAGACATTTGCCACTCCAATAACCAACAAATACGGTGAGGGCCAGCACAGGTTCACTTTAAAAACTCCAGTCGACTGCACTTGGGGTGAAGCGACTGAGGGATGTGATATTTAAAATTTAATATTGTGCCCTCTCATAACGGAGGCTGGCCCAGGAACTCAATAAACCCAGTCCATCCATATGCTTACTGCATTAAGCACTGGCACACTGGGCGCACACGAGCCTTGCCAGGGATGGCAGCATCCCTTCACTACAGCAGCCTGGCAAAGGATGGGCAGTGTTAGTGATGGACTTGGGTTCAAAATTGGAAGATTGGGCCTGCACCCAAGACACTGGCACATGAGCCATGGCATGCAGTGGACCGTGTCTGACCGTGTGCCCAGAACTGTCCAGTGTCTGTCTGTCTGGCAGAGCACTGGTCACACACCAGTGTCCTCCTTCATTTACATGCAGCTTTACTGGCAAATTGTGAAAATCAAAAAGGGGCATCACAACAACTACAAGACGGGCGATATACGGAGGACAAATACATGAAAGGCAGCATATGATGGAAATGAGAGGCCACTGTAGGATCAATATAAGGAGCGCTAAAGCATTGACTGAGAGATAGATAGATAGATAGATAGATAGATAGATAGATAGATAGATAGATAGATAGATAGATAGATAGATAGATAGATAGATAGATAGATAGATAGATAGAGTGAAAGGCACTAGATAGATTGAGTGAAAGGCGCTGTATAATAGATAGATAGATAGATAGATAGATAGATAGATAGATAGATAGATAGATAGATAGATAGATAGATAGATAGATAGATAGATAGAGAGAGTGAAAGGCACTAGATAGATAGAGTGAAAGGCGCTGTATAATAGATAGATAGATAGATAGATAGATAGATAGATAGATAGATAGATAGATAGATAGATAGATAGATAGATAGAGTGAAAGGCGCGATAGATAGATAGATAGATAGATAGATAGATAGATAGATAGATAGATAGATAGATAGATAGATAGATAGATAGAGTGAAAGGCACTAGATAGATAGAGTGAAAGGCGCTGTATAATAGATAGATAGATAGAGTGAAAGGCACTATATAATAGATAGATAGATAGAGTGACAGGCGCTATAGATAGATAGATAGATAGATAGATAGATAGATAGATAGATAGATAGATAGATAGATAGATAGATAGATAGAGTGAAAGGCACTAGATAGATAGAGTGAAAGGCGCTGTATAATAGATAGATAGATAGATAGATAGATAGATAGATAGATAGATAGATAGATAGATAGATAGATAGATAGATAGAGTGAAAGGCACTATATAATAGATAGATAGATAGATAGAGTGACAGGCGCTATAGATAGATAGATAGATAGAGTGAAAGGCGCTGTATAATAGATAGATAGATAGATAGATAGATAGATAGATAGATAGATAGATAGATAGATAGATAGATAGATGTGAAAGGTGCTATATAAATAATAATCTCTGCCAATTTTAAATAGAGATGAAAGGCACTAAATGGTAGATGTGAAAGGTGCTATATAACATAGACAGATATGAAATGTACTATATAAATAATAATCTCTGCCATTTTTACATACAAATTAAATGAAAGGTGCTATATAATAGATAATGTGAAAGGCGCTATATAAGATAGATAGCATAGTCAGAAGGATTAGATAGATAGATAGATAGATAGATAGATAGATAGATAGATAGATAGATAGATAGATAGATAGATAGATGTGACGGGCACTGTATCATAGACAGGTATAAGAGGTGCTGTATGGTCATAGCTATATAACAGACAGATCGAGAGATATGAAAGGAGCTATATAACAGATGCATAGCCAGGCAGACAAGCAGCAGAGCGCCCAGCCGCTCCAGGCCAGCCCGATGTTCGCTCCTCACCCCGCCGCTTTTGTCGTCCTCCGCCCGGTCGCTGCGCTGCGACTCCTGCCTTGCCGATTCGACTTGTCGCCTGCGTTCGGACTCTGGAGCTCCGCTCCGCTCGGCTCGGCTCGGCTCGGTGTGCTCGTCGGGTGGCGATCGCGAAGGCAGCACCGGCCAGCGACTGCAGCCGCCGCTCCGCCAGACATCGCTCACAGGGGCGTGGTGCCGCTGCGGAGAGAGCGGCGGCCGACTCGGGGGCGGGGCACTAATGTCGCCGCCCTCTTCCCCGCCCCGGACAGTGTGGCCGGAGTGTGGCCAGGCTGCGCTCAGTCAGGACCCGGAGAGGCACACAGGGCTTGCGGTGGGCTCCAGTTGCAGTTGACCGTGGTTCCCGTTTTAGATGAAAGCTTCAGGGCTGGTGTGGTTTTTCTGGCTCAGTGGGCCACTTCGTCGTGTGGTTTTCTTTGCTTCCTTCCCCGTTCCTATTGCCTGGAGTTCAAATTCCAGCCCGGCCCCATGTGTGAGGAGTTCTCATGTTCTGCCAGGGTTTCTGTGTGTAACTGGTGTCTCCACAGTGGCCAGATGTGTGCAGGTGAGAGGACTGTCAATGCCCCCATAGGGTTTGTCCCTGCAGTAGGTGGCTCAGATGATGCCCACCTTTGCTCTCTGCTCTGTTCCTATTCACGCCCTGCCAGTGTGACGTGGTGACCAGGGCTTTGCTGCTTCTGTCCCCACCCTGGCTCACCTTTTGTGTTTATGTTTGGCTAAAGTTGTTCAGCAAACGCCACACCGACTGTCCCGCCTGACTCTTTTATTGGATTTCTTATTCATTTCTCAGGGTTTGCTCTTTGGTTTGAACTGAACAGGAGTCCTAGCAAAACATACCGTCCTGATCACATGTGCCACTGTCCCTGCTCCTTCTGCCAGTCCTGTCAGTCTATGGTGACACACGAATTCAATACCACTGATGGGTCTCACTGATTCCTTCTACACTCCTGGCTGTTGGGATTTTCGGGTTTGAGGTCTGGACTGATTTTGAAGCACTCTCCATGTCCGTTTACTTCAGGGTCAAAATGTCCACCTTGCCCACTATTGTGACCCCTGTCTAGCAGATCCTGGTTTTTGGGAGGAGGTGCCTTTAAGGCGGCCTTGAAGAGGATGAGACCCGACGGGACAGCCAATCTAGCAGCCTTAAGACGAGGGCCAGGAGGAGGAGGAAGGTCCACCCATCCATCCATTTTGTAAACCCAGAGTCTGTCGTATCCCAGTTAAGCAAGCTCACTCGCAAGAGGGCTGGGTGGCATGGCCGGCATGGCACAAACGACAGTCTTCTACTTAACGCGCCGTTCTGAACTGAGAAGAGCTGACTGGTTTGCCGTCTCAAAGCATTCGCAATTCGTGCTTTCAACTAACGGAATGAGACGAGACGAACGTGGAGCGCCCAGGAGGCGTGGCTCTTCATAAATACGTCACAGGGAGAGCCGACTCAGGGGGGAACGTCTGCTTCCAGCTGGCCAATCAGAATTGCAATTTGGTAAACCTTAACCCAATCACCCGCTCTACTGGGCGGGGCTGTTCGCCAGAGTGGTGTGAAGGGCGCGTACACAGCAGGCGTCGGGTCTTCTCTGCGCGGTCCCGCTGTTCTCCCTGAATGCGAAGAGCGGGAGGCGCGGATGAAACGACGTGCACGAGAACTCCTTCCGGCAGCCTGACTTTATATAGCGCCTTTCCACCATCACGTCGTATCTTACCACGGCTTAAATATAACCGCTGCACGTTATGTCTTAAAACTGTAAATCAGACTCGCCGGAGCTGCAGACGCTCACTGGCAGTCCAGGGCTTGACGCACAAAGCCAGGGGTCTTCAACTGCAGGATTTTGCTCGCCACAATTCATTCATTTCAATTCATCGCATTCATTTTTTCATTCTTTCTTATCAGGGATTTCTGAAATTGTAGATTTTAGTTTTCCGAAACCATATATGAAAGGCAATCTATTATAGGCAGATAGACAGGAGAGACAATTTATAATAGATAGATAGATAGATAGATAGATAGATAGATAGATAGATAGATAGATAGATAGATAGATAGATAGATAGATAGTGTGAAAGGCTTAAGACAGATAAATATGAAAGGGGATAATGTGAAAGGCACTATATAACAGATATCTACATATGAAAGGAGCTATACAATATAGGAAATACCTGTTCTCATCCGGATTGTTGTAATGTTCTAACAATATACATAGACAGATAATGTGAACAGATTAGAAATATACATATGAGGCTCGTTTGGTAAATATCTATGAGATGGTGCCACCATCCATTGGGTGGCGTCACGGCTAGCAACTCGTCACATTAGGACGGGCCAAATTCCACCCGGGAAGTGACGTGTTGTTTACATTCTACAGAAGTTTGAAGCGATTTTTTCCAGAACAAAAACGGTGTTTAACTTGCGTTTTTACTGTACTCATCAAATGACCTTCATATATTCGTTAAAATAAAAGGCACTATATGAATGACAGATAGTGTGATAAGCAGTCTATAACAAATAAATATGAAAGGGGCTATCTAATAGATAGGAAATGCATACAGATAGATAGATAATGGGGCTGTATGATAGATAAAATATGAAAGGCACTATATGAGTGAGACAGAAAATACACAAAAGATAAATAGATATGAAAGGCACTATAAAATAGATTGGAAACACACAACAGATAGGAAATACACTATATTACAAAATAGATAGATAGATAGATAGATAGATAGATAGATAGATAGATAGATAGATAGATAGATAGATGTGAAAGGCACTATATAAGACTGACCTTTCTTTGTCCCCCATTTCGCAGCCATACACCACACCTGAGCTTATTACAAGTTGATTTTTATTATTTCTATTATGTGACGCCTCCCTTCGTCTTCCTCAAATGTCACCCTCATTCTCTCCTTTTCAGCAGTCCCACCTGCTATTGCTTTGTCTTATTTCACCTCCCATTTTTCTTCATTTTCTACTTCAGCTTCAGCCGATGTCCCACGACACGACTTCTCGTCATTGGGTATGTCACACTTGCTGGGGCTGATCTCGTCACTGACTCTGTTCATTTACATGACTGGGAGTCACTGGGCCTGTCACATTTAGTCCCCCCACTGTCATTGGCGCCCCTTTTTGTGACAGCCATTGGTGTGCTGCCTGACAGAGCCGGCATTGTACAAAGCGTTAACAGGCACGGCGAGTTTGCTCATAATCTGTGCCCCCTTTTCTCCTGTTTCTTCACTCGGCTGTGGTGCATCAAACACGAGACATCAGACAGAGGGGCTTCTCTTCATGTTGCATATTCATCATCGCTGTCATTGAATTTCCAGAGAAGCACTCATTGGCTGTCATCTCCAGAGCCATCACTACAGCCAGTCACACGAAGGGGGCGAGTCATGGACTAGTTGGACGGAGTTGCAGGGGATGTCAGATTACACGACTGCCCTTCATGGGTGCCCACTGCCAACTGTCTCCAGCTCGTTCAGGTTATGCACATGAAGGCTACGACTGTAAGGTAACAAAGTCCTGAGAGTTTGATGTCATTGATGGATTTAAGTGGACGGGACTGGCGAGCTTTGTTGGGCTGAGTGGTCTGTCATCGTCCTGAATGTTCAAAATAAGCAAAGCGGATTTGAGGGTCTTTAACATGAACTTAAGTGAAGGTCAAAATAAGTTTTATATGAGCAGCAATCAGCTTCAAATCATGAACTTTGTAGGAATAAAACCTAGCAACCCCCAAACCCCCCCCCCCCCCCCCCCCCAGGCTAAGACTGAGAACCCCAGTCAGATGGCCCTCAAATGCAAATCTGTGATATCAGAAATGGATGACAAGGGCTACATGTGAGCACTATGGAGAGTGCGGCGTCCGTGTTTAAATAAAAAAGGGGGGTAACTGTGGGGGGGGGGCAGTTGCAGTGAAGGAGAGAAAATGGGGGGGGCAGTTCTGAGGGGATCATTCAGGTTGGGGTGTGTAGCTCACATAATGGGGTGGTCTTCTCTGTGGGCATATTGAGGCCTTGTCTCATGCAGAGCCCACCTTGCACTGTTAGGTATTCAAGACCCCCTCCCAACAGCACCACTTCTAACCTTATCAGCTTTTTACCTTATGATATTAACAGCAGGGACTGATGGCTAATAAAAATAATAATACATTTGATTTATATAGCGCCTTTCCCATGCTCAAAACACTTTGTGGGGACTGTAACCATGGCAACACCCCGGGACCACGGAGGCTGACTTCAAACCCTGATTCAAATTCCACTAGTGCCACTGTGTGACCCTGAGCAGGTCACTTCACCTGCCGGTGCTCCAACTGAGAAAAAAAAAAAAGAAATGTCACCAGTCGTATCTGACATGTTGTAAGCCGCCTTGGCATTACCCTGTAATAACCCTAATAATAATAATGGAGGGGGCGGCACGGTGGCACAGTGGGTAGCGCTGCTGCCTCACAGTTAGGGGACCCGGCTTGGATTCCCGGGTCCTCCCTGCGTGGAGTTTGCATGTTCTCCCCGTGTCTGCGTAGGTTTCCTCCCACAGTCCAAAGACATGCAGGTTAGGTGGACTGGCGATTCTAAATTGTCCCTAGTGTGTGCTTGGTGTGTGTGTGTGTGCTCCCTGCGGTGGGCTGGCGCCATGCCCGGGGTTTGTTTCCTGCCTTGCTCCCTGTGTTGGCTGGGATTGGCTCCAGCAGAGCCCCGTGACCATGTAGTTAGGATATAGCGGGTTGGATAATTAATGGAATAATAATGGAACAACAATTCCGTCCGGCTCAGTTGACAATCAGTGGCCGAGCGAGGCAGTGCCCCGGATATGCAACGTGCACGTCGACAACACGTGTACTGTCACTAGAAAGGCGCTATATAAAACAAAGCCTGCCAGTGGCCCCAGTGAGCTGTGAAGACGTCAGTACCAGGCCGCCGACTCGTTCGCAGCGCCTCCTGCCGCCGTCCCCATGGTGTGACGCCGAGCCGACCTGCCATTGGACTCGCCGCCTCTCGTCTCAGCCTCGTGACGGCTCCGCGGCCACTCGTCTTCAGGGAGAGGCGGGGCTATCCAGTGGGCGGGGCCGCCTCGACTCCCTTCTGCGAGGCGCCGTCCGCGCGCAGAACTCTGGCCGCTCGCTCGCGCGCTCATGGAGTCGGTGCTGTACCTGGCGGCGCTGCTCGGGCTCTTCGTGCTCTGGGTGAAGGTGAAGGGGCTCGAGTACGTGATCGTCCACCAGAGATGGATCTTCGTCTGCCTCTTCCTGCTGCCGCTGTCCATCGTCTTCGACATCTATTACTACCTGAGAGCCTGGCTCATCTTCAAAATGTGCAGCGCGCCGAAACTGCACGAGCAGCGGGTCCGAGACATCCAGAGGCAGGTGGGTGGCGGCGTGGCAGGGGACGGGTGGCATGCGCCGGGGCTTTAATGACAGCAGGCGCTCGACGGGTACTGCCATGGGGACTCGAAGTGCGAGCGTTCGAAGCTGTCGCGTGTTTTATAGCGACCATCGGCTTCATTATCGCGACTCTTAAGATGCTAGCCTTGAGGGGACTTCCTGCCAGCGTCCGAGGGCTGGCCAATGCCACGGTGGTGGTCCAAGGTCCAATAGGGGACAGCAGTTCAGGGGGTCGATAATGGGTAGTGACTCCAAAAAAGAAAAAAAAAAAAAACAAGGAGAAAAAGTCAGAAGAGGGGCACATGGCATTGAATGTCCTGACCCCCCTAATTTACCACCACCACCACCACCAATCAGGGCGGCTTACAGAAAGCCCTCCAGAAATGGTGGTCACTTATGGCAATGTAACATCAGCTCAGCGTTCATAAGACAGCTGACTTGTTGGCTTACTGCCCACAATGCCCACTGCCACATCGGGCACCATTGTTTCCATAGCAAGAGCATCTTTTTCCAGAAAGGGGGTGCTAGCCCTGTGCCCAACTCCCAACCTAGAGGACCCCAGCTCAGGCCTCCACCCTTTGACCTGTCTGGCTTTGGGGAGGACTTTATTCCAAGGGTCACTGAGACCTGCAAACCCCACGACAAGGTGATGACAAACCACTGTGTCATTATATGGCAGGTGGGTCACAATTAGCCACTCGTCTTCTCACTGCCCCTGCATCAAGGATACTGAGAGGACACCACCTGCTGGTCAGGTCTTCCAGGATGTTACTACACCTAAGAGCAGCACCAGTTGTGTGTCACCCTTAGCTCTTTGAGCAGTTAGGACCCTTGATAAACACGGGCACAGGAGTCCAGCTGCAGCCACATGGCGTCCCCAGAATGAGCTTGAGGACCCCTGCGCTCCACTTTAGGGTTGAATTGTGCCATAGAAGCCAACGTCGTTATTCCTGTTAAGCTCTCGGTGTCACGCTGGTAGCCCCCCATTGTCCGGTGTTACCCCAATGTTGTTAAAGTGGGCTCACAGCATGAACAGCTCTGCAGTAACAAATACAAACCATAAATAAATCTGTGTGTCTGTCCGTCCGTCCCCCACGTCAGACTGGCGAGTCGAGTTCTGGTCCTCGGAGCCCGCTGGCTGATCCTGCCGTAACTAAATGACTTCTCTGCTGGGCAGACCCCCTTGTTTCCATGTTTCTGCACAGATGAAGTGATTCAGTCAGGGACTCTCCAATGTATTCATTGGTTTCATCTCTTAACACCTCAGCCGCTAGGGGGCACACCACCTGGCATGTTCTTTGGGCACATCCGCAGTGTCACACAGGTGGTCGGCACTGTGGCATTTACAGTGGACTCATGAACTGTCCACTTTACAGCCAGGTGGCATACTTGCTAGGAGCTTCTCTTGGTGTCCCCTCCATGGGCATCACAGAAAGTAAAGCCCATAAATGGCATGAGCTTCAGCGTCCATCTGTCCATCCCAGTAACCTGCCCAGGTGTGGGGGCTGCAGCTTCACCGTCACCCTGACCTGGATGAGCAGGCTTACAAGATGACACAACGTGACACAGCAGCAGGGAATGGCCTCAGAACTGGTGGTCACGTAAATCATCTCAACAATGGGGGGCTACAGAACTCGATAGAACGTAGAGAGGGAAATGCTGATGAGTCAGGGTGACCACCATCTCACGAGAGGTGGTCACCCTGGAGCCTTGTTGTTTAACACCCCAGCCACCTGGGGGTACACAGCTTGGCATATCCTTTGATTTGACTGTGGTCAGTAGCACAAGGTTTAAAGTGGGCACATGAGCCGTGCTGTTTAACACCTCAGCCACTAGGGGGCACACAGCCGGCATGGTGCTTTAGCCACACAACCAGGTAGATGAGGAGTATGATATCTGCCATCCCAGTCTTTGAGATGGTGGGGCACCTCTGTTGCAGGCCATCAGACATGCCAGGCTGCTGAGCTGGCATCATTTCTTATGCTCATGTTAAGCTCTTACACCTGAGAGCGGCCATTTTCTTTTTGTTTCAGTCACCTTTTGTGTTATTGGGGGCTTATTGCATGTCATTACACAAAATGACCTATCTGGTTGGTGCTCCTTATGCTTGCATTAATGCCACCCTTGTTGGTTTTGGAGTGTTCTGTGGGTACATCCATAGCAGTGTAAAATGAAGTCATCCTTATAAATAGAGAATTGTAATAAGACATTAGGCTTTGTGCCACAGGGCACTGCCACTGTGCCACCTTCAAACAGTCACTTGACTTGAGTGGCTGCCGCTCTTTATGTGATGCCCTCTGTGACCAGTGTGTGCCCATTTGATTAAGCAATCCCCTGTTTCTGCAGGTGCGGGACTGGCACGATGAAGGGAGGCAGAGGTTCATGTGCACAGGACGCCCAGGCTGGCTAACCATCTCTCTGCGTGTGGGCAAATACAAGAAAACGCACAAGAACATCCAAATCAACCTGATGGACATCCTGGATGTGGACACCGAGAGACAGGTGAGGCCGCGGCCTGCGCCCGCTGGGCAACAAGACCAATTCTGGGCTTTCTGTGAAAGAAACCGATGGCACACCTGAGACCACTAAGCTGAAACTCGGTCCACTAGAGACCAGTCCAGCTGGAACATCAGTCCCTGGGGGACCCCAAGACCTCTTATAGGCAAGGAGTGCAGGGGTCCTGCCAGCTGCCAGTTTGAGTCCTGTCACCCCTGGCCACCACAAGGCAGCCAGGCAATTGGGGGATCATTGACCTCCTGCCAGTAGCTGGGAACTTCAAGCTGAACAGCAGTGGAAATGGAGGCTGGCAGGACCCGGGAGGGGGCAACTGGTTAGGACAACGACCCCCCGGGCACTGGAGGAGAGGAGAGGAATTGTGTGTGTGAAGTCACTGGGGTGTGTGTGTGTGTGTGTGCGCGCGCACATTGGGCTCCATTGGTGGCACTGCCACGTGCACATGTCCATGTCCATGGATGTTGTTATCTGTGAAGCTCCACTGGTGTGTGTGTGTGTGTGTCACTGTGCCACACCCCATGTGTGGTCTGCAGGTGTCACATGGACCCCCACAGCCTCATCCTCTTCTGTCTGTCCAGGTTGTTCATGCTGAGCCCCTGGTCACCATGGGCCAGGTGACCACCCTGCTGAACTCAATGGGCTGGACGCTCCCTGTGCTCCCGGAGCTGGATGACCTCACAGTGGGTGTGTATACGGGGGTCCGTGACTGGCTGGGGTGTCCAGGTGGCTGGGCATGCTGACCTTCTCTCTTGTCTCGCCAGGTGGGCTGATCATGGGCACCGGCATCGAGTCGTCCTCGCACATCCACGGCCTCTTCCAGCACATCTGTGTGGCCTACGAGTTGGTCCTGGCGGATGGCAGTCTGGTCAGGTGCACGGCGGTGAGTCGGGCACCCGGGAGGTGGTCCTGATGGCCCACCTTAATCCTCTGCTTGCTCAGGGATGATGTGTTTTGTCCACCTCAGACGGAGAACTCGGAGCTGTTCTACGCCGTGCCCTGGTCCTGTGGCACCCTCGGCTTCCTGGTGGCAGCAGAGATCAGGATCATCCCGGCCCGGAGGTTTGTGTGCCTGCGGTACGAGCCGGTCAGGGGTCTGGACAACATCTGCCAGCGCTTCTCCCAGGAGTCGGCCAGCCAAGAGAACCAATTTGTGGAGGGGCTGCTGTTCTCACTCAACGAGGCGGTCATCATGACCGGGGTCATGGTGGACGAGGCCGAGGCTGGCAAGGTATAAAGCGTCAGCAGCTCTGCATCACCTCTGGTGGCACAACATGTGAAGTGTCCCTCCTGTGACTTGTGGCTCTGCTGTCTCTCAGGTCAACCGCATCGGTCATTTTTACAAGCCCTGGTTCTACCGCCATGTCGAGTCCTTCCTGAAGGAGAGCCGTCGTGCTGTGGAGTACATCCCCCTGCGCCATTACTACCACCGGCACACCCGCAGCATCTTCTGGGAGCTTCAGGTAGTGGGCCGGGGTCTGGGGGGGACCAGACGGGGGACAAGCTTACCTTCCAGAGCCACCTGCAGATGACCTGACTTGATGACCATCCTCCCCAATGAGATCCACTCGATGACCACACACCCCAGAATGTCCTGTCCACTGCCCGGCTGACCACTAGGGCCAGACCACTTCTCCAAGCTTTCAGAACTTACACATTTTTAGCAGACGTCCAGTTCTGATTGGCCATTCAGGTCAATCTGCACCACTGACCAACTTACCACCAAGATCATTGAATTCTTGACTGGACTGACCGTAGATTGGCGTCAAGCCGATTGACCAGATTGACGTCTGACCGACACTTCCTCCTCCTCCTCGATGTTCTCTCTCTGTGGCCTCTCCATTACTAACCTGTCCCTTTTGTGTCCCAGGACATCATTCCATTCGGTAACCACCCGATCTTCCGCTACCTCTTTGGCTGGATGGTCCCCCCAAAGATCTCCCTGCTGAAGCTGACCCAGGGAGAGACCATCCGGAGGCTCTATGAGCAGCGCCACGTGGTCCAGGACATGCTGGTGCCCATGAAGTGCCTGAAAAGGTCCATCACCACCTTCCACAGCGACGTCCACGTAAGTGCCACTTCTGCCCATTCCTCTCGGGATGCCTTCTCTATAAGGCTGCTATGGGGTTCGCAGGGTCACGTGACCATCCCCAAGGTGTCCTCCAGCTCTGATCCAGAGCACCCCACACATCCCTGGTGTCTCCGTGAGGTCCAAAGGGTCACAGTGAGAAAGAGGGGTCTCATCTAGAGTGCCATTGTGGCCCAGATGGTCACATGGGAGTCCCAAATTGTTACTATGAGATCTAGATGGTCACATGAGGCCTCCAAACACACACTAGAATTAACAGGGGTCTCGGCCAGAGTCACTGTAATGTTCCAGTTGTCTGACCCTAAGGGTGGCAGGTAAGGTCACCAGAAGGTCCCCAAAATGTCTTTTAGCTCTCATCCTGAGGCACAGTGAGATCCAGAGGGACACATAAGGCATTGGGGATCAACATGAGATTATCAGGGTCTCATCCAGAGGTGCAGTAAGGCACTGAGGGTCTTATCCAGTTGTCATCCTAAGTCACCAGAGGTGTCATTAAGCTCTCACCCTGGGTCAGCTGGAGGCCCAGAGGGTCTTGTTTAGTTGACATCCAGTGTTTCTGCCAGGTCTGAAGGGTACCACAGGGCACAAAGAGCTCCCAGTGTGAGTAAGAGGAGTCTCAGCCAAAGTCGCAGTGACGCCCAGAGGATCAGCTAGGGGTCCCAAAATGCCACCCAGCCATTCCCCTAAGTCACTGTGATGTCCAGAGGGTTCCATGAGATTCAAAATCTCAAAATGAGACCAAGAAGGGTGGTATCACATAGATCTCACTCCATGTCACCTGAGGTCCACAGGGTCACATAAGGTGTCCAAGGTGTCATTTAGCTCTCATCCTGGATCACTGTGACTCCCAAGGGTCTTTCTGAGATGATATCGTGAGTCGTCAGAGTTGCGTCCTGAGTCATCCTGAGGTCCAAAGGGTCACAGGAGATTCCCGAAGTGCCATTAGGGTCTCCTTCTTGGTCGCATGCCAAGTCGTGATCAGGTTAAGAGGGTCTTGTCCCCATTGCTGCAGCTCACTGAGGCTCAGTGCTGAATGGGTGGAGATGGCAGGGTTGAGGGTGAAAGGCACTATGATGGTGGACCCTGTCGAAGTGGTGCCCGTGCAAGAAGGTGGGTGTGAGCACTAAGGGTTAATTAGTGGGCACAGAGTACTTGAGTCCCCCGCTTTTGGGTGTCCTTTATCATGCGTGATCAGCGCTGCTGCCCTTGGTCTGACCACTCCATTTAGTCTCTCTTTGCTCTTAGGTGTACCCACTGTGGCTGTGCCCCTTCATCCTACGCAGTCAGCCTGGCATGGTCCATCCGAAGGGCAATGAAGACGAACTTTATGTGGACATTGGGGCCTACGGGGAGCCAAAGGCCAAGCAGTTCGAGGCGCAGGCGTCCATGAAGCAGCTGGAGAAGTTTGTGCGTGATGTTCACGGGTAAGCATGTGTGGCGCGTGGCCGAGTGAAGCTGGCGCCGGTGCCTGCTGCCTCAGTCAGCGCTGGGCACTTTGGCTCACTGTGCCCCTCCTTTGCAGGTTCCAGATGCTCTACGCCGATGTCTACATGAACCGGCAGGAGTTCTGGGAGATGTTTGATGGCGCCCTGTACCACAAACTGAGGGCACAGCTTGGCTGTAAGGATGCCTTCCCCGAGGTCTACGACAAGATCTGCAAGTCAGCCAGGCACTGAGCATGGTTGGCACCAACGCCGGAGTCCAAGGACTGGCATCTGCCTGGTGAGGGACAGCGTGGAGTGATGACCTTGTGAAAGGGCTGGATGGGGACGGACTGAATGATGACCATTGGCTTATGTAATCATCACTGGGCACTCTAGTGGGCACTGAAGAGCACCTCCAAGAATGGACTCCCAGTGTGGCTTCATGTTGTGTTGGACATGTGGAGGTTGGGGTCAGCATATGGACCACTCTGCTGTGCTGGTCTCTGTGTGTGTGTGTGTGTGTGTGTGTGTGTGTGTGTGTGTCATGACACTTTGTTAACTCATCATGCTTTAAGTGGAAGGACAGTCGGGTGTTTGTGGCTTCTGTGTACACTGCCCCCTTGTGGCCCTCTGTGGCACTGCTGGCACAATGACCCGGTGGCGGCCAGAATTCCAAAGAATGTTGAGTTGGTGCTCAATAAATGGCAACCGCGACGGGCGCCTGCTTCTCCGTGCCAATTGTGTGTAGACCTCCAAAGCGACTTACAAATGACAATTTGCAAAATGCAGTTGTGTCCACCCACTGGCAGCTGAAGAATCACACTGGAGGTCTGGTGACCTCATGATGTAATATAGCGCCTTTCACTCCCAGGGCACTTTATGTGAACATCTGAACCGTCTCTATTTCTAGAGTGCCAGCCCTGGCACAGAAAGTGTTCCATTCCATTTTACACAGGGGTAACTAATATAGTGCCTTTCGTGCTGTACATCATCTTAACCCTCAACAGTCTTACACAGTTGTGACTGTAAACCTGGTGATCCCTTATAGCGCCTTTCAAAGGCCCTCAACAGCTGCGCCATGACAGGCAACTGTGTAAAGCGAGCCTAGGCAGGTAAAGGTGGTCCACGCTGTACCTATGGCATGTGGAGTCGGGTGAAAGACGCTATATAAAACTACAAGGGCCAATCACTGGCAGCGACTCCATTATTGGTCATCCACTTTACAGCAGAAATAACCAAAAGGCACTATAAAAAATCACAGGGCTGAGTGCTTACCAGTGACGCCTGAGGAGGTCGCTCTGACGTCAAACACTTGTAGGGAGCGTTAGCATAAAGGCGCTATATAAATAAAATGTATTATTAAAAGGCACTATATTAGGTCACTTGATGGCAGCACCTATAAAGGTTCTTATGGCATTCAGTATTGAAAGGCACTATATTCCATCACCTGGTGGAAATACCAGCAAAGAGCTTTTATTATATACTCGGTAATAAAGAGTGTTAACATTCAGAATGTAAAGGCGCTATATTCGGTCAGTTGGTGGTAACATCTGCAAGTAGCCTTACAGTGATATTCAGTATTTAAAGGCGCTATATTAGGTCACCTGGTAGCAACACCTCTAAAGAGCCAATGAGATCACTGCTTTCGTAGCTCACTCTTTTACACAGGTAGAGGAACTTATTCAGGGTCACACCAGCAGCTGCCAGCGTTCCTTGGTGACCTTATATAGCTCCTTTCACAAAGTTTCTTACTGTTGCTGCCATGGCTTTCATCTTCCTGTTGTCCGTTGTGAGACCAGGCAGGTAGTCGCAGAGGCACTTGGAGGTCAGGACGTCAACATTGTGCCTTTCACCCCTCGCGAGTGAGCCTTCACCGGTGCCCTTCAGTTCTGCACTTTAGCCACTAGAGGGCCCCCTTATGCCAGGGGCTGCTGAAAGGCGCGTCGGCGCAGACAATTAGGCGGTCAGTCCGGTGCTCCACACACACCACGCCAGTACCGGACACACGGAGTGACCAAAAGAATTCAAGAGGACCCAGCACAGAGGTGGTCAGTGAAAATGTGATAATGACACATAAAAGGAGCAGATGACAACATGAGTGACTGTCCAGTGTGAGGGCAGGAGTCGACACCACACCCGATCGGCCGCCAGTGCTGGTCACTTTAGGATAGTGCCATTTCTTTCCTTCATTGTGATGTTGGTGGGTGCCCGATGCCAGCAGTGTGTCACATTGCCATGATGACCAGGCCTAGGAGTCAGTGAGGTGGTCTTCATTCCAGTTTCTGTTCACCCTGAAGATTGGCAGAACGTAGGCGCTCCCTGCGAGGAAAAGTGGAAATGGAGGATTAGAGGTGGGCAGTGGGCACCATTGCGGGGGCAGGTGCCCATCTACTTACATCAGGTGTTTGTCTCGCTGCAGGTCACTCAGGTAGCGTTGAGTCTTGGAGTGAAACGCAGATCGATAGTCAATCGCTGTGCCCGGCCTACTGATGTCATAGCGCCCCACGCCAGGACCCTGAAACCACAGAGCATAAGAGAAAGCTGTTTGACAGGGTGCCCCCCCACAAGGCACCTAACAGTCTTGCAAGTGTCCTGTGCCACCCAGGTTTTCTTCAGCGCTCCTGCACCCCTGGTGCCCAACAACTCTAAAATATGATGCCACTCATTTTGCTTGGGTATATAGCGCCTTTCTGTGTAAAATAATAATGGTGGCTGGCACTCACCTGGCTTTCTGTCTTGTTGCTGGCGCGGGCACTAGACGACATGAAGGGTGGCGCCGAGTGGTTCTCAGGCCTGGTTAGCAGTTTGATGTC
Source organism: Erpetoichthys calabaricus (assembly GCF_900747795.2). Classification (NCBI taxonomy): domain Eukaryota; kingdom Metazoa; phylum Chordata; class Cladistia; order Polypteriformes; family Polypteridae; genus Erpetoichthys; species Erpetoichthys calabaricus. Next base: position 997,492 of record NC_041403.2, on the reverse strand, counting down.
GTAGCAGCCGGGGCCCAGCCAGTCCTGCCAAGACAAGAGGAGACCCACATGAGCCTCAGCCCTGCCTGCCAGCTCGAGAGAAGCAGTGGGCACACAACTGACCGCTGTCGGGTGCTGGTGAGAGATCGTGGTGCAGCCCATCCGGTCAGTACAGACGGCGGGGTACTGAGGAAGGGTCCCAAACACACCATGCTTGTATCTTTCTTTGTTGTCCAGCAGTTCCACAAAGTTCTTGAGCTTGTATTCCCCAGGATTGGCACGCGAACCCACCTGTGGGCAGTGAGGAGGAGGAGATGGCCATTAGCTGTGACTGTGACACATCCCAAGTCAGACGAGTGGACATCCGTGAGACCCTCCTAGTGACTCATTCAGGGCCATACAGAATGTAACTGAGTGATCAGGAGAAGACCACATTCCTCTGGTGCCATTTTTTCCATGCCATGTGCTGCCAATCTGTCTCAGGAGTTTAGAGATTAGACACCTTACCGGCTCACAGAAGTACCCGCAGGTCACTGGCCGACTCCGGGACCCAGTGAACACGTCATAGGGACCCCTGTTGCTGACGGTGTGGCTCAGGAGAAGTTCGATGGAGTCTTTCAGGTTGTAGGTGCCCGGGCCCAGGTGGCAGCCCTGCCAAGGGGAACAGTCACCAGTCATTTTAGGGAAAAGCCTCACCAACTCAGCTGGTAGAGCAGCACACACAAACTGGGTTAAACACTCGCCACTGGCAGGAGCTCTCGGCCCACAGAGGAGCTGCCCTCAAATCGGTGATTCTGCCGCCTCTGCCGCTGGGTCTCCTCCACTGCTGCCCACGGGATGCCACCTTCACCATAGCTGCCTGGGCCTGGAGTGCTGGCCTGCAATAAAAGAATGCCCAGTTAAGTGAGGCCCACCACACACAAGGTCTCTGCCCTGTCACGTCTTACCCACCTCACTCCTCTTCTTGAACCTCTGCTCTCGGGTCTCGCACACTCCTCGGACGCTGGATGGGCGCTGGTCCCGCAGCTCCATGAAGTCCTGGATCTTGTAGCTCCCAGGGCCCACCTTGGATTTCTGGAGCAGAGGAGATGGAGAGTTGAGGCTGAATTGTGACCTCCTGGCAAGAGTCATGTGGGCACCTCCTCTCATCCCAGGGCACTCGTGCCAGGCCAAGTCATCCAAACCCCATTCTCAAGGTGATAGCCAATGAAAAGTGTGTCACTGCCAGTGATGGGCACAGCTCTTGTTTGAGACATTTTTGAACAATTTAACCTGTGCCATCAGGTTCTGAATAACAGCTGGCAGATGACCCCTGTTTGCTGCCATGCTCATGTGTGCCCACCTAACAGTGAGAATAAAGTGGCACCCTTGTGAGATGAAGGAGACCCCCCAACTTCACCAGCAGCTGTGCACTGTCCAAACCTCACGGTGCCAGCTGCTGAGCCAGCGGGATGCCAGGCTGGTAAAGGGTGTGTGCCATAAGCATTTTCACCAACTAACACACAACGTGGGAATTGTGGTAAAGAATTTTAAAAATTAAAAAGACGTAACAAAGCACATCAATTGTGAACAGAAACCCACCATTGTGGGAAGAGAAAAAAGGAAGGGGGGTCTCCAAGTCCCCTCCCCAAGCATGTGGTGGCTGTCAACTGGTTAATGTTGGCACTGGATGCCCCCCTAATCCAGGATGAAGAGAGTTCTACAAAAATCACATTGTAAAACAAGATCAAAAAAAACTGCGGGTCTTCGATCAGGAGAACACAATTCAGACCTGGCATCACACACACACCCACACTCACGCCCTTCAATGCCCCTTCTGGGCCAATAACCCACTTGAAGATGGCACAGGTCAGCCCACTCACCAAGAACTGCTTGTTCTTCCAGGCCTCCCTGTACAGCAACTGGGGCATCTTTGCCAGGCGGGACGTTTCCAGCTGACGCTTCCAGCCGGGTCCTTGAGCCCGCCGTGCCAAGGCGTTGGAGCTGAAGTCCCCTGTGTCGACGTTGTAAGTGCCCGGTCCCAGTCTCCGCTCCTGTGGGTGACACCATTCATCTGATTTAGAGCACTGCGGTGGCGCCCTGCTGTCCCCCCCCCCATGATTTGGCCCTAGAATGAGCCCCCTCACCCCCTCGCTGTTGGCCCTCTTGCAGTAGGGGACTTGAGTGTATCCGCCAGGCGTCTTGCAGTTGGGATGGACCCCCGACACATCAAATCTGTGGTTAGTAAAGGGACAGGTAAGGCGCAGCCCCCTCCAGCATTAAAAAACAAACATGTCTGTCAGCTGTGAGCGCCTGAGCTTTCAGGGCAAGGGAACCGGCAAGGGGCACAACACGCCCCCCAAACACGAAACCCCAGCCCCCCCTACCTGGCCGACTGGATCCCGAACGGCGCACCGCTGAACTTCTTCGTGGCCATCGTGCTGGCGAAGGTGTGCTGGGGGGGGTCAGCTGAGTGATGTAGTCATGGCAACCGCGACGCTTCCGTCTTGCTGCCCTTTCGACCTTCTGCTGCGTGACCATAGCAACCAACAGCCTGGCCTTCGCGTGCGCGTGCGCAGCCCCGACTGCCAGTGCCTGTGCACGCGAAAGGCGGGCGGGGCCTGGCGGGGTTCACCTGACCCGCTATTGGACGTCGTTGATTGGATGATAAGTTTGGGCTGCATCCACGTGTTGCGGTAGCGAGTGAATTGAGTAAGGTGGCTGACCAGACGGCAGTCCTGTTGTCATGAACTGCACCCCGTCTAATAACTGGAATGTAACAATTGTCCCGTTTGAATTTGGCTGATCATTTAATAAACACGCACGAACCTCTAAGGGGGGGAAACCCCCCAGCCACTCCGAACACCCACCCACCCACTGGATTTAATATCCGTCTACTACAATCGCTTGATTAATAAGTTGTGCCCCGCTTTATCAACCTGGAGCAGAATGAGGGGCGGGCCATGACACGTGGTGGTGAGCGGCGCATTGCGCATGCGGACTCGCTGTGCGGGGTGCGGCCACGAACATTAATGACCCGCATCGCGCTCCGGCATATATAGCGCCATTCCTGTCTCGTCATCGCCGCAACTGGTGTGTGCGGAATTAGTCGCAAGAGTGACAAACGACGAGCACGAGGTAGCGGATGACTTCGCGTTCCTCAGTGTGCACCGAGTTTCGAATTCCAGTAAGCTCCAGTGTCCTGGCCGTCGATGGTCTTTGTGAGCAGCTGCTGCTGCTGCGTGTTAAATCAACTGGCGACGGCGCCCTGCGATAGGCTGGCATCACCACTGGGGTTCGATCCTGCCTCGTGTCTGATGCTGTAGAGATCGGCTTTGCATCTCCTCCACCTTAAAGGAAATTAGGTGGGCTTGACCGTTGATGGATGGACGGACGGACGGTGAAGTCAGCAAATCGGCATCAAACACACAACTCATTTTAATAAATGTGCGGTTGATGTGAAGAATGCAAGATGAACATTTAGAAATGTCGGAGTTCAAACGCGGAGAATGTCAAAAAGTGCCACCTGGCTGTCACCGGGCACCGCAGGCGCGAGTGAGACGTGCGGCGCGCTCTGTAGGACGGGGTCAGTGATCATTTGGGGGACAATGAAAAGGACAGTGGGCAGGCGACCGACAGGGAAGAATCTGTAGAGGGGGTTCTGAAATTCGGAGGTGGGCGCCATCTGAAACTCGACTTTCACTTTCAGTCCCAATAAGCAACGAACGACTGCCGTTAAAATGTGTCATTCTAGAATCAGACATCGAATTGCTTCACTTCTGACTTCTTATTTATCCTGTTAATAAACTCTTAAGAAAGATTATCGGACCTGTCGCGACTTGTCGCGTTTGGTGTCACCTGGCGGTCACTCCGGTTTATCTGACCACTGGCGAAGTCACCGCGCCCTACTGGAGCGAATCACACAGGTGTAAAAGTGTTCAGGAAGCCGCCCGACCCCCACCACACGCCCATATATACTATGCCATAGCCCCCTTTTAGCCACTGGTGCTGGTGGTCTCATTCTTTCATTGGCCATCATTTAAGTGATGACGTCACCGCATGTGCGCTGATTTAGAAATAAATAACAAGCAGGTTTGATTTTGTCTTCATTCGCTGAGCGGCTTTGAGCGCAGGAGAGAGACCACCAGTGAGTGCCCACCCCGAAGTAAAAGGCATAGAATGCAGCGACGAGGAATAAGGAGCACAGTGGGCTCATCTCTCTGATGTCTTGTGTGCCATGACAGAATGAAAAAGGACAAAAGAGGAAGAGATTATCATTTATATAGCGCCTTTCATATCTATATCTATTATATAGTGCCTTTCTATCTGTCACATAGTGCCTTATAATGTCCTTTTATTTATATAGTGCCTTTCTATCTGTCACATAGTGCCTTATAATGTCCTTTTATTTATATGGTGCCTTTCTATCTGTCACATAGTGCCTTATATGTCCTTTTATTTATATGGTGCCTTTCTATCTGTCACATAGTGCCTTACTTGTCCTTTTATTTATATAGTGCCTTTCTATCTGTCACATAGTGCCTTATAATGTCCTTTTATTTATATAGTGCCTTTCTATCTGTCACATAGTGCCTTACATGTCCTTTTATTTATATAGTGCCTTTCTATCTGTCACATAGTGCCTTACATGTCCTTTTATTTATATAGTGCCTTTCTATCTGTCACATAGTGCCTTATAATGTCCTTTTATTTATATAGTGCCTTTCTATCTGTCACATAGTGCCCTGCATGTCCTTTTATTTATATAGTGCCTTTCCTATCCTCTATGAATCTCCCTATGTAATAATAATAATAATTCATTACATTTATATAGCGCTTTTCTCAGTACTCAAAGCGCTATCCACACAGGGAGGAACCAGGAAGTGAACCCACAATCTTCCACAGTCTCCTTACTGCAAAGCAGCAGCACTACCAGTGCGCCACCTGTGAGAAGCCGATGTCACATTGCACAACTTCTAGCCGTTGGGTATGTCAGGCTTGCTGACTGCCATTGCTGATCTCGTCACTGGGCTGTGTGAATTCACACCTAATGTAAACTGAGCCAGTCTGTGTGACAGTGAGGACTTGTAACATTGAATGTTGATGGCACTCACCTGAGTCCGGTGACCCGTGCTGGCTGTGGCATTTAACTCAATGAGAGCAGAGCTTCTGCAAAGCCAGCATCTCAGTGCCACACATCTCTGGACCTCTGACTTTGTAAGTGACAGGCGTCAGGCTGTGAAGATGGGTGGATATCAGACAGGGGCCTTACCGGGAGCACATGGCTGTATTCTGTCACCTGTCCTCTTCATGGACTCATCTATTAAACTGCTGACGACGCCACTCTGACTGGCCTGATCACAGACCGGGACGAGGTGCCATATTGGAAGGTGGTGGACCGGCTGAATTCTCTGGAATGAGGACATTAGAAGTGGCAGTGGATTTTAGGAGATCCTCCTCACCTCCTGCTCCCCTAGTTATTAATGGTGGCATTTTTGACATTTATTGGCACCCAGCTGTCACTCACAGCCTGAACTGGCATGGAGACAGAACTGGTCCTGTCCTGTCCTACCAAACACAAACTGGGCAGCGGATGCTTTTTCCCTTTTAAACTTAGAAGGTTGTCCTCGTCAGTGGTGGTCCAGTGTCAGAGAGATGACGTGGAATGCGTCCTCACTTTTCACCAGGACATTGCGTGTGTTTAGTGAAGTTCTTCTTCCTCGGTTAACTTCAGCACTCGGGCTCAAGTGGTCCGTTAGACTTCAAACGTTTTTCCAGAGTAAGAAATTCATTTTACTGAGATGTTTCAGCACTCGGCCCCCTCAGGGGTCTGCCAGCCATACTTTGCGGGGACAAAGCCGTCAAAGTTAGGAATGTACAGGAGCATCTTCGGCATGTCGCTGATGTAGAGGGGTCCGTATTTGGGATTATCGCGTCTAAGGTCGCATTAGGTGATCAGTGGCGCTTCACTTCAAGAGCAGAGGCGACCTCAGGGTCGTCATTCCAGAATGATTTCATCGGACGTTAAAGCAGATAAACAAAAGGCAATATGGCGGAAGAGCTTTAGAAACTAAAGAAAAGAAAAGAAAACGGAGTTCTGTGACAATTCCTCCCTTTTTGTGCACTTAGAAAACGTGCAGCAGGTCTCACCTGCATCAGCAGACAAGGCCACCTAGCTTAAGGCTGACTCTTCATCTTCTTCATCGTCACCCCCTAGGATGAAGATTTGCTCTGAATGATCTCCCCTGCAGCTTTTTAACAGACGTTCGCGGCACATGATCGTTATTACACCAATCGGCATGGCGATAAGCCCTGACTAAGGGCCCCTCCAGTCGTGCTGGTGACACGTGTGACCAAGTGGGGAGATGCTGGTCGTTGTCTTCTCCTTTTCAGATCCTGTTTGTGAAACGGAGGAGCCGCCAGAGCAGAAAGGCACTGCGGCTGCACGGGATCTGAGAACTGATGAAAGGGAATTTAGCGCCGGCAGAGCCCCCCAGACACGAGCCCGAGTGGAGCCGCCGCTGGACCCGCAGATTTCTATGTAGCCTTTAGAAAAGAACAGTTAGGCTCCATATTAGGGACTTGTGCTTCCCAACGTAGAAGACAGCCGAGGAGTGCGCCCATCGTCTCGTATTTAATAATAATGATGATGCATTGTATTTATATAGCGCCTTTCCCACGCTCAAGGCACTTGCAGGACTGAGAAGCGCTGTGGTGTGTCGGAGACCCCCAGGTGATTCTTTTTGTTCGTAAGGTTCATTAAGCTATTCAAAAATGATTTAATATGTCAGTTATGTTAACATATAGGGTTGTCCAGATCTAATTATGCAATTTTCATTACGCTATAACTTATTAAGTTTATTACATAGGGAATTCACAGCACCTGCGCGGCACAAGAGATTTCACTTAAAATTCTTTTTGTTGCCGATAGATGGCAGCACCTGCCCTGCATTCCAAAATGGCGGGGAGACGGTTGTCAGTCGAACAGTTGCATAATTAGATGTGAACCACCCTGTATTAACTACAGCGAAGGGCATCCAGCAGGGGGCGCATGCTCCCTGCGAAGAGGTTTGTTAGAGATGGTAGCCTTTACTATAATAATTTTAATAATAATTCATTACATTTATATAGTCCACTAATATACTGTACATAAAAAGATATCACCCTCCTGTCTTAAAGTCTGTGCTGATCAGCTGGCCCCCATATTTACACAGATCTTCAACAGATCCCTGGAACTATGTGAAGTTCCCTCCTGCCTTAAACGTTCCACAATTATCCCGGTTCCAAAGAAAACCTCCATTGCAGGGTTAAATGACTACAGGCCAGTCGCCCTGACGTCTGTGGTCATGAAATCCTTTGAAAGACTGGTGTTGACCTACCTGAAGGACATTACAGACCCCCTGCTTGACCCCCTACAGTTTGCTTACCAAGCAAACAGGTCAGTGGATGATGCAATCAACATGGGACTGCACTACATCCTGCAACATCTCGACTCTCCAGGGACATATGCTAGGATCCTGTTTGTGGACTTCAGCTCGGCGTTCAACACTATCATTCCAGAAGTCCTCCACACCAAACTCACTTGGCTCACTGTACCAGCTCCCATCTCCCAGTGGATCAAAAACTTCCTGACAGATAGGAAGCAGCAAGTGAGACTGGGAAAAATCACATCCAGCACACGAACAGTCAGCACTGGCGCCCCCCAGGGATGTGTCCTCTCTCCTCTGCTCTTCTCCCTCTACACAAATGACTGCACCTCAAGAGACCCGTCTGTTAAAATCCTGAAGTTCGCAGATGATATGACAGTCATTGGCCTCATCAAGGACAGTGATGAGTCTGTATACAGACGAGAGGTCGAACAGCTGGCCCTCTGGTGCGGTCAAAACAACCTGGAGCTGAACAAGCTTAAAACTGTGGAGATGACAGTGGACTTCAGGAGGAGCCCCCCAGTGCTGCCCCCTCTCACACTACTCAACAGCATTGTGTCCGCTGTGGAAAACTTTAGGTTTCTGGGATCCACAATTTCCCAGGACCTAAAGTGGGAACTAAACATAAACACAATTGTTAAAAAGGCCCAGCAGAGGTTGTACTTCCTGCGCCAGCTCAGAAAGTTCAACCTGCCTCAGGAGCTGCTCATCCAATTTTACTCTGCAGTAATCCAGTCTGTTCTCTGTTCATCTATCACAGTCTGGTTTGGCTCAGCCACAAAACAGGACAGGAACAGACTTCAACGGACAGTCAGGATTGCAGAAAAAATCATTGGTGTTGATCTGCCCTCCATTCAAGACTTATACAGATCTCGAGTCAGGAAACGGGCAGAAAACATCATTGCAGACCCATCACACCCTGGTTACAACCTTTTTCAACTTCTTCCCTCTGGTAGGCGCTACAGAGCACTGTACGCCAAAACTACCAGACATGTGAACAGTTTCTTTCCTCAGGCCATCACTCTCATGAACACTTAAGTCAATCTCACAGCATCAGGGACAATACTAGGTAAAACCGGAGTCCAATTCCTTGTATGTGTACATATACTTGGCCAATAAAGCTGATTCTGATTCTGATTCTGATTCTGAATTCTGATTCTGATATAGTCCACTAATATACTGTACATAAAAAGATATCAGATAAAGTATTGTGTCATTCCCTAGTGGTATGGCGGAGATTCTAAAAGGAACAACAACAACAGCATTTATTTATATAGCACATTTTCATACAAAAAGTAGCTCAAAGTGCTTTACATAATGAAGAAAAGAAAAATAAAAGACAAAATAAGAAATGAAAATAAGGAAGAAAGAATCAGTAACACTAAAGGCCGATGTCCACATCTTAGCTTCAGTTTAGCGCTCACAATTAGACAATAATCAAAACTGAGCTCGACTCGACCAAGTGTGAGGCAGCGGAGGTTTCCTGCGATCGGCGCTTGTCCGGTCTTTGAGAGCATTGCGTCCTGTCACGGGCAGGAACGGCGTCTTCCATCCGTCCGTAGGTGGGCTCTGGAGGTTCATGCAGCTCTTTGATTTTTATACCTATGTTGGTCCAAACATGTGTAACAGGTGTGTAAAATAATACGTTTGAGTTGTTTGGAGCCCTACGCCGCTTATTGTGTTGTGTTACGTCATCAGTGTGCGCCTCTCCCAGTATTCACTGTGTTATTGTGAGAGGAGGTAAGCGCGCTGTTATTCTCTGTATAGTAGAATTAAATTATTTTAAATTGTTTGACTTCATTTATTTTTGTATGTGACAGTAATTGTAATATGATTTCTGTAGTATACAGTTGTTGTTTTGGAATGTTTTGAATGCTTTTCTATTAATTTTGTTTTTTGTTTGTTGTTTTCCAAGTTTTTTTTTGTTAGCATCACTTTTTATGTTCTCTTTTTAATATTTCAGGTATTTTATTTTTTTTTTTTTGTATACTGAGCTGTGCATGGATATGTATGTCGTTGCAATTTAGCATCGATCGCGGGATTCACTGTGTTACTGTGAGAGGAGGAGGAATCGCAGATATTGAATTGTCACTTTTTATGTTCTCCGTTTTAATATTTCAGACTGTTAATAAAAAAGAGAAAACATGAAAAACTAATGGGTGTTCGCATTGCTCCTTCGTGGCGTTGCGTATCACAAAGCAGAGGCTTTCAGCGTTAACCGACTCCAAAGACATGCGGAGCAGTACGGCACGTGCGGTGGACACCGGTTACGCATGCGCAGTCACAATGGCTTTTCTGAATGCGGAGGTCTCGTGTCAGGAAACACTTGAAATAACAGTAACAGTCGACCCTGAGGACCCCCCAGCCAAACAGCCTCGTGCCACACTCGACTCCTCTCATGTGCCACCTGCCTCGTGTATTTTCTGTCAGCTGTCCTACCTAAACGCGTCGGGTGTCAATCGGACACAATGAAGTGAACGTCACAGTGACGCCACAATCTCGTATAGCGCCTTGACTGTCACTCTGTCAGTTACGTTTCTTTAAACCGGTGCCTTCATCAGGCACTAATTACAGTGACACATACATTTGCACCTTTATGTGTTGACGTTTCTAACAGTGTCCAGAAATATTTAATTATCAAGTCAATTTAGAGCGAATAGAAGTAAATCCATCCATTGTGTGCATCGCTCGGCACACTCGACCCTCTGCTCTTATTGTGCTCTTTTGTGATTTCTAATATCACTTTATCAGGCTGGGCAGCCTCTCACATACACAGGGCCATGTTAGTTCACTTTGAAAAGGCACACATTTCTCATGACATAAAGGAGGGACGAGTGAAAGAAATCAGGCAAACCTATCAATGATTTGTGAATTTCCCCTTGGGATTAATAAAGTATCTATCTATCTATCTATCTATCTATCTATCTATCTATCTATCTATCTATCTATCTATCTATCTATCTATCTATCTATCTATCAATGAATGTCTATGAATGTCAGTCTGGCTGCACGTCAGATCTTTCAGGTGAGTCGGTGAGAACAAAAGTGCTGCTCCTCTTGTTATTTGTCACCCACCCCTTCTGTTCCAGTTCTTGTAAACTTGCTCATGATATTAATTTATTTATGTAAGAGTAAAATCAAATTTCAGGCGGCACGCTGGCACAGTGGGTAGCGCTGTTGCCTCGCAGTTAGGAGACCCGTCTGGGTTCGCTTCCCGTGTCCTCCCTGCGTGGAGTTTGCATGTTCTCCCCATGTCTGCGTGGGTTTCCTCCCACAGTCCAAAGGCATGCAGGTTAGGTGCCTAAATTGTCCCTAAGGTGTGTGGGTGTGTGTGCCCTGTGGTGGGCTGGCGCCCTGCCCGAGGTTTGTTTCCTGCCTTGCGCCCTGGGATTGGCTCCAGCAGACCTTTGTGACCCTGTAGTTAGGATATAGCAGGTTGGATAATGGCTGGATAGATAAAATCAAATTTCTTTTCTCCATAACTTCCTGTCAAAGCCAATTAATGCGAGTTGAGGTGCTGCTGTGGTGCAACGTCTTCAAGGCAGGAGTGTTGAACATGCGGACCCTGTGGGAAAGGCGTAATGCACACCTCTGCTGCTTCAGTTCTCACCAACTCTTCATCATCTCCTCATGCGTTTTGTTCACAAAGCATAACCAACAAGGTGTCCTGATCAGCTCAAGCTGGACTTTCACAGGAGGTTTCAGAGTCATCGTGGTGTCCCTGTGTCACATTCGGAGCTGCAGCCTTTCCCAGCAAGCATGGATTGCAAGTCAGCAACAACACAACAACAAGAATGAATGTTTGAAGCCCAGAGTCACACAAGGAAGACCTCAGTGGGCTTTAAGTGGTCCTGGTTAATCCACAGCCCTCCAGAATTCACTCCCTAAAAAAACAAGAAAAAAACTCCCAACAAACGTCACTGGAAAAAAAAAAAATGTAAGAAATCTTAGGAAGGGCAATTCAAAGAGAGACCCAGAGGGGACGCCAGGCCATCCCCAGGTGGACTCACACACACACACACATTCACTAAGGTCAGTTTAGCAACACCAGTTCAGCTGACCTGCAGCTCTTTGGACTGTGAGTAGAAACACCCAGAGGTGCAGGGAGGACATGCCAACTCCATGCCCCGGGCACTCAGGGTGTGAACCTCGGCCTCCTCCCCTGTGCTACCATCGCACCCCCATACACAGAAATGGTTAAAAGGGCTGCTGTAACCACAGCTGATGATCTGCTTAGACTTTTGCTGATTTATTTTTCTTCTTCTTCCAGATACACATTTTTCCTGCTATAACATCGTTAATGTCTTCTTTCCAAATATTTTCCTCCCATATTAGAGATCTGAACAATCTTCTTAAGCATACTTGACATAAAATACACACACACACACACACACACACATCCTGAGCACTCTTAGATGACACACACACATTCCACCACTAGCGGTGTCTCCTTTCCACTTTATGTCTATTAAACATAAGAGGGTCTGCTCAGGACCCTCAGAAAAGACGCTGTGCATAATTCTTGGATTTTTCTTAAACCAAAGAGGAGACATTTTATATTTTGCTAAATGTTACACAAAACCAACTGCGATCCATGAATTCAGAGTTCTGTTCATTTGAAGTTTTTTATTCAGTGCACACAATACACATATTCATTTTCAGCAATTGATTTCACAATTTGAATGTTAAAGAAGTTATACTGTAATGCTGTTAACATTTCAGACCCGATGATCCCCGTTATATGCGGCGTAGTGAATTCTTTTCAGATCTATCACATAATTTATCAGATGAAAACACCCACCTCTCCCACTCAAACGAGGCCCCCATCGCCCGCTGACTATTCTTCACTTGCTTAACACCCCCTGCCATGGTGCGTACCGATGTTTCTTCTCTTGCCATTCTTGGTTGAGTCCTGTGCACATTTACACATCGAGGAATTTCCACCCAATATGAACCTCGAGTAAGTCCTGCCAGCCTTCCCTTCTCATGTAAACTGCAAACAATCATTTCACACAAAGCGGCACTTGTGTGGGCACAAGTGGCACAACAGCAAGCAGGGGCAGACACGAGAGGCCATCAGGAGTGGGTACAGGAGGCACAACCGTACTCACACTGTGGAGAAGTTTACCGGCACCCCCACCGGGTGCCCTGTTCTCCCTGCGTGATGGAGGCAATAAAACTCAGGCAGGAGGAAGCGCCAGTCAGTCCTGGCACTGCGGCTTATTTATGCACTCCATTGGTCAGATCGCAGTTCCATTAGCAAAGGGCCTTTAACATCAGGGGTTTCATTTAGTTGCTAACAGGAAATGGCGGAGCATTGACACCTTAAATGGTCACAACTGACCGGGTCCACCAGGCTGACTGGCAATCCAGTGTTAAGAGGGCACCGCTGTGTGGCGCCCCTGCACGTCCTGAACCCTCAGTGTGGGCACAGCTTGTCCTTCTGGTCCGGCCAGTCAGTCAGCAGGAAGCTTAGCGTAACCACAATGATAGAAGCAGTAAGCCCGCTTTAAACGACGACCTCTTTCTTAACTTTGTTTCTTTTGAAGCCTTTGCTGTTTCTGCTATTTTAGGTAATGAAGTCACTCAGCACAGACGTTTAGCTCAGCAAAATACGAAAATCGCACCTCAGCTCAGAAGACCCAGGACACCCACATCACACGCTAGGTGCCCACCAAACCAGGGTTCAAGTTCACAACACACAATCAGTGACTTGCAGGTTTGTGCGACGGGGGGCATCCAGCGGGCACAGGCCACCACGTGTGACGAGAGGAGCTGAGGTGTGGGCAAACATGCGGAGGGCACTTAAACACATCGGGCTGTGCAAAGCCATACAATTTCATGCCAACCCCTTTGCCTGCCCCTTCTCTGGCTGACCACACACACACACAGGTGTAGGGGAACCAACAGCAGGCTTCCCTCAGAACAAAGACGGGCACTTTGAGGGCTCAAACAAAGGCCCTTTAAATCCAACCAGAGGATTTCTTTCAGACAGGCCCGCTTCACATCAGCAGTCCTTTGCCATCTTTCTCGTGCGAAGCCTTGGCCGATCAGGGCACAGAACCGCCCATCTACTAAAGTGGGGTCGGCCAGTCCTCCACCGCCTTATAAATCGAGACAGAAGTTGAATCTTCTCCCCTTCAACACCTCGAAACCTGAAATCCAAGGTGGGAGAAAGCAGCCCACCTTTATCAACTTCATCTCCTTTTTCTTTTTTATGGATGGCAGACGCCCGCCATCTGTGGCTCATGTGAGGAACTACACAAAGCAAAGGAGCGTAAAACAAAAGAGAAGGACGAGATCAGCCACAGAGAGACTGGAGGATCTAAAGTCCCGCAAATGAGCAGACTTTAAAAAAACAAATCACCAACGTTGATCTTGTTGAACAAGAAAACCTGTGATTACGTGAACAAGAAACTCCTAAATATCAAGACATCGATGTGAAGAGAGCAGGAGAGGCCTGCAGAGTGGTGCAGATTTAGCACCCGGGCGTCGAGTGACGTCACAATCAGGACCATAGACACTCGTTTCTTTGCGCTCTTTTCTTTTAATGTTTATTCTGCCATGGAAAGTCAGCGCCTGATCCACAAGACTGACGCACCCCTTGTGTTACTGTGGGCCCGCACAGCGCAGGACTTCACGACTTCCACATCTCCTCTGACACAGTGATCAGGAGGCTGACGTCTTTCTGACATCGTGCCGTTTAGCCACACAGCTACTGTCTGACCACAGTGAAACTTCAGGTGACCACAGCACATCATGGCGGTTCGGTCATCCGGCTCCATATCATGCATCACTTCCACTATCTGTATTAACGTCTGATGACCGATTCACACCACCATCACTATCACTCAGTTCGAGCAATGGCTCAATTTCAGTTTACACACTATTATGCTCTTTTAAGGCTCCGCCTCACTCATGAATATTGATGAGTTCCCAAAATACTTCTGTTTTTTTGTTATTTTATCCACTAGATGGCAGCAGAACACTGTCCTAACATTATAAGGCATATCATTACACGGCACCCTGAGTCTGACTCGGGTCTAACCAGATTTACGTCAAATTCTGAGCCCGAGTCTCACAAGGGTTAACGCCAAGGAGGTTAACGGAGTGTTCACATTCACTCCCCACAACGTAAAGATGAGCCACAAAGCTTCATCTGTCACAAAACCTGCAGGGCCCGACTTTTCCTGGTTTCTCTCAACTCCCTAATAACAGGAGTCGATCGAACCTTCGGACTCCTGCGAGGAATTCGTCAGCACATTGCATACACACCGGTAGACCAGCTACCCCACAATTCCAAATTTGCAAAGGGTCTTTCAAATCCCACTCCAGGGGATATAAAATGAGAAAAGAAAGAGAAAAATCGATTGTCAGACCCACAGACAGGGAAGGTTGGAGGCTTCAGCCTTCCCAGTTTCCCCTAAGAAAAGAAGCAGCGCTGCAATGGCGCAAAGACTCGCCCAGCGAGACTCCACAGAGGCCTTGAGTGCAAAAGCAGGTTGAGTTGTGGCACCAGAACTGTAGGAGAAAACCCTGCTGCTCGGTTCATCTCAGCATTCGTACATAAAAGGTTCAGTTTGGTCGCCGTACAGCCAGACACATGTGAGACCCCTTCAGATAAGGCAGTTCATTGTTAACAGGTGCGTTGACGCCAACTCATAGCCACACAATCTCCATTGGCAGACGTCTGCCCATACCGAAGAGCTCAGTGACTTTAAACATGGCACTGTCACAGAAAGAATTTAATCACCGCCAAGACCCAGGCAGGAGGAAGACTGCCATCTGTCTTTAACTCTGTTTGTTTAAAAGGAGAGAACCCCCCCCCCCCCATCACTGATTCTCCATGAACAAAGGGCGCGGACCCCCATTTAGACACTCGACTCTACGTAACAGATTTGCATATCTCCGTTAAAATGTAACAGAATAACAAGGCAACCTGATCATCAATTCACCTACTTACTCACACACTCTACAGAAGGACGAGTCGACTGCTTGACCCTTACACTCCGCTGTCACTCACTTCGCGGATCAGGACAAGCGAACGCCCGACAGCCTCTGACGGCGCCACCCCAGGTCATCCAATAGAGGGCACAGCCAGAAAACATTCGTAGGAAAACAGACACACTCACAGGGAGAAGACACACACCCTCTGCACAGCCATCTGTGGAGCACTATGGGAGACCTGCGGGGACACAGGGAGAACATACCAACTCTGCACAGACACATGCAAACTTGAACCTTCATGTCCCACTGCCAGTGCTAACCACTGTGCCACCGTGCTCCAGCTCCTGCCTAATACCTCATAAAACAATATCAATGTCCGATACCTGCCACTGACACACACACACACACTCACACACACTCCCCAGTAGCAGTTTTAGTCCCCTTGTAGCCCTCAAACTCAGGTGCCTTTCTCTTTATCTCCTTGATTCCCACACAGGACGTCCCTCGGGCAGGCGCCACTGTTGGCTATTCAGCTGCCAGCCTTGAATTCTACACGTGAAGCTGGTTGCCTGCATGTTTTCCAGGGCTGCGTCTGCCGTGTCCTTGGCCTTCAACTCCCACTTTTCCGAAGTTCCGCACTTTTCTCTGGGTTTTAATCATTTAACTCTTTAGCTCCCAGAGTCGAGCATGTGCTCCCTCAGAGTGCTGAAGTGGGTACGCAGGGCCTGTCCTCGGTGGCGTCGCCCACAGTAGAGTTCCAAACCCTCCCTGAAGTAACATCAACACAAGGGGTGTCAGGAAGTGGGTTTCCATGACCGAGCCTGAAAAGTGGAGGTTGTAAGAGCTGCGGCTCCATGTTGAGGTCCATGGCTTTGGGATGGGATGGGATGGGAAGCTCATTCAGGTGTGATGGTCAGCTGTCCGTATGGTGGAAGTCGGAGGTCCAGGAAGCTTCTCGTCACTTAGCGTGTTAAGGGTTGTTCCAAGTTTAGGCCATCAGGTGTGCAGGAAATGTGGCCGCCGAGTTTACATAGCAGGTTAAGGCTCTTGGACTGTGGGTTCAAATCCCACTACTGACACCATGTGAGCCTGAGCAGGTCACTTCAGCTCCAATTGGAATTAATTAGTTGAATGGTTCTCAGCTGTTGTAAGCTGCCATATAAGTAAACGTAAAGGTCCTTACCCAGCAGGTTGAGAGATCAGAGAGGAAGAATGGAGGTTCTGCTGGTTAGGTGCCTCAAATGACTCCCATGAGGTGTGCCATGTGGTTGTCCTCCCACCCTGATAAGAGCCACTTGTTCACCCATTAATGGAGCTTCAGGCGGTGGGGACAACTACAAATCCGAAACTCTTCTTGTTCAGTTCAACATTCACTACAGGAAATGGAGGAGGAAGAGGAAGAGGAAGAGAAGAAGACTCCAGAGATGGAGCAGCAGTAGTTGTTGTGGCATTTTGGCAATGGATGATTTGCTGCGAATTCTGCCGCTGCTCCGTTTTTCCACCTTTGAAAGGGCAATTCTGCCTAATGTGACCCGGCTGGCCACACCGGTAACAATTAAAAGGGGTTTGGCAATATGGAGGTGGCTGTTCTGCTTGATGGCACAACGTAGGCTGCGGTGGCAGCTGCTGCTGCACTTGACTCCATTTTACATTAGCCTTGGCTCTGTCTCTTCCTCTGCTGTGGCTCCGTCTCTTCAAACGCTGGTTGGCGGCCCCCTGATTAAAGGCACCCTTGTGTGCCGTCTCCGTGGCCGCTTTCACCTTCTCCTTCTCCATCCAGATTTGCACCTGCCTGATCAGTTTATTGGGTGGGTCATCATTGAAGCAGGGGTCCTGCTGGGCTAATATCTTAATACTGGGCGGCAGCCCGTTAACAAAGTTGGCGTTAATGAGGGACTCCATGTTATGGGCCCACTGCAGCCCCGAATGCAGCAGGAAGGTCTCCTTGCAGCGGTCCCAGAAGTCGTAGAGCCCCTCTCCATCTCTCAGATGAACGTTGGTGGCCGCGCTCCAGTTGATTTTGCGCGGGTATCTAATCAGTAAGGCCGCCTGGAGTGCCAACCACTCCCGTTCTTGGAAGGGTGGCGTTGGGGTGTTTGGCCAGCCGCTCCCGTTCTTGTCCCCCTCTGCCGTAGCTGACCTCTTCACTGCCAGCCATTCGGATTCCCCCAAGACCCCCCTCATGACTTGCTCGACGTCTCCAATGGTCAAGTCATAGGACACCCGCAAGGCTTCGATCTCCTGCACAAATTTGTGATGGTTGTCTGCGGGCTTCGGAACATTCCGGATAATCGTGTAGACTTCAAAGGAAGACCACGGCTTGGGATGGTCAGTCTTTACACCATCAGCCTTCTGTATTAAAGGGGCTTTAAGGGACTGGGTGTCATCATCCCTCGGCAGGGCCGAATAAATGTCTTCATCGTCTGGTCCTTGGGCTGGGGGCTGATGGAGGAGATGTTGTTGTGACACAATCACACTTTGGAGTCCGGCAGGGCTGGTGGTTGGGGTGGCTGCAGCTTGAAGGAGTGGACTGAGCCCCAGTTGCAGTCCCACCACAGACACGGGCCTCGCATCTCCTGGAGTTAGTGGTCTTTTGGGGTCCGGGACGTGCAGCCCTCCTGTTTTAGCTAAGCACTGAGCCCCCTTAGGTAATCCCGCACTTTCTTCCTTAGTCTGCCTCTCATCTTCAAGTGGCATACACCCCTCATCCATAGCGTCTAATTTCTCTTGCACCGCGTCGCGTATTCTGTTTCTTTCTCGCTTCTGCCTTTGCTTCATCTCCGTCTTCAACGCGTTCAACACTTCATCCTCTTTTCCCTCTTGCAGCTTGTCCAACAAAAACCTCCACGCTTCCAATCCAAAAGCCCCCTCAGTGGGCAGCAGCCCATTCTTAACTTGCCTCGTACCACCTGCGGTCAAACTGTGCCATCCATCAGGGGCTTTATTCACTTTGTTAGTCTGGCCACATCTATTAAACATGAAAGGTGCTGGAGATTTGTCATCATAGTCCCTTCCTGAGGTGGGCGCACTTGAGTCCATCATCACAGAGCTTCTGAAAATACAAAAATAAAAGAATAAGCATGCGAGATGCCCACCGGCCCACCCCACCTGCCTCCCGATCCACTCCACACTTTTCTATGGGGCCCCAACACCCTGAGCCCTGCACCCTAATTTCAGCAGGACTGTGACACACTAAGCCACTGAGAAAAGACAAGTGTGATAGTGGACATGAGGAAGGAGAGGAGACCTCACCGGCCACTGTTCATCTGAGGGCTTGAAGTGGAGAGGGTGAGCGGCAATAAATACCTGGGCATCTACATCAGTGAGGACCTCACTTGGAAACTTCACACCACACAGCTGGTCAAGAGAGCAGCACAGTGGCTGGACTTTCTGAGGAGGCTGAGGAAGTTTGGTATGTCGACTAAGATCCTCGGCAACTTTTACAGCTGCATTGTTGAGAGCATCTTGACCAGCTGCATCACCGTGTGGTACGGCAACACCACTGCTATGGACCACAAACGCCTGCAGAGAAGATCACCAGATCACCCCACTGCCCTCTCTGCAGAGCATCTACAACTGCAGAGTCCTCAGGAGAACTGCCTCGATCCTCAGGGATCCCCAACACCAACTGTTCACACTTCTTCCCTCAGGCAGGAGGTACAGAGTATGAAATGCAGGACGTCCAGGCCAAAGAGCTCTCTCTTTCTTCCCTAAGGCCATTAGACTTCTAAATAACTGACTGGAGTTTATAACTGTGAGCCACCTCATTCTGTCGACCTGACACAACTGGATTGGACTCGTCCATCACACACCTACCAGTACCTGCACGTTACACTTTATATTTCTGTTCTGGTTTAATACTTAGTGTTATCACTCTTTAATTTAATATTGCTCTTTATCAGTGTGCTGCTGCTGGAGTACGGGAATTACACCTTGGGATTAATAAAGTATCTATCTATCTATCTATCTATCTATCTATCTATCTATCTATCTATCTATCTATCTATCTATCTATCTATCCATCTATTGTGGAATGGAAATTTTCAGTTTACAGATAACTGTCCTTTTTATATTTAAGAAAATGTGTACTTGACAGTTTGCAGAAACTGTGTATGTGACCTTTAACATTTATTACTGATGCTGACCTGTGTGAGCAGTTCAAAAGAATCTGACCTCACCAGAAAGCTGCCTTTACCAGAAATGTATTTTTATAAACTGTTCTTCCTGTTTTACGAATAAGCTACTCTATGTACTCATCTGTAACCGCCGTCTATTTTAAGCCCTAAAAGGCTCATGCATTAATCTGCCTTTATACGAACTTGTGAAGTGTGCACACAATCAGCTGATATAAAAGAGCTGAACTCTTTCCTGTCAGCGCGCATGCTACTGACACTCCAGTCTAGGTATGCAACAATAAAAGAAAGCTTATGAACATTTCTTCTGGTGTGAGACTCTGACTCCTTCCATTTTACGGGTCAACAATTCTTTCTTCCACACTATCATATAGTGCCTTTCACCCTATCTATCTATCTATCTATCTATCTATCTATCTATCTATCTATCTATCTATCTATCTATCTATCTATCTATCTACAGGTGCTGGTCATAAAATTAGAATATCATGACAAAGTTGATTTATTTCAGTAATTCCATTCAAAAAGTGAAACTTGTATATTAGATTCATTCATTACACACAGACTGATGTATTTCAAATGTTTATTTCTTTTAATGTTGATGATTATAACTGACAACTAATGAAAGTCCCAAATTCAGTATCTCAGAAAATTAGAATATCAATTAAGACCAATGCAAAAAAAGGATTTTTAGAAATGTTGGCCAACTGAAAGGTATGAACATGAAAAGTATGAGCATGTACAGCACTCAATATTTAGTTGGGGCTCCTTTGGCCTGGATTACTGCAGCAATGCGGCGTGGCATGGAGTCGATCAGTCTGTGGCACTGCTCAGGTGTTAGGAGAGCCCATGTTGCTCTGATAGTGGCCTTCAGCTTTTCTGAATTGTTGGGTCTGGCGTATTGCATCTTCCTCTTCACAATACCCCATAGATTTTCTATGGGCTTAAGGTCAGGTGAGTTTGCTGGCCAATCAAGAACACTGTGTGCACGTGCCAGGTCCTGTTGGAAAATGAAATCTGCATCTCCATAAAGTTCGTCAGCAGCAGGATGCATGAAGTGCTCTAAAACTTCTTGGTAGGCGGCTGCATTGACCTTGGACCTCAGAAAACACAATGGACCAACACCAGCAGATGACATGGCACCCCAAACCATCACTGACTGTGGAAACTTTACACTGGACCTCACGTAACGTGGATTCTGTGCCTCTCCTCTCTTCCTCCAGACTCTGGGACCTTGATTTCCAAAGGAAATGCAAAATTCACTCCTTAGCAGTCCAGTCCTTTTTGTCTTTAGCCCAGGCGAGACGCTTCTGACGCTGTCTCTTGTTCAAGAGTGGCTTGACACAAGGAATGCGACAGCTGAAACCCATGTCTTGCATACGTCTGTGCCTGGTGGTTCTTGAAGCACTGACTCCAGCTGCAGTCCACTCTTTGTGAATCTCCCCCACATTTTTGAATGGGTTTTGTTTCCCAATCCTCTCCAGGGTGCGGTTATCCCTATTGCTTGTCCACTTTTTTCTACCACATCTTGTCCTTCCCTTCGCCTCTCTATTAATGTGCTTGGACACAGAGCTCTGTGACCGACCAGCCAGCCTCTTTAGCAATGACCTTTTGTGTCTCGCCCTCCTTGTGCGAGGTGTCAATGGTCGTCTTTTGGACAACTGTCAAGTCAGCAGTCTTCCCCATGATTGTGTAGCCTACAGAACTCGACTGAGAGACCATTTAAAGGCTTTTTAGTTAATTAGCTGATGAGAGTGTGGCACCAGGTGTCTTCAATATTGAACCTTTTCACAATATTCTAATTTTCCGAGATACTGAATTTGGGACTTTCATTAGTTGTCAGTTATAATCATCAACATTAAAAGAAATAAACATTTGAAATACATCAGTCTGTGTGGAATGAATGAATCTAATATACAAGTTTCACTTTTTGAATGGAATTACTGAAATAAATCAACTTTGTCATGATATTCTAATTTTATGACCAGCTCCTGTATCTATTGAGAAAGAAAAAAAAACATTATTAACTGTAATGATTATAAGTATTTACCTCACAATACCAAGGACTATATTTTGTATTAATCATAATGCAGTGAGTTATATGATTTATTACTTCTATATGATTTGTTCTTCATTTAGGTAGAAAAGAATTAAGCTTGTGCACAGAATTATGAGAGTAACTTGCATTATTTTATGAGAAAATGCTGACCTCTTGATACTAACAGAACACCCTGTGACATTATAAATCAATGTGATTGTTTCTGAATTCTTGCTTAAAACCATAAGAAACATGTCCCTTATGGATTAATAGATAAGGGTTTATTAATCTAACCAAACAAATATAATCTACTTAAGATATTAAAACTATAAGAATGTAATTTCTTTATAACTAATGTACTATAAGGAACTACTTTAAACTGGTCTTGTGTGTGTGTGCTGATAAGAGCGTATTTCTTAGGAACGTGAGCGCCCTAATAGCTCTTTATTTGGATAAGAAGTTCTGTGCACTTGTGCATGTAATAATCAGCAGTTATGTATGACCTTAAAATGAACTGTCATGTGTTTTTCTCTTTGGCTAAATGATAGATAATAAAAAGAAAAGAATTTTTCTTTCAGGAGGCTGTTTGAACTGACCAGGCAGTGGCACTGAGCTGGGGGTTCTGCAGTCTCTTTAAACTCACCAAGAATAAAGAAATTGCTTTTAAATTTTAATTTAAATTGATGGTTTTGTCTCCCATCGTTTTTCGACTTCAGCGTTCACACTATTGAGAAAGAAAATCAGTATTGAATTATAATCCCTTATTATGTCTGTGTTTATACTAAAAGCATTAAGCTACTGTGGACACGGGTTCAAAGAGAGAAGACAGCAGAGGATGGACACAGTTTGTTTAATCAACACACACCTTTATTCTTTATGATTCTTGGTGAGTAGAGAGACACCGCAGCGCCTGTCAGCTCAGGACTCAGTGCCAGCTGAATCTCCCCTTCCTCTTTTCTTACAGACTTTTATAAGTCATATACCAACTCAGGTGCCGTCGAGAGTGGCAGCCTTTTCAGCAGCTCAGTGTACAACTTTATTTTTCTACTTTTATTCTTCTCTTTTTTATTGATCACTCCTATCACTTTATTTTATGTGGATTTGTTCACTGGACACACTTACTTTTACAACGTGGGCATGGATTTTTACACGCCGAGACTCGCCTATTCAAGTACTCAACTTCGAGCGCTGAGAACAAATGCCAGTGCCGGTGTGGTTCCCTATTTACCTGACGAGGTAAGCAGGCGGTATCGTGGAAGCAGAGCCGACACTAAGCTAAAATGAAGCGGCTTGCAAGAAAGTGGCGTTTTAAGCCTTCGGTGCCTTCTGTGATTCTGGGAAATGTGAACTCAATCTCAAATAAGATCGACGAACTGGCTGCGCTGGTGAAAAATGTAAGGACCTACAGAGAATGCAGTTTGTTGTGCTTTTGCCAAACGTGGCTAAATAACACCATCCCAGATGCTAATGTGGAGCTACCCGGGTTTAGCACAGTTAGAGCGGACAGAGACGCAAGTACCTGCGGGAAGCACAAAGGAGGAGGACTCGCTCTCTATGTTAATACACGGTGGTGTAACTCTGGACATGTTAAAGTCAAAATCTCCACTTGCTGCAGGGACATCGAACTGTTGGCTGAAAGTCTGCGTCCCTATTACTTGCCCAGAGAGTTTGGACATGTCATTGTTGTCATCGTGTACATCCCTCCTCGGGTGGACGTGGAGCTAGCAAGTGACATCATCCATTCTGCTGTTGCTAAGTTACAAACGCAGCACCCTGAGGCGCTTGTGCTAATCGCTGGAGACTTTAACCATGTGACGCTGGACAAAACATTACCTGCATTCTCCCAGTATGTGGACTGTAACACCAGGAGAAATAAGACTATTGATTTACTGTATGCAAACGTTAAAGACGCATACAGCGCCACCCCGCTGCCTGCGCTGGGGAAAGCAGATCATAACCTGGTTCTGCTTCAGCCTCACTATAAACCAAAAGTTAGAGTCCTACCTGTAACCACACACTCATTCAGGAAGTGGTCCCCTGAGGCAGAGCAGGTTCTGAGAGACTGGAACTACAGACTGGGATATCCTGCAGGGGTCACATAGTGAGAACATTGAGGAGGTTGTTGACTGCACTACTGACTACATCAACTTCTGTATGGACATTGTAGTTCCAGTAAGATCAGTACGCTGCTATGCTAACAACAAGCCATGGATTACAAGTGACATCAAGGGCCTTTTGAACCAGAAGAAAAGGGCTTTTAAAGGCAGTGATCAGCAGGAGCTCAAGCGCGTGCAGAAGGAACTCCAAGTCCAGCTCAGGGCGGCTAAGGAGCAGTACAGGAGAAAGCTGGAGCAGAAGTTGCAGAATAACAGCATGAAGGAAGTGTGGGATGGGATGAAGATCATCACTGGCTGCAGCTCGAAGCGGGGTGCCACCATCGAGAGAGACGTGAAGAGACCAAACCTGATGAGCAACTTCTTTAACAGGTTTGACCACCCTAACCCACTCTCACTCTCACCTCGGAGTACTGCACCCTCCACACATCCGTCTGCTGATACCAACATAGGAGAGACATCCCCACCCATAATTACAACAGCGCAAGTGAGCAGAGAGCTGAGGAAACTTCGTGCCAGCAAACCAGCAGGTCCAGATGGAGTATCGCCACGACTGCTGAAGGTCTGTGCATCGGAGCTGGGGGGTCCTCTACAGCGCATCATCAACCTGAGCCTGGAACAGGGGAGAGTCCCGAGGCTTTGGAAAACATCTTGCATCACCCCAGTCCCAAAGGTATCATGACCTATTGAGCTGAATAACTTCAGGCCTGTCGCTCTGACGTCACATGTGATGAAGACCATGGAGAGGCTGCTGCTTCACCACCTTAGGCCACAGGTTCAACACGCCCTCGACCCTCTGCAGTTTGCATATCAGGAGAAGGTGGGAGCGGAGGATGCCATCATCTACATGCCACACTGATCCCTCTCCCACTTGGACAGAGGCAGTGGTGCTGTAAGAATTATGTTTCTAGACTTCTCTAGTGCCTTCAACACAATCCAACCTCTGCTCCTTAGGGACAAGCTGACAGAGATGGGAGTAGATTCATAGCTGGTGGCATGGATTGTGGACTATCTTACAGACAGACCTCAGTATGTGCGTCTTGGGAACTGCAGGTCTGACATTGTGGTCAGCAGCACAGGAGCGCCACAGGGGACTGTACTTTCTCCGGTCCTGTTCAGCCTATATACATCGGACTTCCAATACAACTCGGAGTCCTGCCATGTGCAAAAGTTCACTGACGACACTGCTATCGTGGGCTGTATCAGGAATGGGCTGGAGGAGGAGTATAGGAACCTAATCAATGACTTTGTTAAATGGTGCGACTCAAACCACCTACACCTGAACACCAGCAAAACCAAGGAGCTGGTGGTGGATTTTAGGAGGACCAGGCCACTCATGGACCCCGTGATTATCAGAGGTGACTGTGTGCAGATGGTGCAGACCTATAAATACCTGGGAGTGCAGCTGGATGATAAATTAGACTGGACTGCCAATACTGATGATCTGTGCAAGAAAGGACAGAGTCGACTATACTTCATTAGAAGGCTGGCATCCTTCAACATCTGCAATAAGATGCTGCAGATGTTCTATCAAACGGTTGTGGCGAGCGCCCTCTTCTATGCGGTGGTGTGCTGGGGAGGCAGCATAAAGAGGAAAGACGCCTCACGCCTGGACAAACTGGTGAGGAAGGCAGGCTGTATTGTAGGCACGGAGCTGGACAGTTTAACATCTGTGGCAGAGTGACGGGCGCTGAGCAGACTCCTGCCAATCATGGAGAATCCACTGCATCCACTGAACAGGATCATCTCCAGACAGAGGAGCAGCTTCAGAGACAGACTGCTGTCACCGTCCTGCTCCACTGACAGACTGAGAAGATCATTCCTCCACCACACTATGAGACTCTTCAATTCCACCTGGGGGGGGGTAAACGTTAACATTTAACATTATACAAAGTTATTGTCTGTATGCCTGCATTGTTATTACTCTTTAATTTAATATTGTTATTATCAGTATGCTGCTGCTGGAGAATGTGAATTTCCCATTGGGATTAATAAAGTATCTATCTATCTATCTATCTATCTATCTATCTATCTATCTATCTATCTATCTATCTATCTATCTATCTATCTATCTATCTATCTATCTATCTATCTATCATATAGTGCCTTTCATCTATCTATCTATCTATCTATCTATCTATCTATCTATCTATCTATCTATCTATCTATCTATCTATCTATCTATCTATCATATAGTGCCTTTCATCTATCTATCTATCTATCTATCTATCTATCTATCTATCTATCTATCTATCTATCTATCTATCTATCTATCTATCTATCTATCTATCACATACACATCATGCCAACGCCCTGAGTAACAGACATAAGGCTTAGATAAAGCATCATTTCTAGCTTAAAATTTAAGCAAACATTTTTGATTATTAATGAGTCATAAGACTCTTCCTTAAAGCGTGCATATTAAAAGATTACTTCTTCACATATGAAGTTCACCCAAAATACAGTAATTTGTCATCTTTGTAGTTAGGCCTACTTCCCTTTATCTTTTGAGACACGCTGTTCTTGTTTTCTGCCTACTGGCTTATTTGCACGTTCAAGGGTGCAACTGGCATTGAAGGAATGTTACACCCAAGAATTTAGGGGACAGAATAAGAGACAGAAATTCTACTGTCTTTTAAACTACATCTTTGTTCATAATAATTTCTTTTCTCCACACTACTATAAGCTGATAGTTTATTTACCTCTAACAGAATAGTATTCTTAACAAAAGGACAGATATGTGTATAAGTATATTACTTGTTCTACTAATGTATTAATCTAACTGCAAAAGGTGTTATTGCTTAAAACATTGTGAACAATTGTAACATTTCTTCAGAACTGCTGATCTTTAGTCTGCTCAGGAAATTACTAATCTCTTTGGAAACATCTGAGGTTTTGTGTAATCAGCAGCAGCAAGCTCTTCCACTTCTGCTTAAGTTATTTTGAACAAAGTATGTTGTAAACCTGAGGCATATTATCAGACCCACCCTATTGTGTAACCATACCTCGTGCTAAAGTCTGTCTCTGAAGAAGTCGACAACTCTGTTATAAAAGGAATTGACTCTTTGTAAAGAGCGGGCTACCCTGGTCTCGCTGTCAGCGACACAAACTGGCAGGGGCTGCCAGCCTCCTCTCACCAAGAATAAAAGAAATTGCTTTCTGCTACTGATCAGTGTCTGCCTGCTGTTTGCCTCAAACTCTCGTTCACACTATCTGTCTATCATATAGTGCCTTTCTATCTATCTATCTATCTATCTATCTATCTATCTATCTATCTATCTATCTATCTATCTATCTATCTATCTATCTATCTATCTACTTTATGCTGCCTCTGTTACTTATTATTTATGTTTACCTTTGTACGTTGGTGTAAGAGTCAATCATAGAAAGTTAAAGTTTTGAGTTAAACTCTCATTAATGTTTGCTTCATTTGAATAGAATATAATTTCTTTCATCGTCTTTTCCCCTTTTAAGTCAGTAACAGATAGAACTGAGCTACGGTGTGATAATGGTGTCAGTTGTGTTCAGAACTGGTCCCAGTACTCAGGGCCTTTTCAACTCAGAGATGGGACAGCCGTACAGTTTTCTGACCGTCTACAAATGTTTCAGAAATGTTAAGTAAATAGTAACGATCTGAGATGTAACAAGATTTAAGCTTTGAACAGAACTTTTCTTAACAAGAATTTTTCTTTCTTTTTGCTTTGGTGACACTAAAATGACACCAGTGCGTGTGTGTGTGTGTGTGTCTTTGTATTCACTTTGTGATGAGCTGATGCCTCGTCCAGGGATTGTTTCTGCCTTGTACCCAATGCTTGTTGTAATGGACACATCCCTGGATTGATGGATTTAATCTTTAAACATCCTTTTCAGAGATACAGTATTGCACTAAGGTGTCATCACAGTTTAATGGCTGTTCCAGGCAATTCACAACACAGCGAAGCCGAACCTGTTCTCACCGTGATAATATCTCGCACTGCCACCTGGTGGATTCTTCCAGATTTACGTAAAGTACGCGCGCAGGTATAAACAGTAGATAGATAGATAGAATTGGGGAATACAACGCTTGTGTAGCAGGAGCGTCCACTGCAACATGTGTCACATCACATGAAGTATAACCCTAACCCTAACTGTGCACATGACACTAAACTTGAACTTGAAGGCAGGCCCCGGCCTCAGACTCCTCCGCTTCTGTAACAAAAGAAACAATAGCAGGGCGGCACTCACCACAGTGTGGAGAGACGACAGACACCACAAGGTCCAGCGGGGAGCTTTGGCAGGATGCCGACTGAGCGATCAGCTGAAGCTCTTCAAAGGGCCCCCTTATTAAATAAAGGAGCTCAGCACCGTCACCTCGGCAGGGCTCAGGCTAGACTGGCAAGGGGCTGACCCTCATTTACATATGATGTGGGCAGACATCCTATGACAGGCAGCCTAATTAGCATAAAAGATAGCCAAACAGCATTTCCTGCTCAGCACCTTCCTGTACCACTGCATGCTAGGAGATCAAATTACAAGTCCTGCTGAACTCCACAGCTTGGCCTTGAGCTTCACCCAGAGCAGACAGCGCACACTCACTGGGGGTCTCGTGCTATGCTACTCACTCACTGGCGGTCTTGTGCCATGGTGCACACTCTCTGGAGGTCTCATGCCATGCTGCGCACTCACTGGGGGTCTTGTGCCATGCTGTGCACTCACAGGGGTCTCGTGCCATGCTGTGCACTCATTGGGAGTCTCGTGCCATGCTGTGTACTCACAGTGGTCTTGTACCGTGCTACTCACTCTCTGGGGGTCTCGTGCCATGCTGCACACTCACTGAGGGTCTCGTGCCATGCTGTGCACTCACAGGGGTCTCGTGCTATGCTACTCACTCACTGGTGGTCTTGTGCCATGCTGCACACTCTCTGGAGGTCTCATGCTATGCTGCACACTCACTGGGGGTCTTGTGCCATGTTACTCACTCACCGCTGGTCTCATGCCATGCTACTCACTCACTGGGGGTCTCTTGTTAAGACAGGAGTCGTTAATCAGACAAGTCTTTATTTGGACACAGGTGACTACGTGGATTCATGCATTGCAAGGCAGAAGAGCAAAGTTCCCCTGCAGTCCCATCATGACTTCCCTTTAAAAGTGAGAATGTGAACCAGAACTGGGCGTCAGTCAGTCAGTCAGTCAGGGTGATCAGGAATAGAAAGGAAAGCATCGGGGAGCTCAATAACAGAAAAGCACACGGCAGTGGACGGGACTGTAGAGAGAATTGTGGACGGATTCGGGACTATAGGAGTCTTAGGGTGTAGAGCAGCATTGACTCCACAGAGGTCCTGAACGGACCACCACAAGCCATCTGCTTACCTAACTGGAAGAATAGGAGAGTTCACAGGGGAGTACTGGGCTGGAATATCAGCGCCCCGCTTAGCTAAGTCAGCACGAACAACGGTAACACCGGCCACGGCCTCAGGTGAGAGAGGACATTGTGGGCGATGTGGACGGACGGATGGGTTCAACATGAGCTATTCGGCCATTTTCCCATGTGCCCAGAGAGATGAGGGGAGCGAGTCTAACCAAGAGATTTGAAGGGAATACAGCAGCGTGGGGATTGAAGTGGGAGAAGAGCGGCAAAGAGAGCGGGTTACACGTACAACTAGGCCTATTGCAACTTTCAGAACTGTCCTGTCCGGGCTGGACCAAATATTTAGTCCCACATACTCCCAGCCTTCCCTCTCCTGACATGCCAGTACCCATGGAGGCGAGCGGATTTAGCAATGGAGACGTGGGATGGAAGCACTTGAGAAGAAAGGCAGTCGCTGTGACGTGAGGGAGTCTACTGCTCCTCCAGCCATTTCTGCTGAGACCTAACAGTTGATTAGGCAAAGAGTCCGAGAGGCCGACTTCGTCAACACGCAGTCCAGTGAAACGGGTTTGGACACTGTGATCCAGGAGGAACCCGGGACAGCAGAGATGGACAACCCAGGCAGCATAGGAGCAGGTAATGGTGGATGTGACCTTTTTCATAACTGAGATGGCGGGCCATCGAGTCTCTCGTCCTAACAGGTTCACTGGGCATGGAGGGCTGAGTGAGAATCAATGGTGCAATGCCACACTAGAGAATGAAGCTTGAATGGGAACGGGTGAAGAGAGAGAGAGAGGTGGAACACAATACAAGACAATATTACACAGGGTGGTCCAGATTGAATTCTGCAGATCCAGATCGTATGCATGACTTTGATTTATGTGGGGACGATTCCAGTTCGGCACGAAGGCGATTCTTCATGTCGTCAGTTCGCACACTTCTCGATGTAATAAACTTAACTTATAGGGTAATGAAAATTGCATAATTAGATCTGGACCACCCAATACAAGTTATTTTCATAAAGCCTAAAATCACCCAAGGAATGTCACGGTGGGCTTTAACAGGCCCTGTCTCTTCACAGCCCCCCAGCTTTGACTCACTAAGAAGACAAAGAAAACCCTTGTAGGGAAAAAAAAATGGAAGAAACCTCCGGAAAGGCAGTTCAAAGAGAGACCCCCGTCTGGGTAGGTTGGGCGTGTAGTGGGTGTCAAAAAGAAGGGGGGGGGGGGGTGTCAACACAACACACAGAACAGAAGACAAGCCAGCCTCCATACAATAGAAATATTACATTTAACAGTAGATGACATCCCATACTGCGGTGGGCTGGCACCCTGCTCCAGCAGACCCCCGTGACCCTGTCGTTAGGATATAGCGGCTTGGATAATGGATAGATGGATGACATCCCATAATAAGGTTTGGATTTCTTCAGAGTCCTGGAGACCTCGGCCATCAAGCTGCCTCCCCCTATTGGCCAATCCACTGCTGAGACAGCCAATCCGATGAAAGGACCCCTCTGCTTTTTAGTGCATTTATAACTAAAGTAAATAAAATCGTTTGACTTAAAAAACATAATAATATACAGTATGTTATTTTTGACTTTTTAGTTTTTGAGTACTTTACAAAAGATTTTTCTTTAATCATTTTTCATGAACGGGAAACTTTCTTTAAAAGTATTATCTTCTTATGTGATACGCTACCGTGGCTGTCTGTTTGTCTGTCCAGGATTTTCAAACACCCGTAGCTTGCAAACCGTTTGACCGATTGACCTGAGATTTACCACACAAATACTACGTGACGTCTGCTATCCGCTTTCAGGGTGATGACTGGCCTCCAAGGGTATTCTTCTTTTTATTTTTATTTTATTTTATTGTTGAATCAACTCTCGGCAGCGGCCAGCAGGGTGGCCTTGTGGCGCATGCGTACGGGCACCGTTCTCATCCCTACCACCATCGCCATCACTTTCTCTACCTCTTCATATCTTAAATCATTCTTGAGTCAGATTGAAGACTTAAGTGAAAAATTAAGGAAAACGTACAAAGTAATCACAACACAAACACAGACTTAATCAGTTTTAACACGAAAAAGATCTGGACGGAAGAAGAGAAGAAGCGGGCGTTAGGGTGGAGAAAAGAAGAGCAGCGCAGAAAGAGCATCAACCTCTGAGCAAACGAATGAGAAACGTACAGAGAAAGAAAGAGGAGGAAAACTGGGAATGTCAAGTCAAGTGGATTCACTACACGTTATCGTTATAGCAGTGCGCCGTTACTGGGATAATCTACAGGGCATCTGGAAAGTATTCACAGCTTCATCACTTTGTCCACATTTTGTTATGTTACAGAATTCTACACACAACACCCCATAATGACAACGTGAAAAACGTTTACTTGAGGTTTTTGCAAATTTATTAAAAATAAAAAAACTGAGAAATCCCATGTCCAGAAGTATTCACAGCCTTTACTCAATACTTTGTCGATGCCCCTTTGGCAGCAATTCCAGCCTCAAGTCTTGTTGAATATGATGCCACAAGCTTGGCACACCTATCCTTGGCCAGTTTGGCCCATTCCTCTTTGCAGCACCTCTCAAGCTCCATCAGGTTGGATGGGAAGCGTCGGTGCACAGCCATTTTAAGATCTCTCCAGAGATGTTCAATCGGATTCAAGCCTGGGCTCTGGCTGGGCCACTCAAGGACATTCACAGAGTTGTCCTGAAGCCACTCCTTTGATATCTTGGCTGTGTCCTGCTGAAAGATGAACCGTCGCCCCAGTCTGAGGTCAAGAGCGCTCTGGAGCAGGTTTTCATCCAGGATGTCTCTGTACATTGCTGCAGTCATCTTTCCCTTTATCCTGACTAGTCTCCCAGTCCCACAGCATGATGCTGCCACCACCATGCTTCACTGTAGGGATGGTGCCAGGTTTTCCCCAAATGTGATGCCTGGCATTTACACCAAAGAGTTCAATCTTTGTCTCATCAGACCAGAGAATTTTCTTTCTCATGGTCTGAGAATCCTTCAGGTGCCTTTTGGCAAACTCCAGGTGGGCTGCCATGTGCCTTTTACTAAGGAGTGGCTTCCGTCTGGCCACTCTACCATACAGGCCTGATTAGTGGATTGCTGCAGAGATGGTTGTCCTTCTGGAAGGTTCTCCTCTCTCCACAGAGGACCTCTGGAGCTCTGACAGAGTGACCATCGGGTTCTTGGTCACCTCCCTGACTAAGGCCCTTCTCCCCCGATCGCTCAGTTTAGATGGCCGGCCAGCTCTAGGAAGAGTCCTGGTGGTTTTGAACTTCTTCCACTTACTGATGATGGAGGCCACTGTGCTTATTGGGACCGTCAAAGCAGCAGAAATTTTTCTGTAACCTTCCCCAGATTTGTGCCTCGAGACAATCCTGTCTCGGAGGTCTACAGACAATTCCTTTGACTTCATGCTTGGTTTGTGCTCTGACATGAACTGTCAGCTGTGGGACCTTCTATAGACAGGTGTGTGCCTTTCCAAATCAGGTCCAGTCAACTGAATTTACCACAGGTGGACTCCAATGAAGCTGCAGAAACATCTCAAGGATGATCAGGGGAAATAGGAGGCACCTGAGCTCAATTTAGAGCTTCATGGCAAAGGCTGTGAATACTTATGGACATGGGATTTCTCAGTTTTTTTATTTTTAATAAATTTGCAAAAATCTCAAGTAAACTTTTTTCACGTTGTCATTATGGGGTGTTGTGTGTAGAATTCTGATGAAAAAAAATGAATTTAATCCATTTTGGAATAAGGCTGTAACAGAACAAAATGTGGAAAAAGTGATGAAGCGCTGGGAATACTTTCTGGATGCTCTGTATCTACTTTGCAGAATTCTTTAAATATTTAAAAGAATGATTTTCTTTTCTGCTCAGGCTCTTATGGGATTAGCGATCGGTCGCTGCGAAAAAAAAAAATCTCGACGACAGAACGGCAAACTGCCGGTAATCCAGCCTCGCGGTGATCATCGTGGAGTAACCGAGTCACGTGGGCGCGCAGATTTACCGACTCCTCTCACTGTCGGGGTGAACAGATGACGCGACCCTCACTCGTGCGCTCCGATATCGCACTCGATTCTCTCTCTGTCAGTGTTGTGTGTGCATAACCAATGATTACGGCAAAATGTGTTACGTAATTGTATCGGTTTGGACAGATCATTGTATTGTCATCGACGCTGAGGACGTATGCAAATTTTGAAGAAATTCGCTTCACCGAAAATGGGTTTAAAATCAGTTTAACCCCGAGAGGCAGACGGAGGAATCAAATTCAAATAAAACCCTTTAATAAAAACCGCTCGTGCTCACCGGTCACCGGTCTCGTTCCTGTCTGTAATCGCACCTTCACTTGGTTCTTCTTTCTTTCTTCTTTTTAATATTTTCTAATCCCCCCCCCCCCCCCCCACCCCACTATCAACCGAGCAAAAAATTATTTGTCGGAGCGTTCGCTCTTTATTATGTAAATCAGACATCCAATTCTTTCTTGCGTATACGTGTCAGACAGACAGACAGACAGAGACCCTTAAAGCAGAAGTCCGCTTTGTCTTATTTGTGGTGTTTGTGACTGGCGCGCCTCTCAAGCAGAAGTCGTCCCGGTCAGCTGACCTCAGTCTGCCTAATGGCTGACGCCTTTCCACGGCCGCAAACCGCTTTTAGTCCTCAGTATCCTGTGTGCACTTGTGGACGAAGACTTAGACAAGACAGCAGGTGTGGTCTTATAGCAGCTTTATTTTTCATCGTCACAGTGAGCAGAGTTTCAGAAAAGCAGGCCATCAATATTACATCTTTACATTATCTTCTGAACCCAGTCTGTCAGGTGGGGCAAAGTTTTATACCCCTAAAACGCATGATTTAATATCATTATGAAATGCAACAGTCGACACTGTTATCTTACACAATCCTTGAGCCAAGTATTATCTCAGACCCCAGAGTTCCTTCTTCTATCTTCACCACAAGTTCAACCCCCCTTATGCGACGTGAATTCTTGGCCCTTTTGTTATGGCGTTCAGATGTAAATAGAGGAAAACGGGATAAGGCGGACTCCTGTGTGGATTGCTTAGACCTTGAGTCCCTTGAACAAATATTTTTCTGTTTGCTCATCAAAGCATGCTTTTACAAAATGTAAAGGTTACTTCTGCTTAACTTCTCAGACACGGATTAGTACAAGGGAACGAAGAGAACATTCATCTTCCACAGGTGACCTTTGATTGGCTGCTTTCACACTTTTCTGGGGACTCAGCTCTGTGCGCTCTGGACACGCCCACTTTTATTGTTTTGTTTCTTTTAATCTAACGTGATTGGACAGTCGTCAACGTGCTATTTGCATATCGACAGCTCACACCCGCCATTGACATAACAACAGAAACACAAAATCGGCTCTTAAACGAGTACGACGTGTTTGACTGCCTCGGGCATCGATAAGCTCTGATCTCTAACTGTAAATGCCATCTGAAATGTTGTGAAGGGCTGACGTGAACGAACGCCTGCTTCGTTTTCTTAGAATTAGAGGCCTGTGAAGAAGTTGCTTTGGTCTTCTTTAGTCAGAAGCCTCAGCAGCTGAGCCCCCAGAGAACACGACGTCCTCGACTCTCTGAACAACCGAAAGGACCGGCGGCCCTCACCCTGATGAGCTACAGGCTCTTACTGGGCGACGGCTCGAAAACCAATCAGAAAGCTCAGAATCAGAATCAGAAAAACTTTATTAATCCCGAAGGAAATTACAACTTAACAACAGAGAAGGGACGTGTTACACTAAGAGCGAGTATTAAGTAATCATGTCAATATAAATAACGTATAATAAATGGAAGTATCAAACTAGAGTGTTAATATTACACATTTGAGAACAAATAAGAAAAAAGAGTAATAACTGAAAGTGTGGCTGAGTGACCAGAAGAGGAGTCCTAGAGTCTGATGGATGTCCTGTGACGTTCAGTGGAGCATGTGATGCCAGTCAGTCCACTGCTGAAGATGCTGCTCCATCCAACCACAACACTATCAAGTGGGCGACTGGCATTTCCAATAACAGACCGAAGCCTGGACAACATTCTCTGATCTGCCACAGTTTCCAGGCTGTCCAGTTTCTCCAGTTCCTGCCACAGAGGCAGCCTTCTGAATCAGTTTGTTTAGTTCTCCTGATGCCTGCCACTTTCATGTTGCTCCCCCAGTATGTCACAGTGAAGAAAATGGCACTGGCCACCACGCTGTTATAGAACATCTGCAACATAGTCTTCTTCTTCTTCTTCTTTAGGCTGCTCCACTTAGGGGTTACAACAGCAGATCATCTTGTTCCATATCTTTCTGTCCTCATCATCTTTCTCTGTTACACCCATCACCTATATGTCCTCTCTCACCATATCCATAAACTTTCTCTTAGGCCTTCCTCTTCTCCTCTTCCATGACAGCTCTATCCTTAGCATCCTTCTCCCAATGTACCCAGCATCTCCCCACTGTACATGTCCAAACCAACACCATCTCGCCTCTCTGACTTTGTCTCCAAACCGTCCAAATTGAGCTGACCCTCTAATGTCCTCATTTCTAATCCTGTCCATCCTCATCACACCCAATGCAAATCTTAGCATCTTTAACTCTGCCACCTCCAGCTCTGTCTCCTGTGCCACCATCTCCAGCCCATATAACACAGCTGGTCTCACTACCATCTTGTAGATCTTCCCTTTCACTCTTGCTGATACCCGTCTGTCACCAATCACTCCTGACACTCTTCTCCACCCACTCCACCCTGCCTGCACTCTCTTCTTCACTTCTCTTCCACACTCCCCATTACTCTGTACTGTTGATCCCAAGTATTTAAACTCATCCACCTTCATCAACTCTACTCCCCTCATCCTCACCATTCCACTGACCTCCCTCTCATTGACACACATGTATTCTGTCTTTTTCCTACTGACCTTCATTCATCTCCTCTCCTCTCATATCTCCACCTCTCCAGGGTCTCCTCAAGGGCCGGCCAGGGGTCATCTGTAAACTGTGGTTGTATTCTGAACTAACCTGCGGACACAAACCTTTAATACGGCAAGAAAACTGCAAGAGAAGGAAGTGAAGTCACCAAACATCCAAGCAGGAAGCCATGAAAACGAGTGCAGAACATCAGAATTAGGAGAAAGTCCAACCACTGGTGACTCTGCAGAGGCCACAGCTTGGTGGTCCTGATCAGCCAATGTTTTCAGGAACATCAGTGCAGCGCAAAGCCCCCACCACCGAGCAGGTGCCCCCCTTTGCTGCCAATGTCACGTCCAGGGCCATTCGATTTTGAAGTGCCACAGTCCTAACAGCTGGCATTGCGGCAGACGCGGGACTTCAAGCAGCTAATTTGTTTATGGCCACCTCGTGAGGGATGGAAATTGAAATCTGACAGCCATTTGGGACGAGGAGTGCTGGGGCACAGCGGGCCCTCCTGCTTGGGTGACACCCGGGGTGAAGGGGTTCAGTAGGAGCTGAGCTCAATGAGAATAAATCACAGACACGACGACCATCAGCTGTCCTAAGCAAGCATTTCATGTGACACGCTGAGGACGCGCCACACACCAAATACAGTGGCGTGCAAAAGTCTGAGCCCCCCACCTTGAAATGTCTGCCACTGTAAAGAGCTCAGTGAGCAGAAGATGAAAGCAAAAGGCATCGAGTTAAAGTTGATGGCACATTTGCTCTCAGGTTTCATTTATTATTCTTTAATACCTGTGGTGGGCTGCAGGCGCCCTGCCCGGGGTTTGTTCCTGCCTTGTGCCCTGTGCTGCCTTGGATTGGCTCCAGCAGACCCCCGTGACCCTGTAGTTAGGATATAGCGGGTTGGACGATGGCTGACTGACTGACATTCTTTATTTGGCTTTTTGTCTCTGCTTGTGGGAGCGTGAGGGTCGAGCCAATGCTGGGCGCGTCTCTGGAATCTCCACCAAAAATAAATAAATAAATCACCGTCGCGGCACCAGACCGCTCCAACGTAGACACGTCCAGCACGTGATGGACTGAGACTACCGTGACAGGACGGGCTGTTACAGCGCCATGGAGGTCCACTTGTTTAATGCATTTGGCTCACAGCACGATCCATTTTTAAATAACGGAAGGCGGTCCCGGGTTCAAGAGGGTCCTAGGAGCTGCCAAGGAGTGTGGAGCCGACCCGGAGTGTCACCCCTGTGTGCTGACCGTGTCATTAACTCCGACTGCTGTGAAAACTAGAACATACAATACAAGGTGACAATGAAATGTATTACTAATGTACAGATATAAGCAACTGACTGACACAAGTGTGTGTGTAACAAGAATATCAATGAATAAAACAAAAGACGTACCGATCTGTATCTAGGAATACAAATAAAAAGGTGATGACATCGAAAAAATAAAGAGGAAACACCGAAGGAAATGAAAAAATATTTCAGAAAAGGCCACAGAGACGTGAAACTGAGATAAGCAGCCAGAAGACGGGGAGGTGAGAAGAGCAAAAAGCTCCAAGTCGCTCCTCGCCTGCTGCGTCTCAGTCGTTTAATAAAGTCCTGCCAGCCTCAGCGCCGTCGATGGAGCGGAGAAAAAGAAAAAGTCCGAGCCCCAATATGGACTTTGATTTGGCCTTCTTTGTCAAATGTGAGTGTGTGTGTGTGTAGTGAATGAATGAGGCTCCCTATGGCGTCAGTCCTGGGGGGTCCTGTGGCTGCAGCTTCTCATTCAGAGCTTCTTCTTCATCGTCGACTCCTTTTCCCTTCATTTGCTGAATCGCTCAGAGGCTTCACACTGTCTGGACTACAGATGGAAAAAGAGAGAGAGAGTGAGAGAAAGAAAAAGAGAGGGAAAGAGTGAGAGACAGAGAGAGAGAGAAAGGGAGTGAAAAAGAGAGAGAGAAAGACAGAGAGAAAGAAAAAGAGAGGGAGAGAGGGGAGAGAAAGAGAGAAAGGGAGAGAGAGAGAGAGAAAGAGAGAAAAGGAAAAAGAGAGAGAGAGAGAAAGAAAAAGAGAGGGAGAGAGAGAGAGAGAGAGAGAGGGCACGTGTGCGGTGGGCTTTGTCCCCTGAGTCCCCAATGCCAGTGTGGATGAAGACCTCCAGAGACCCTCAGCACTTTAAGGACTTTGGTGCCCCCACAGACACACCTTAAACCCTCCCACTGCTCAGTGTGGTCCCAGTCCAGGTGGCA
This sequence comes from Erpetoichthys calabaricus, assembly GCF_900747795.2. Classification (NCBI taxonomy): domain Eukaryota; kingdom Metazoa; phylum Chordata; class Cladistia; order Polypteriformes; family Polypteridae; genus Erpetoichthys; species Erpetoichthys calabaricus. Next base: position 959,388 of record NC_041403.2, on the reverse strand, counting down.
CGTGGTGTGGCGGGTGACCCCATTTTGTTTTACAAACTGAGCCCCCCCCCGACAGTATTGATGTTCATTTATTTGTGTAACGTTTGCTCGTCCTTTTCCTAATTGCCCCCTCAGCACGTCTGCTTCTTGACTTCTCCATCCCTTCTTGTCACCTTGCCATCCTGTTGAGGACACAAAGCGCCAGCTGAAGTTGAGCCCCCCAGCAGATCCTGATCTTCTATTCTGACTTTTCTACTAGCGTTTTTTATTATTGTACAGATATGGATGTCATTTTTTTGTCATTTAAAATGGGAGCCCCCCTTTTGTGGCCCCTGTTTTAGCCTCGCCGTTTGTCTATGTGGTACATCTGGCGATGGAAAATGTCTGTGGTGCCCCCTCTTGCCCAGACGATGCCCTAAACATTATGCTTACTGGTGAATTGGGCCCTCCCGGCAGGTAATGAAAGTAACGATTGTTTATTTTCCAAGACGTTTTTTGTCCCGATGCCCACTCTTACGTGGGCTCCTTCTCTTTGAGGGTCTCCGCTGGCTTGTGTGGCCCCTCGTAGCTCCCATTGCTTGTCCAGCGCCATCTCATCCTGGGACGAGTTCTTTGCACGTCAAGTTGGTTCTTTCTGCTTTTAAAAACCCCAAACCCTGAATGTATGCCAGGCTGCCCAGCAGCACACAACCTGACCTTGGCCTGTGACTGAGTGCAGCGAGGGTCCCTTTAACATTTCACAAGTCACTTCTTTCCAGTATGGCGCCTGTGACGGACCTCAACACTTCCACAGTCCTTTCTGGAACCTTCATGTGGATGGCGCTCTTCAGAACTAAAAATGTCTCCCCTATGGCATCGCTGTGAAGGACCACTCAGTTTGAAGAGAGCAGACCCCCAGTCAGTTGGAGGCCATCAGGCTCTTCATTAGTCGAGACAGGCTTGTGAAGTGAGGTGGCCATTGGCCCATGATGAGGGCACCGAGCTGTCCACTCGATGCTCAGACTAATGGAGCCCCAGCTGAGGTGGACGGACGTCGCCCCACATTGTCCACAGTAGGCAGTTGGTATTATTGGACTTTGATGACCTGTTGCGCCCCCCCACTTGGTGCACAGAGCGTGCCCATGTTTTTCTTTCATAAGAGGTGCCCAGCAGGTAAGAGTTCCCACTCAGTATCATCAGAGTTTGATGACCAAAGCCCCCACACATCCCTCCACTTTCAGATGACAGAGCCCTAGTCGGCCACCTGTGTCACCTAATGGATTGACCGTCTCTCTGTGCCAGCCGCTGAGACCCCCGGCCAGTCCGGACCCCGTGATGTTGTCAAGTCCCACCTCGCACACGTATGTGTTGTACTCTCAGCTGGGCCCCCTGAATGCGCCTCCTTCATCCTCTAATCTGTTTATGGTGGGGTACGAATGACACGTCTAGTGTCACCTCTCAGGGTCTTTACTGTCACGTGGTCAGGGGCCGGTGACACTCTGACTTGCAGGTGCCGTTCCTCGTCTTTTCGGCACATTCTCTCCTTGTTTTGGCTTCCCCTCCGTAAACCCGTCACATTTCTGATTTTTCGCGCCTTTATCTCCATTTTCATCGGCGTTCCCCCCTTTGTTTGCCGTCCGTCCTCACGCCGATCCACACTCACGTCCGTTCTACGCGCCTCGTGCCTTTCTCATTTAGTCAGACATCCATGAAGCCCCCCAGCCTGCCCCCTCGAGTCCTGATCCCAGGTTTAAAGCACCTGTTGTTGGTCCGTCCGCCCTCGTGTGATATAGCGCCTTTCGCAGCATCACAAAGACAGCGACCTGGCCCGCTCGATCCTCCTGGGCTCCACGGTGCTCAGCAGCAGCCTCACCAGGTCCAGCTTGCCGGCCCTAATCATGGCCCTGGACAGGTCGCTCACCTCGGCTGTGTGGCTCCGACAGACGGCCTGCAGCTCCCGGCGCACCTGCTCCAGCGGGTACTTCTCCTCGGCCTTGCCCAGCCACTCCTCGAGCTCGGCAATCACCGCCTCGGCGCCAGCTTTCCTCTGGGTGTACAGGGCCAGGAGCGCCTCCAGCAGACCCCGGAAACTCTCCGCCTGCCCGCCGCCCCCGCCATCGTCCATCTCAACGGCCCTCTTGAAGCACTCGGCCGCGTTCTCCTCCTCTGATTTCAGCAGCAGGCACTTGCCCCTCAGCAGCTGGATCTCGGGCAGCACGTCTCCCAGTTCGTCCTCCAGAGCTTTGGACAGGAACACCAGGGCTTTGTTAATGGCGGCCTCGTCCACCAGGTGGCGCTCTTGCAGCGCATCGACGCCCATGTAGTAGTAAACCTGAATGGGTGCAAAGCAGAGCGAGTGAGCGAGGGAGGGTCACCACTGGGGGGTGCCAGTCTCAGAGGCCGCTGACACAAGCAGGCAGAAGTTCTTGGCCAGTGTGTCCTTCAGGCCCCTTCTCTTTCACCCACTGACAGCCCATTCCCAGTTCAGATCCCCAATCCTGCACTCTGAGGCCCTGGACTGGGACATCTGCTCAGACGCCATTGGCTTTGCTTTAAAACCAGTTGGAGTGAACTGGTGACTGTGGTCAGAATAAAGTGAGTAGGCATGCAAGGTGCTATGTAATCATTAGAAGCCAGTAAAGTGATGCTTAAGCCCACCTGTCCGATGTCCAGGTGTGTCTTCAGGCAGGGGTGCACTTCCACGATGTTCTCCAGGTCAGTCTTGGCTTTACTGAGGTTCTCCCGGTCAGGGACTCCGCTGAATCCAAGCTTCGCCCGCTCCAGGTCCCGCATGTATGCTGTGATGTGGACCTTAAATCGAGAATGTATAATCAATGGCGGCCCACCTAATGGTCTGTCCCTTCAACCTTGAGGGACTCTTGACTCTCAGTGGTGATGCTCTGTGCCCCCTTCCTGCGACACCCCCCCCCCCCCCCCCCACCGGCTGCCCATGTTACCCATCTTCAGCATCAGATACCTTGGCTCGTGTACTGTATGCCTGCCAGTTGAGTTCGGGGTTGGCCAGTATGTCCAGTGCCATGTTGCACACTCCAATTGCCATGTCGTGCTTTCCTAGGAAGAGGAAGACTTTGGCCAGGCGGTTTAAGATGAAAGGATCTTCTTTGGCGATTTCAATGGCCTGTAGGGGGAGACACAAAGAGTCTGGACATCCTGAGGACACGTGGATTCACAGCAGTGCCAGCGGGTCCACGTGTGACCGTGACAGGGGACTCTTACCTTATAGTAACAGTCCAGGGGGTCAGTGCAGGTGAAGCCTTCATCATGGACAGCCATTGGCACCACTGAGAAGCTCTCCTGACGTTCCAGCATGACTCCGATGTAGCACCAGGTGAGAGCTGCACGGGGAAACAGAGCATCAGACTTGATAGGAGCAAAGCCTAGACATATTGGGGGGGCCGTGAAGAGACCACTGCACAAGTGGGCAGCATCTTCTGCAAGAACCCTAAGCATCTGCACAGACCATGCAACGCGAACTCAGTGAGACCCTCGGCTGCTGGCGGACTGCATGGAGCGTCTTTGTCAGGAACGACTGAACTGATCAAACGGCCTGCAGCTTCTCCTGTGAGGACCCCAAGTTGTGCAGCTTCTCCTGTGAGGACCCCCACAGCTATAAAATCAGGTCAGCAGCCTGAATGCAGCCAAGGATACTTGACAGCGGTGTAAACAGCATGAGAGTCCTTAGACCACCCTGAGCTGTAAAGACACCATGTTGAATCTTCTGGAAGACCCCCAAAACTCGTCTAGCCTGAGCCCAGCAGTTTCTTCACGACCCCTATGTGTCTCTGCAGACGTCAGGGAGCATCTTTTATATGAACCACCCTGAGCTGCACACATGCCAGACCCCAGAGCTGTGAGAACAGCACGTTGCTTCTTCGGGAAGCCCCCTCACCTTCCCAGCGTCATTCATCTTTGTATCCTGAGCCCCCCTCTGTCCTCACAGGCCGCCTGCTCCTTCTGTCACAACACCCTAACTCTGCAGTCTGCAGGCCACCATTTTATCCCTTGTCCTTTGTACGGCTGGGGTGCCTCTTCACTGTATGGTCAGAACAGTACCTCCCCCGGGACGCTAGATGGCAGCCCCCCTGGGTGGCAGTGGTGCCTCGGATTCTCGCAGGGCTCCATGCAGTTCTCTACAACCCTGCTGGGATCCGGGGGCGCCGCCAGGGGGTGCTGCAGTTCTTCCACCACACCCGGAAGTGCAGCCGTAAATACGTCCTCAAACATCTGGAGCACTTCTGGGTGGGCTATAAAAGGAGCCAGCGAGTCGGGAGGAGAAGAAGAAGAGAAGTGTTGTGATTCTGCTTATTGGGACTGCGCTGTGCCTGTGGGAACGGCAGACCACCTGCTCCATCACTCAGATCTGATCTGCCCACCACTAAGCTTGCTGGATGCACAGACTTCTTTTGCGAGACCCCCAGAGCCGTTAAGACACCATGTTGTGTCCTATGGAGGACCCCCCCCACCTCAACATGTCTCTCCTGAGCCCCCCGAGTCTGCACTGACTGCACACTCCTTCTTTTACAACAACACCTCAGCTGCGCAGCCTGCACTCGGCCCCCTTATGTCTCATCGTCATCATCAAGCTTCTTCTTCTCTGAGACCCCCAGAGTTCTGCTAGAATCCTCTCGGCCTGCACAGATGGCATGCACACCATAGCCCTAACCATGCAGAGGGTGACGAGACCCACGGAAAGCTGACTTATAGCAGACCTGCCACTCCAGCCACTCCCCCCCCCCGGCTGTGGGTTCAAGCGTACCTCGGTGGTGCAGGTTGCTGGACTTGATGGCGTCACGGAGCAGCTTTAAGGCCCTGCCGTAGGACGCCCCCCTCAGCCTCTCACTGCTCTCCTGGTTACCCAGAATGCCATCCAGCCTGCCAAAGGGGAAGACAAAACAACGTGGCTTGGTGATCCACCTGCCCAAAGGCCCCCAGACGTCACATAACAGATGAGCCCTCCTGGCACCCCCACCTGCTGGCCTCACCTGATCATCATCGCCGCCATGCTGAAATGCCAGCTTCTCTTTTCTTCAATGGGAATCTAGAAAGAGAAGCTCATTAGTGTCACAGTCTAAGGGCAGGTGGTCACTGGACACTCAACGGTCCTCCAGAGTGAGGCCCACCCGGACCCCCAGCCCGCTCACCTCTTGACCACCGTACTCGATGGCCTTGTCGTAGGCGCCGATGGCCGCCCTCAGCTTCTCTGCCCGCTCCTGCTCTGAGCTCAGCCCGACGTCGTAGGCGTAGGCGTAGGCCTGCTCTGCCAGGCAGCGTGCGGACAGCAGCTGCCCCCCTTCTCTGAGGCCCATCAGAGCGGACACCTTGTCCACGCACTCGGACCCCTCCGCCTCCCGCCTCAGCTTGTCGTACACGAAGCCCAGGTTGGCCCAGGCGTTCAGGTTGTGGGGGTCCTCCTTGCAGATGCTGGCAAAGTTGTCCTCGGCCTCCTGGAAGTCATCCAAGTGGAAGGCGAAGAGCCCCAGGAGGTGCCTGATGGCGTACTGCTGCGGCCCCACCTCGGACTCCAGTTCCAGCCTCAGGCTGTCCCGCTTCAGCTTGATGTCCCTGTGCCTCAGCCTGGTGGGGACGGTGGACTCAAAGTTGACATTGAGAGCCAGGGAGAAGTGTCCAGGGATGAAGTCCATCTCACTGATCAGCTGCTCGATGTCCGCTGTGCAGTCTTCCTCCCCCATTTTGTCTGCTGCCGGGAGACGACTTCCTGAAATTCCAGTTCTGCCGGCAGTGGGAGTGGCCGCCCGCCGGGCTCGGAGAAGCAAACACAACGAGGGAGTCCCATGTGACCAGTGGCAGCACGCGCCACGCTGCTGGGGTCGACCCCCTGGCACCCACGGGAGATCCTGATTATCAAAGCCCAGAGGCCTGACCCTCGCATGAAGCTAATGGGGTAGGCGTCAGGAGCCCGGGACCCCAGGACAGGTGCAGGAAGTGATGGCGGCAGACCGACCCCCCGAGCAAGCTGCCATCACTGGAATGTGGCTCCTCCAGGTCTCTGACAGCCACGTGGCTCACCGCACAGCCTGCTGAGCTCCTCCTCGCTCGTCTCCGCCAACTTCAGGGGTCCACAAGTCTCGTCAATTTGCATGTTCTCCCTGTGTCTGATTTTTCCCAAGTACTCCATCAGACCCCCGTGACTCTGTGTTAGGATATAGCAGGTTGGACCATGACTGACTGACTGACTGACTGACTGACTGACACACCGCAGTTTCCTCTCCCTTTCCATAGACCTGTAGGGGGCGACAGCTTGTAGCAAACCCCGACTTCCAGGGGAGCGCAGAGGGTCCCACCAAATTGAGCACTGAAGTTGCTTTGCTTTTAAAATGAGGGTCAGATAGAATCAGGCCAACACCCGAGCCCACGGTAACCCACCCTGACACCCGAATATTAACAACAACCCAGGAAAAATATCCAAAAAGATTAAATATATATTTATATATTCCTTATTTACTAGAATAACTAATTACAAACACGAATAAGAAAGGTGATGGCAAAAATACAAAACGAACCCTATGAACATGAAACCCCCTGACGATGTTTAGAGCCCTGAGGTCTTTACAGTTGGCGATGACGGCAGATCTTCATCTTTGGAAGTGTTGGAGCCCCAAGTGAGTCGGCCCAGCAGTGATCTCCGTGGCACGCGTTCTCAGCCTGGACTCATACGGGACTGGAATGGGTGGCCAGCTACGATCTTCTCTCAGGTCCTCACGATGCACTGCAGGTCACCCTTAACCTGAGCAGAGGCGACACCAAAGCAGATGAGGCCAGAGAGGACTTCATGACGCCCGCGCAGAACTGGACCAGCACTGCACTGGGGAGATGGAATTTCCTCAGCTGGTACAACAAGAACATCCACTGACGGGCTTTCTTGATGACGCGTGTGATGTTTTCGGCCCACTTGAGATTTTGTGACAGCATCTGCCATCTCAACAGCTGAGCCCTTCAGAGCAGGTGACGTCTTCCTGAAATCCGTGATCTTCTCCTGAGGTTTTCTGATGATAAATGATTAAGGCTCCACCAAACTGTCAGATGTTCTGCTAGTGGACTCTTAATTATTTGAACTGAGGCCTCTTACTGTGAAGCCATCTGCAAATTTGAGAAGACGAGCAGAGTGCTGAGGGTCAACTGGCCAGGCAGGGGTCTGCTGGGCCACATGTCCCGTTTCTGACCCTGTTACAGACTGGATAAATAAAGACATCGCTTTTAATGGAAGGAGTCTTTGATTTGAAGTGATGTGCACATTTGACTGAAAAATAAATTCATATTAGCGCCCTATATAGTGCCATCCATCAGATGGCATCACTACTGCAATCTACTGGTGAGGCGGGTACTTCATGAAACGAGTCTTTGGAAATCACTGACGCCAGTTAAGAGTTTTAACTGAATACACGACTTAAACAAGAGAGTCCAGACGTGGAATTGGATAAACGTGAACTGGGCACCATGGATAAGAATTCATACATTTTTTAGAAATAAAAAGAAAATGAAAGGCCTGCTCTGCAATAACAGTAATAATACAGAGAAATGCAGCAGGAATTAGTCCACAAAGTATTTAGTGAATTAAAAGAAAGTTCTTCATTTCATCCATTCTGAGAATACAACTGTAGGCGTAAGGAAGAATATTGAGCACAAGTGCATTTTATTACATTTGTTTAATTTGTGTATAATAATGGGTGCATTTTTACAAATCATTTATGAACGGAGTTACAAGTAAACACCTGCAGAGTAAATGGAGGCCACACACAAGCTGGAGGGAAACATGAAAATGTCTTATGTATAAAAAACTTTAACTACGTATGTAATTATTGTGTATTTGTGTCAGGAAGATTTACTAAGAGTTTAAAGAGGTGCATTTTAAATTATGTACTGAGAAGAAGAAAGCAGCTCTCTGTTATTCCAGCCAAAAGTATTATTCGTGTTTGGGGCTGTTATTTGTTTATTATAATATAAATTATATGTAGTTGACATTACAATATTTTTTCCTGAGCATCTGTAAAGTTTTAACTTCCCCTTGTGAACAAATACACACACACACATATATATATATTGTCCATCCATCCATTTTCCAACCCACTGAATCCAAACACAGGGTCACGGGGTATGCTGGAGCCAATCCCAGCCAACACAGGGTGCAAGGCAGGGAACTAATCCCGGGCAGGGCGCCAACCCACCACAGGACACACACCAAGCACACACCAAGCACACACACTAGGGCCAATTTAGAATCGCCAATATACCTAACCTGCATGTCTTTGGACTGTGGGAGGAAACCCTGGCAGACACGGGGAGAACATGCAAACTCCACACAGGGAGGACCAAGGAAGTGAACCCAGACGGGTCTCCTTACTGTGAGGCAGCAGCGCTACCACTGCGCCACCCTACATATATTATATATACAGTACAGTACATATATATATATATAGTGCCTTTCACATTTTTCTATCTATCTGATAGATAGATAGATAGATAGATAGATAGATAGATAGAGTGCCTTTCATGTCTGTTATATAGCGCCTTTCACACTATCTATCTATCTATCTATCTATCACATAGTTTTCTTTGTCTTGCTATCGAAATGGACAAAGAAGAAAACTTATTTTAAATTATGCAAATTAGAAATGGACAGTGGTCTTCATGTGTTATGCTGCACTAAAAACAAACCTCACCTGTGGTTGTCAGCCCATTTTCTTTAAGGTGGAAATGCATGGCCGGCTCCATACAAGGTGGCACCGCGCTTATCCGAGCGCTGTACCCATTACAGCGTAATCACAAGACGGACCTGCCCCTCGCTCCCCGACGGCACATAGAAATACAGTATATGAAGTCGCTCCGACCTCCACGGGTGAGACCCCGCATCAGCCCCGGTATTCGATTTAAAATATAAATCTCCAGTCGCCAAGAGATCGTCGCCATCCCCTCGTTGATATCCTACACAAATATGAACGCGCTTCGATCTTCAAGGGGCGCATCCATGTACCACAGCCTAAGTGCCATCTCGAACAGGTGAAGGACAGTCACCGAGGACCGCAAATTAGCCGTGCAGAACGAATGGGTGCGTGCAGTTTGACCCTGCTGGGCCGCCGTCTCCTCGTTCTCTCGCCAACAGTCCCGCCTGAACTCTTTGGCCACGCCTATTACGGAAGCGCCGCCGGCATTTGCACAGAGAGGCGCGCGGCGTGGCCTGGCTGGGCTGTTATCGGCTCCTGGCATTTGGGCGCAGGTGGTCGTTTGAAGTGATCGCAGTTCAGCTTGAAACCCCGCTGATTTCGGTAAGAGTCAAGTGTAGCTCTAGCACAGGCGATCGCGAGCGCTTACTAAGAGGAGGAGGAAAAGCAGAAGAGTTTTGCGGGGGCGTGAGCCAAGTGTGAATTGTGACCTCTGGCAGGTCAGGCAGCCCCCGATGTGTCCTCCGGGTGCGAGCTCTCCTTCGGTTTTCACGTATTTGTTGAAACCTGCATGTGTCCTCGTGTGTATGTCGATGATAGTCGGGTAACTTGGGTGGCTGGAGTTGATCTGCCGTCTTACTGGGGTCGCTGGCAAAATAACGAATAAGTACATACATACATACATAAATAGCAAGAATGTTGTTAGCCATGTGCACGTTTCTATGGCAGTGTTTTGGGATGTTTTGTCTGTAGTTTTACGTGAGCACGTGATCAATGAGTTCATCAAACGTATACATCTGTCCACTTTATCCCACTACACACGTCCAGAACAAGTAGCAGTGAAGAGCAAAATGAGAAAGGGGTCGTCCTTGTGGTACTCCAGTGTGGCTCACACAGTGCTTGGGTCCATCATCCAGGACACCACAGGCTCATCCACCCGCATATCTCTGAGTTTACCCCTTAACAGGGATGGTTGGGTGGTACTGAAGAAATAAAAAAGAACAGAATCCTCACAGTGCTGCCAGCCTTGTGGAGCAGACAGATAACTGCATTCTTCACTCCAGTCTTTGTTCGATTGCAGTGGGTCCAGGTGGTCCACCACAAGAGGACTCATATAGCCCAGGACCACCCTCTCAGAGGTCCTCATGATGTGAGACGTAAGTGCCACTGGTCTGTTGTCATTAGGTGGAGTCACCACAGGAACATTGCAGGATGTTTTCCACAGCAGTGGCACTGCCTGAAGCCTTAGGGACAAACTGTACAGGTGACAGAGGACACCACAAAGTTAGTCAGAACAGGCCTGAACAATTCGAGGACTGACTGACTCCATCTGGTCCTACAGCTTTTCCTGTGTGTAGCTTCCTCAGTTGTCTCCTCACTTGGTCTTCAGTTATGGTCCGAGGTGGACTCATCACTGGCCTTTCCAGTTGACATGGCAGGAGTTGATGTAGTAGGGATGGTGTGGAGGGACTGGTCATTGGAAGAAGGTGGCAGTGGGAGGGAGCATTTCTTAAAAATTGGCTCAGGGCATTAGCTTTACCCCCATTCCCTTCTACCACCTGAGCCCTGGACTGCTTGGGTCCAGTAATGGTGCCCAGTCCATTCCAGACAGCCCTCATGTTGATCTGAGTGAGTTTGTTGCCAATTTTAACTTTGTAAGTTTCCATTCCTTCACTCAGCTTTATCTTTAGCACTCACTTTGTCATCAGATTTGAATGATCTTCTCTTCTTCTCATTCAGGAGACCCTTTAGCTCCTCAGTAATCCTGGACGTGTTGTTTACAAAGCAGCACACGGTCTTTGTGGGTCCCACAGTGTCGACACTGAAGTTCATATCTAGTCTGTGGTGCAGTGACAGAGTCCTCAATGTCGTCCCCATGAGACTCGAACGTCATTTCCCAGTCTGTCATTCAGAGCCATTTGAGCTTCCAGAGTCCCAGTCCTCACTGTGCTGGTGAGATGGACCAGGCTGTGATGAGATCTGCCCAAGTTTAATCTTAAAGGCCTCTTTAACATTTGAGTAGCGCAGGTCCATCTGTTGTTGCCTGACTGATGGAGGTTTGTCATCGCTCCTTCTCAAGTCACGTGTTTATGCTAATTGTTCATTTTGCTGCTTGTTCTTTGTCACCGTGTCACCGTGCCCAGTGCACTCCTTTCGTCCTTCATCTTTTTGCTGAACTTCATTACAGATCAGAGTTTTCAGTCATGTTGGACGCGGTCAGCAGCCTAACACAGTGCAGGCCCCTCCAGGTGGCTTGTGGTCCAGCGCAGTTTTCACTCCATTTTGCAGGCCGTTTCATTGACCACAACACAAGGTAGCCAAACCTGTGACTGACCCATGACGTCTTAAGTGATTCCACCCTGAAAGCAGAGCCCAGTTTCATGATTTATTCCAGGAACGTTTAAGAAAGGTAGTGGATATAAAACAAGATGCAGGCCTAGCTTGGTCCTTGGCGTTAGCGAGCAGACGTAGGCCGCCATACTTGAGGTCCAGCCCACGTCTCCAGGCTTGTCTCATGGCTCACTTCTCCTCTCTTTCAGGGTCTTCACGTGTGTGATCTTCATGGAGGTCTGGTGGTGTTCCAGGGGTCTGCTCTGCAGGCTGCCAAGGGCCTTTTCCCACGTGCCTCGGGTTCACCATCATCACGAGCCGTCAAGGCGGATCCTCGCTTCCCGACTTTTCCAGCCTGTGAACTTAGAGGAGAGGGAGCTGGGAAAGGAGGGCCAGCAGAGCGACCTGAGCTGCCGGAGCCAGCGGCTGATGTTGCAGGCCGGCCTGATCTTCCCTTCCAGCCCTGGCTGCTACCATTACTTGCCTTCCACGGTGCGAGCCATGGAGAAGCTCGTCCGTCTTATCGATGAGGAGATGCACTTGATTGGCGGCCAGAAGCTCAACATGCCCAGCCTGAGCGCGGCAGACTTGTGGAAGAGAAGTGAGCGCTGGATGTCGATGGGGAGGGAGCTGTTCCGCCTTAAGGACCGCCACGACGCCGACTACTGCTTGGGGCCGACGCACGAGGAGATGGTCACTGAGCTCATAGCTTCTCAGGGGAGCTTGTCTTATAAGCAGTTACCGCTTCTCCTCTACCAGATCACAAGGAAATTCCGCGACGAGCCCAAGCCACGCTTCGGGCTGCTCCGCGGCCGGGAATTCTACATGAAGGACATGTACACCTTTGATGTTTCCGAGGAGGCAGCCCAGCAGACTTACCAGACGGTGTGCCAGGCCTACAGCAGACTCTTCTCGCGGCTGGGACTTGGGGTGGTGAAGGTGCAGGCAGACACGGGCAGCATTGGCGGGACGCAGTCCCACGAGTTCCAGCTGCCGGCGGATGTCGGGGAGGACACGCTGTTGACGTGTTTGGACTGTGGCTTTGCGGCCAACGTTGAGACCGTGCCCCCAGGGCAGAAGAGCTGTCCGAGCTGCCACGGGACCCTCTCCCAGACCAAAGGAATTGAGGTGGGGCACACCTTCTACTTGGGAACCAAGTATTCCTACATTTTCAGTGCCTCCTTCAGATCGGCACACAATAAGCCCATCATCTTGGACATGGGCTGCTTCGGCCTCGGCGTCTCTCGGATCCTGGCCGCCTCCATTGAAGTTTTGTCCACAGAGGACGGTATCCGCTGGCCGAGTCTCATCGCCCCCTACCAAGTCTGTATCGTTCCCCCAAAAAGGGGCAGCAAGGAGGAGGCGGCCACCGGTTTGGCAGAGGCGCTGTATGACAAGCTGACGAGCTCCGTGCCCGGTCTGCGAGGAGAGGTGCTGCTTGACGACAGGACTCAGCTGACCATCGGTAAGAGACTGAAGGATGCCAGCAAGCTGGGCTACCCCTTTGTGCTCGTCGCCGGCCAGAGGGCACTGGAGGAGCCTGCTCACTTTGAGGTCTGCTGCCAGAACAGCGGGCAGACCCTGTTCCTCTCGGAGGATGGCGTGATTGACTTTCTGAGGGGCCAGCAGGCCAGGTGAGTGGGGGGGGGGGGGGGGGCAGCTTATGTATCAGTGTGGCTTTGGCTTTCCTGTGGGTGACTTTCACGATGTGTGACTTCAGCAGCGCCAATGTTGGAAAGGAAATAAAAAATATTCACATGAGCGTCCTATGGGGGGTTTTTATTGTTAGCCATGAGGCCTTTGAAGCCACTGTCTTCATTTCAGGTGGCACCATTGGGCAATTGTCGAAGGTGGTGGGCTTACTGGCTTCATTTAGGCAATACTCTCATGGGGTGGTGAGGGGCTGTAGACCATCTTGTGAGCCCACCAAATTATGAGCAGAGTTCTGGAGCCAATCTCAGCCAGCACAGGGCACGAGACAGGAACAAGAGGGTGCCAGTCCATCACAGGGTGAACACACACACACACTAGGGCCAATCAAGCAATGTAAGTTCACCTGACTTACTTCTCTAGGGACTGTGCGAGGAAACCCATGTAGACACAGGGAGATCCATGGGGTCCTTACTGCGAGACTACAGTGCTACCACTGTGCCACCATGCTGCCCCTTGAATGTAACACCACACATTAAATACAACATCACACAATCGTCATCATCCACCTTAATAAAACGGTAAGTGTCTGTCCAGTTTCTGTATCTCCATCATTCCAACAGATGGCACATCATAAACATTTTTAGTAAAAATGCATTACAGTTGTCATTCCAGCAAACAGCACATCACAGACATTCACTCTGCTTTTATGAACCCCATACCAAACGGCACATAACAGAGACATGCATTGCATTTGCCATTCCAACAGATGGTGCATTTCACATATTACTACAAATGTTTCTAATGCACCATCTGTTGGAGTGAAAAATGCATTGCATTTTATTGCTATAAAAATGTGTGTGATGTGCCATCAGTTAGAATGACAAATGCAATGCATTTTATTACCACAAATGTTTCTGATGTACCATCTGTTGAAATGACAAATGAAATGCATTTTATACCCACAAATGTTTGTAATGTGCTACCAGTTGGAATGACAAATGAAACACATTTCATTACCACAAATGTTTGTGCTGCGCCATCTGTTGGAATGACAAATGCATTGCATTTTATTGCTATAAAAATGTGTGTGATGTGCCATCAGTTAGAATGACAAATGCAATGCATTTTATTACCACAAATGTTTGTGATGTACCATCTGTTGAAATGACAAATGAAATGCATTTTATACCCACAAATGTTTGTAGTGCACCATCTGTTGGAATAACAAATGCAATGCATTTTATTACCACAAATGTGTGTAATGTGCCACCAGTTGGAATGACAAATGAAACACAATTCATTACCACAAATGTTTGTGCTGCGTCATCTGTTGGAATAACAAATGGAGTGCATTTCATTACTACATGAATTACAAAATACATTCCAGTAGGTGGCGCACTGCAAATGTTAACTCTGAGATCAAAGTTAATTATTTAGATTTTAGTTTGGCTAAAACAGGTAACACAGCTAGTATATAATAAAACTCTTTCAAGGTTTTTCCATCTGACATGTGATTACTTATAAACTACTGCGACTGGAACCTTGACCTTGGTCTTAATTGAAAACCTATGAGCTGATATGTTCTGGAAGTTCAAAAAAATTCAGGTAGAGGCAACTTTGGAAAAGTAGCCTGTGGTTGTGTTTATAATGGCAAAGTGAGTGCAAAACTACGTGACACGACAGAAAGAAAAAGCAGCAACGTCTGCTGAGCACCAAGCAAATTGCACAGGCCAATTATGATGAAGATTAAGCAGATCCGTGTCATCTTCTGAATGTCCAAAAGATGGAGAAATGCATGCAGAGAGTTTACTGTTGTTTCTATTTAGCCTTTTTTTTTGGGTCACAACCCCACACGTAAGAGAACAAGACGCTGGAGCACAATGCCACGCCAGAAGTACGGAGCAATGGGGCAGTTGATAAGTACGATGGCTCAAGGGTATGCGAGACAAAGGCCAGGATACAAAGCGCAGGGACGCCCAGAGCCAGACGTGCACAGTGACAATCGAGAAGATCATCAAATAGCCGAGACATCAGTCCCTGTCAAGGCTTTCACGTCTTTACATCAGCGACCTATCGAAGTGTCAAGCAGGATTTGTTTAATGTTGAAAACAAGAGAATGTATTCCCAAAACAGAAAAGTTCATCCTGCTGCAGGTGGGCCACGAGAAGAAATAAAATAAATGATCACATCTAGAGGAGCTGAAAGACATAACTCCTATTTAGGAAATGTAGCGAGCATCGACAACTCTGTCTCTTTAACGTGATTTTATTTGCACTTTATTTTAAGAGCGAAGGTCTGCGTGTTACATTAGTATGTGCAAGAAATGCTTCAACAAGCAGATGTCAAAGTGAGCGGCTTATTGACTTTGGGTTCCTTTTTACAACGGTGTTCCTGAAGAAAGCGACTGTGTGTTGGATGTCTGAGGTCTTTAATAATCCAGTTTGCTAAGAAAAACTTGAACATTTCAGGGTGATTCAAACTTGTAAACGCTACTGCAGATGTTTAAGCCATAAAGCTCCTCCACTTACGTGACGTTTATCCCGCAGCTCTGCTAACAGCTGATATCTTCTGTTACTTTTGGAGGGCGGAACCAAACTAAAATGCAGTAGTCTCCGGAGGGACAATGTTTCGGTGTAAGCACCCGGAAGTGCGTCCTGCAGTCGGGCGGGAGTTAAAAAGTAGTCACGTGATGTAAACAAATGCTTTGATTGGCTCGTGTTGTCAGCGTCGGTCTTTTCCAGTAAAACAGCAATGGCG
This sequence comes from Erpetoichthys calabaricus, assembly GCF_900747795.2. NCBI lineage: Eukaryota > Metazoa > Chordata > Cladistia > Polypteriformes > Polypteridae > Erpetoichthys > Erpetoichthys calabaricus. Next base: position 943,771 of record NC_041403.2, on the reverse strand, counting down.
AGCACCGCGCAGCACGAGGGTGACGAGGAAGACTACATGGACCAGTTTTTGGACAAGTTTGCAAATCAGAAATATAAAGGCGGTTTTAGCGAGGACAAATGGGAGGAGGTGAGGCTCGGTCTTGTAGTGGAAATCCGCTCGCTGCCTCATCTTTCATACCCCGGTAGGAGGAGCGTCAGCACGGCTGATTATTCGTGTACCCGCCATGAGAATGACAGTACTGTAGTTCTAATCTCTGTTGATCGTAACAAGATATCAAACACACAGTCCATAAGAGTTGTTAGTCCCGGATTAAAACCATACGCGATGTTTGCAAACGGTTAACGATTTAGTGGACGCTGTAAAGTGACCGTTAGGGAAAAGAAGTTTCTAGAAGATCGAGTCAAATCTGAGAGCTTCTTCAAATCGGTTTGCACTCGGGGTCAGATGCAGTGGCCTGTCAGCTGGAGACGATCCGGTCTCCGTCCTTATTTACAGTAACGCGAACAACAACTTTGGGGTTTAGCGCAGTTAGTGTGTTCAGAGCGGCGGGTCAAGCTGCTAAATGCCGCACTAGTGGGCGTCTTGGGGTCTGAGAAAAGGAGCAAAGGTGCGCACCCCGTGGAATGATGGGTAATGTCACAGAATGAATCCCGTACGTGTCAGGCAGACAAATAGGACAATTAGAAATGTCAGAATGTGATGTGAAGTGTAGCGTTACACTGAATCGAATACGTTTAACCCAGTGGCACAGAAAAAGACAGGCGATACATTGAAATATTTATGTTGTGTCATATGAGGAATTGAAAACCACAGATAAGTATACCGGAGCACCGGTGCCGATTGCCATAATGGCGTCCCTTTTGCTCTTTACGTGGCTCCTTTAGGCGTCTCGCCGATGCTTCATAGATGGAGGTCTGTTTGTACTTTGTAATGAGCCTTAAACTCTGCTGGCATCCACACACCGAGGCCAAAGGACCTTACCAGTCAATGGCTGCCCATCTAATGGACTGCCCGTTGCAGCTCTGGAGTGGTCTGTATCTCCGTGTTCCTTGCTGCCCACGTTACCCATCTTCAGTGTCAGGTACCTTGGCTCCTGTGCTGTATGCCTGCCAGTTGAGTTTGGGGTTGTCCAGTATGACCAGGGCCATGTTGCACACTCCAGTTGTTATGTCGTGAAGACTTTGGCCAGGAGGTTTAGGATGAAAGGATCCTCTTTGGTGATTTCAGTGGCCCATTGTGGTCTCCGTGGCCCTGTGATCGGATGGTAGGTCTTATCTTTATACTGCTTCTGACACCAAAGTAGCACCAGCACTGGACTCTCTTTTGCACTTTTAAGTGGCCTTCCCTCTTTAAGAGGACCACTCGCCATTGCTGCAGCAGGTGGAATTCTGTTTACAAATTTGCAGGCTTGACGTTTTTATAGGCGCCCTTGCCACTGGTGATGGACTACCAGCTCATAATATGGATGACATATCCATGGCTGATGTAACTTTCCAGCAGTGTTACAATATATTTAACCATCAATCTTCAATAAAAGATGCAGTGTCCCTAATTGAGAAATCACTCGGCCGCCAGTTCAAAAAGGACACGTTTAATGATGCTGCCCGTTTCTTCCATGCTGTATTCCTTCGGTTGGCCACAGAGGTATCTTTGCGGGTGTCCTCCAGATCTGATGTGAGATCTCTCATATATTATGTATTATTATTCAGAGCTTGTCCTTTACTTTGCAGTTTGCACTGTCATGAGACATTCTTGATGAATGTTGGCCAGACTCTGACTACTTATTTTATACTCTTTGGTGACTCTTGAATTAATTAAGGTATTCGGAAAAGCTGGACGCATATTGAAGGACAAGTGTCAGCAATTCTGAATTATGTACGTAATTAAGAAATGAGTTACAGCAAGAAGAGATTACGACCCCAACAAGCCCCAGGGTGTCACCCATATATAAAATCCAACGTCTGTCTGTCCACTTTTCACGAGAGAACTACTTCACAGATTTCGATTGGCTTTTTTTCTATAATTTGCTTGAACATTCCGGTTGATTTTGCGACTTCTCTCATTGCGCTAAGAATCGGAGTTCACTTGCAGGCAGCGATTTATTTGTGCTAATCTGAGAGACACGCTGTGGGCCAATGGGAGGCGGAGGCGGGACCTCAGTACTAGGGAGCTGGGCGGGGCCATCATCACTCACTCACGCACACACACACCAGCCTCTGTTCGAGTCGCGCTACCTGTCGCCACGTGTTGGAGCGCATCTCGCCTCCGCTTAGCTAGCGATACCCGTTTGTTCAGCAGACCTTATCATCTAGAGCAGGGGTGGGCACAGTCAGTCCTGGAGGGCCGCAGTGGCTGCAGGTTTTTATTCCAACCCAGTTGCTTAATTAGAAACCAATCCTTGGCAATAATTTAGTGGCATGGCTTGTTGGTGCTTTAACTCTGCCATGTCAGTTCATTCTCATATCCTAAGTGTTTTTTTTTCCTTTCTAAGGATATCATCCAAATGATTTGAAGGCTAAAATGGAGGAGTAATTCTCAGTCCTTTGCTTTTTCCTTCCAACTATTTAATTAAACCCAATAGTGCACGATAAACACACACGGGTGTAAAGGGTAACAAGCTAAATGGAGAAATGCTGGCTTCTCTTGTCATTTGCATCTTACTAAAAGTAAGGAGCCATTAAAAACTGAGAATGCAGCTGTTTAAGACTAAAGTAAGCGATTAGTGGTCTCACTCGCTCAGATGATGACCCCTTAAGTGAAGCAGAAGTGTCACTTGAGCAGTAAGTGCTTCTTATTAAGCAACTGGGTTGGAACAAAAACCTGCAGCCACTGCGGCCCTCCAGGACCGACTTTGCCCACCGCTGATCTGGAGATTGCTAAAGAGTAACGTTTGACGTTCTTGAGAGAGAGAACTGTGTGTTTTAGAGGGTACCTGCTCATTGGCACATGGGGGCCGCTGTCCCGTCAGAGCTCAACGCGATCAGATGCAGTGCCAGCGCTTGATGTCAGAGCGTACCCGCCTTCTGCTTGGCCATAGATGCCTTGATGACTTTTTACAATTTTGGCAAAGAGATCACAGCTGCATTCTCACCCCTGAAAACTAAAACTAAAGGTATTGTTTATCAAGAGACCCTCGGATACGAAATCTGTCAATAGAAAGTGTTATCAACACAAATGATTACGTTGTTATTGATTTTTAAAGCTTGTCCTGTTTCACTGCTACGTGGGCGGAGCCGCAGGGGACAGCTAGTCACATATAAAATAATTGAGCCGGTGGGGCGGTGGTCTCCCTCGGAGATCAGTACGAGGGGCGGTGATATCATTTATGAGTAACCACATACGTGTGTTGTGTGGAATAACGCGAGAAACAGAAAAATGCCAGAATTGTTTTGTCTCACATATGCCAAGGCCCCAGGGCACACGCTGTGGCCCCCCTTATATCTGCCTGTGCGTGACGGACGACTCTTGTGCCTCAGGTTTGGTTTACCGTTCATCGTCAGTACTTTCTGTGTAGGGTCAGACGCTCAAAGTCAGTAACAACACCCCCCATGGTGACCCTCCTTTTGACTGTTGCAGTGTAACAGTTGCGTATTTTATGAATACGTTTACACGAGGTCAGACTTTTTCCATGTGCTGTAACACTTTCAGTCGAGAGAAATGTGCGGCAGAGAGAGGGGCTGAGAAGTTAATTAACAATGAAACGTGTTGAGTGTCAGATTGCACGGCCCTGTAATCCAGGAGTTGAGTGTTTAAACAGTTTTGGGTGTTTTAATGGGACCGGTGTGTGCTCATCAGGGCCAGCGTCCACACCGGCGGTCAGCCTGCTTTCAGCTCCACCAGCATGGTCAATGTTTAGGGTGTCACTCCCATTTGCTGAACTCCTGCTTTTCCCTTTCCTCTCTTCCTAGGAATTTGACCAAGTCCCAATGTTCATGAAGAAGGCCCCAGAAGAGATTGACCCCCTTAAAAATCCTGAGCTCGCCTGTCTGCAGTCCATTATTTTTGATGATGACAGACCCCTCGAAGGTACCACCATGTCCTGGCCCTCGTTGTTTCGGGTCTTTTCCAGAAGATTATTTCAAATGTCGCGTGTGAGCTTCTGAGCGCATGACGAGAGTAATCTGAATGTTAACATCTGAATGAGCAAAGGGACTCTAAAGCGGAGGTGATGAAGTGTGCGTGACAGTTGGTACTGATCTGTTTGGGGTCCGGGTCGGCCTGTTTATTACACTTGGCATCACAGACCCCTTTTAAGGCACTACAAACGATCAGCTGTGTCTGCGTGCTGCCGTGGAGGTGCCAGTGACTCTTGAGGGCGCGTGTCACTAACTGTCAGCTGCATTGTCTAATTTCAGAGCAAGCCAAGACCTACAAATGTGAAGGCAACGAGTATTTCAAGCAGCGGGATTACAAAAAGGCCGTCATCAGCTACACAGAGGGGCTGAAAAAGAAGTGCAGCGACTCTGAGCTCAACGTCATCCTCTACACCAACCGGGCTGCCGCACACTTCTACTTGGGTACTGCTTTCCGTTTCGGAGTTTGTGCAGACGAGCATAGAAAATGCACTCCTGTGTGTAACACATGAACAAGGGTAGTACCAGGCACTGGGTGTCACGGTGGCAAAGAAGGGAATCGCCAGTCAGCTGAGGTAAATATGGGTGAGGTATCCCAACTGGCACCCGACGCTGTAAAGTGTCCGCTACCTCACTCAGTCTGACATCTCCTGTGGCCACAGCAAAGCTCAACACACATTAGAACAATCTGGACGAGAACAGGCCATTCAGCCCAACAAAGCTCGCCAGTCCTGTTCTCTTATTTCAAGTCGAGTTTTGAAAGTCCCTAAAGTCTCACTGACCATCACACTACTTGGTCCCTTATTCCAAGTGTCTGTCATTCTTTGTGTGAAGAAAAACTTCTTAATGTTTGTGTGAAGTTCACCCTTAATAAGTTTCCAACTGTGTCCCCGTGTTCTTGATGAACTCATTTTAAAATAACAGTCTCGATCCACTGCACTAATTCCCCTCGTAATTTTAAACACTTCAATCATGTCACCTCTTAGTCTTCTTTTGCTTAAACTGTAAAGGCTCAGCTCTTTGAATCTGTCTTCATAACTCATCTCGTGTAGCCCTGAATCAGCCCAGTCACTCTTCTCTGGACCTTTTCTTGTGCTGCTATGTCTTTATGGAGTCATAAACTGCACACAGTAGTCAAGATGAGGCCTCACCAGTGTGTTATAAAGCCTGAGCAGAACCTCCTGTGACTTGTACTCCACACATCAAGGCGCTATATAACCTGACATTCTGTTAGCCTTCTTAATGGCTTCTGAACACCGTCTGCCAGTTGAGTCCACTACGACTCCTAATCCTTCTCATAAGGTGGACTCTCGATTTTCAGACCAGTCATTGTGTATTCAAACCTAACATTTTTACTTCCTATGTGTAACTCTTTATGTTTGCTGACATTAAATTTCATCGTCCACAAATCCACCCAAACCTGTCTGCTGTCCAAGTCCTTCTGTGATGATATAACGGATTCCAAATTATCTGCTAATCCACCTATTTTGGTATCATCTGCCAACTTTACCAGCTTGTTACTTATATTCCTATTTAAATCCATCCATCCATCCATCCATTTTCCAACCCGCTGAATCCGAACACAGGGTCACGGGGGTCTGCCGGAGCCAACACAGGGCACAAGGCAGGAAACAATCCCGGGCAGGGTGCCAACCCACCGCAGGACACACACAAACACACCCACACACCAAGCACACACCAGGGCCAATTTAGAATCGCCAATCCACCTAACCTGCATGTCTTTGGAATGTGGGAGGAAACCGGAGCGCCCGGAGGAAACCCACGCAGACACGGGGAGAACATGCAAACTCCATGCAGGGAGGACCCGGGAATCGAACCCAGGTCCCCAGATCTCCCAACTGCGAGGCAGCAGCGCTACCCACTGCGCCACCGTGCCGCCCTCCTATTTAAATCATTTATAAATATTAAAAATTGCAGCAGCCCCAGTACTGCCCCCTGCTGGTCACCACTCTTAACATCGGCCAGTTCTGATGAGGTTCCTTGCACCATCACCCTCTGCTTCTTGTGTCTGAGCCAATTGTGCACCCCATCTACACACCACACCCTGACCTACCACTTCTTTTAGTTTGATGCCCAGCCTTTCCTGTGGCACCTTATCAAATACTTTCTGAAAGTCCAGATCAGTAATCTCATCTGCTCCACTCTGGTGGTCTCCTTTTGTTGCCTCTTCATAGAATTCCAGCCTGTTAGTCAAACACGACCTCCCTCTTCTGACCCCATGCTGACTGTCCTGTCCTTGCCAGGTGTTGCTCCATCTTCTCCTTAATAATTCCTTCCATTAATTTTCCTGTGATGTTACGCTTACTGGCCTGTAGTTGCTCTGATCTGCCCGGTCACCCTTTTTATATAACGGGATGATATTTGACATTTTCCAGTCCTTTGGAATCTCTCCAGTGCGCAGTGACTTCCTAAAAATGAGCACGCTGGACTTGACCTTAGGGACCGAACAAGTGGCAGAAACTAAAAAGCTGTGACAGCAAAAGCCTTTCACTTGGAGGGTACCGAGGGCACCTCACTCTGTGCATCTCTCTTCACCTTAGGCAACCGCCACTCGGCACTGAAGGATGTCCTGGCGGCAAGAAAATTGAAACCCAATCACCTGAAAGCCATCATACGAGGTAAGTGTCAAGCGTGCCATACCTTGAGAGATGATCTGTTCTGATGAGAGGCTGTGCTGTGCCAGGGCTTTTCTTTGATAATGCTAGCTTATGCTGTCTCTTTGGGGTTTCTGCATAGCCTGGCATGTACGGTTCTGTGCCCAAGTGGATCAGTTCTGGCCTGTGGTTTGTGTCACGTCTTTGTGGTGAGGAGCGTCACACGAGACACCCCTTATAAACCATACGTGTCTGTGACGGCCGCTGTGCAGTTCTGATGGGTGTTTTTCATTTCTTTTCCTCCAAACAAGGAGCTTCATGCCATGTGGAAATGAAGAACTTTGCTGAAGCCCTGGCATGGTGTGATGAAGGCCTGACACTCGAGCCAAAGGACAAGCAGCTGCTGGAGCTCCGACAGAAGGCTGACAAGCTGAAGGTGAGGGAGAGCGGAGGGCCGGGGAGGCCAACACACAGTTCACGATTCACTGAAACAAAGTGACCAGAATCAACTTAAATTAAAAATGTTAAAGAAAACAAAGTGAGCCGTGTTGGGTGTTAGGATGCTGCTGCCGCTGTTAGACTTGGCTAAAGATGGTACCCTAGTTGTACAGGTTGGCGTAAGTTGGTTTAAAACTCATAGAGCCGTTCAAATTGATTAAATCATTTAAATAAAAAACAGGAAGGCATGTCTGTGACTGGAGTGGAATGAACATCTCGACTCAGAGGGCCATTAGAGACCCTGAGCCCTCCAGTTAGGTGCCCACATTGTGATGGCAGCCTTGTTCTCCTGATAGCGCAGCGTAAAATAGAAATGAGAGAAACGGACTTCTGTGGCTTCAATAATTTGATATTCAGGAGAGCATTACCACTGTTAACTGGTGAAGCTGACGTCCTGACTTCTCCATGACAGAGGCTGTGACAAGTGATGAGGAGCCCTGTGTCTTTATCCAGTAAGACTTTGTGTCATCAGTCAGACGTTTGCTTTTGCGTTTTTCTCATTCGTGGCAATACAGAAGAGCGGGTTTTCGTTTTTCCGCGTTGTCATGTTGATTAGGCCATGCAGGTTGAAATGTCGCTGCACTCTCTCTGTGTTACGACAGCAGGCCTATCAACCCAAACTGAGTGACGTTCTATTCAATGCCACTAAGTGTCACCTGATGTTTCTCCTGCCCACCATCCTCTTGTGTCCCGTGTACACATTGACTGACCTCATAGCAGCTTTGCAGGACGAGACCAAGCGTATCTGTGAGGCACGTGTGCCCACTGCAGCTTAGGGGAGTCCGTTTTTCTGTGGTGCCTTTCACAAAGACGTTAAGCGTCACAGTAGAGACGAGAGCCTCAGACGCCATTGTTCTTCTTTTGTGTTTTATTTGTAGAGACTGCAAGAGCGAGACGTGAGAAAAGCACAAATGAAAGAGAAGAAGGAGCGCAGCCATAAGGAGGCCCTAATCAAGGCCATCCAGGTCAGTGGTCGGTGTACTGCTTGTGGCCCGGGGGTCCCACGTTTTTGTGGTCTTCTTGAGTGAGTGACCGGGACTGAAAGGCAGCAGTGAAGGAGACCACTTGGTGACGGCACCATAGTGTGAGCAGGCCTGCCTACCTAAGAAGGCTTCCAGTGCAGGACTTTGTTCAGCGCCACATATCAGACTTCATGCTTCTTTAGGGATGTGCCATCCACCAGGAGGCACTGGCACCAGTAGGTCATTGCCTGGCATCTTGTGCCCACTGCTGCCTGTGTGAACTTCATTCCTGACCTGAGTCTCTCTCTCTTTCAAATCCAGAATCGTGGCATCAAGCTGTCTGCCCCACTGCAGCCATGTTGCCAGAGCTCAGGTGATGATGAGGAGGAGGAGGAGAGCCTGTCTGGAGGGCTGGAGCAGCTGTCACTGGGTAGCTGTGGCCATCAGGTGCTTCTAGATGAGCAAGATCACCTCAGCTGGCCCGTTCTCTTCTTGTACCCCGAGTACGGACAGACTGACCTCATAGCGGCTTTTCACGAAGAGACCAGGTATGTGTGTGGGGAAGGGGACATATGGGGGGGGTTATAAGGTTCAGCTTCAAGGTATGTATGAACAGCAGTTTGATTTGTAGGTGGGCTGTGCCCCTTTCCTGATGCCCACTGTGTTTGTCACGATGAATGGCTTCTGACTTCAACATAAAAATACAATTTTAGAGATGGGGGGGGAGCAGAACAAACATAGAACGCCATTTCTAATTGGTCAACTAATATATCAATCATCCAGCACCTGTGAAATAATAATTGCCCCCTTGGTTCTTCACTCAAACAGTTGACCAAAGTTATTGATAATTCAACTCCAACTCAGTGAGCACAGCCAGCCAGTCGTGTTAATCTGAACCTCACCAGATCCAGCATTGGTCCTTGCTGTTGTTACTGAAAGGTTTCCAGAAGAACACTAGGACTCCATCAAAGGAGATTCCAGAAGATATAATGAGGAAAAAGTGGTTGAAACAGTCAGGAAAGGAAAGGGGGACAAAGCCACAGCGAGAGTCCGTATCTGTAAATGGACAACACAGGCTGGCCAGAGCATAGCAAGAAATACACCTGAAGACGTCAGGCCTGTGTAACCTCAGCTAAAGCCCCCCAGTGCTCAGGACTCCAGGAGCAGGAAGAGACAGAGGAAGAACTTGATTGTTGGGAAAGGAGCAAAGAAGAAACCTCTGCTATCCAAGAGGAACATCCATGTCATGAAATAACTGGAGGATCCCCTAAGCCTTTTGAGATGATGGCAGATGGACGATGGCAACATCAGACCTGCAGTGAAACATGGGGTGCTAGTGTGATGGGATGGGGATGCTCTGGAAGACCTGCCATTATTGAAGGAAACTGAAAAGTGTGCACTCGACTGAAATATTCTGAAGGTGTCTCTCCATGACCAGGAGCTGAAGTGTCATTGGCTTCTGCAGCAGGACAAGGAGCCAAAACACAAAAGCAAGTCAACAACTGAATGGCTCCGAGGTCTTGGGGTGGCCTAGTCACAGTCCTGACTTGAGCTGAAGGGAGCATCGGACGATTGAAAACTTCCCAGTGTGTCTGAATTAAAGGAAATGAGAGTAGTGAGAGCAAGTGGGATTGAAAAGGTGCTGAAACTATGGGGGCAATTACTTTTTCACACGGGTTGGTGCTGAAACTCTAGAAGCTGTTGTGTGTGTTCACTCAGAGATCACCCATTGTGTCCAAAACACACAAACAGAGGAGGTGAGGAAGGGGGGCAAATACTTTTTCACAGCAATGTGTATAACTTGATTGGGGGGGCAACGTGATTGGATATCCTGGCAATGCCAAGTCATCTCCCGATAATACCTAGCAAGCTGAGGCCGATAGCCCACCATATCGAGAAGTGCTGCCATCTGCTGGCCGTTCACAGACTCCATGTCTTTGAGTGGTCAGTCCGTCCCGTTGACTTTGTGTCCTTCAGTGGTCAGTCCGTCCCGTTTTTATTTTTCATTATAACTAAAGGCTCCCTACTTGCTGGCTCATGTCTGGCCCAGTGCTCTCATTGGCCGGACTGTGCCTTATCTTTGCTCCTATTGGTCAGTCCTGACTGGACACGTGGCTGTCGGGTCACCATGGTGTCCTCCAGCATGACAGAAGTCGCCAGTAAAGGAGGACATTCTTTGAGTTAAGGTCCCAGCTTCAGTCACTGTGACAGTACATTTTACTGGGAGTGACCCTAAGTGACCTGGTTGTCCACCTTCCTGTCTGCCTCAGGTTCACAGACCACTTGGCTGTGATGTTTGGTGAGGAGCGACCATCGTGGGATGCCGACAGGAAGTACAGCCCCCAGGATCTACAGGTTAGTGACCAGTGAGGCCTGCCAGGTTGTGATGCTGCCCGTCGTGAGCCACTTGACCTCTGAGCTCTTGGTTCATTCACAGCTCTTTTTTGAAGATGAGGAGCGTGAAGAGCTGCACCATGTGACTCCCACACACACCCTGCGGCAGGTGCTGACCCGTGACAGGTGGGTGGTCTTTTCACTCTGCAGTGCCACCCCTCTCATTTCTCTGTGGTCTCGTGTTGGTCATGGGTGAGGCTCCTCCATCTTGAACCAGTGGCTTTGTTTTTCAGGTGTTTTATTAAAGGTGGCACCCCTAGATTCATCGTCCTCGTTAAGGGTTCTTCGTTTGAGCGCGAGTTCTTAGCGGAGAGGAAGGTGCATGGCGCGGAGTGAGCCACGTTCTGGATGGGCGCTTGCTGTTCAGGTGCCACCTGGTGACCAGGGGGTGAAGTTAAGGGTAGCCCCCTCTCCCGTTATTGAAAGCATGGAGACTTGGCAGTTTTTGTCTTCTGCTGGACTTGGTGGCACTGTACCTGTTCAGTTGCTTTTTCGATGCCCACACTTGCCCAGCGGCACCCTGTTAACTGACATATTGGAGAAACTGAGAACACAGTGGAAGGCGTATCATGAGCTGGTGACATGTGGGATGGCACAGAAGAACCAGGCAGGTGGCACCCACCACCTTGAAACACCACACATACCCACCAGGGTTCTGTGCTGACTGAGTCTTCATGACTACCAGTGCCAATGTGGGCCATGACACTGTGGATGGCCTTTTGTTAAACAAACTACAATAAAATATATAAAGTGCCCAGTGTGCCCTTAAGAAGTACAGTAGGTATGCAGAGCTGGTACGGCTGGGAGGGCAGCAGGATTTAACCTGTCGTCGGATGGCCATTCTGAAGAGAGTTTCTTTATAAAGCCCACCATCATGCACAGGAGCACAGACTGTTAGCAAGTGCTTGGGTTGCCATCATTGTGGCATTGAGTTGGGAGCCCAAGGGCCCCCTGTGACTTGGAGCTCAGTAGATAAGGATGAAGGCCGGGGGCTTATGAGACGGGGACCCCAGAATTAGGTGGCTTCAATGTTAACCTCATAGTATACCTCATTCATGTGATGGTGGTCTTGGAGATGGGCATGGGTGAGTATGTCTCACAATGGTGGCATCAGCTTGGGGATGATGGCACAGTCATAAAGGAGGGACAGCAAATAGCGGCCTGCTGGACCACCTGGCCAGTGTCTGCCTGAGAGGGGGGCACAGTGGAGGTGATGAGTACAGGGTTAGGGTCTAAAATGATGTGTGCCAGGCAGGGGGTGGGGCCTATCAAGTGGAATAAAGTGATGTCAGGTGGAGGGCGGGGCCAAAGTAAGGCAGGAAGTGATCTGAGCTAAGAATAATATGAGTGGTGGGCGTGACTAAACTGATTTGTGGGGGGGGGGGGGGGGGGGGTCAGCTGACTGGCAGTGAAGGTCAATCTAGAATAAGATGGACTGAAGTGGAAGAAACTGAAATGAGATCAGCAGTAGGCAGGACCAATCAGAGCTGAAATGAGTAGTGGGTGGGGCTAAACTGATTGGTGCCCTGTAGACTGGCAGCAGGGAATTGGAGCCAATCTGACCAGGTGAAACTGGCAGATAGATGGTGTCAAAAGGGCCAGTCTAAGGCCCCGAGATGTGCACAAAGTAAGTACCACTAAACAGGTGGGCTGAGACTGGCAGCAGGAGGGAGCCAGTCAGAGGACAAATACACCAAAGTAGCAAAGGTAAAAAAAAAAGGCACCCCCTCTAGGGTGAGACCTCTTTGCGACAGAAGACCAAGGGGCTGGCACGACAGACCTGAGGGACTTGAACTGGTACTGGGGAGCCCACTGCCACCTTCATCAGGCGAAATGGAATAAAAAGGATGGGAATGAGGAGAACACCATTGATGTCAGCCAAATGTGTTCAAAGTTGTGTGTTTGGTGGTCACAGCTCCCTCCTGGCTTGGCCTCCCCTCTCTAAGACCTTTTATGTCTCCCTTTGCCCGCTTGTTGTTTTTTTTTTTTTTTCCTCCTGGAATGCCAGCTTTTCTCTCAATGGATTCTTTTTTTTCCGTTCTTTATTTCGCCTTATACAATTTCTTGTACTGGGAATTTGTTAGTTTTCGCATACCCCTTGGGGTCAGAGTGCAGGGTCAGCCATTGTACAGCGCCCCTGGAGCAATTACAGGTTAAGGGCCTTGCAGAGTAGGATTTCTTTTTGGCATTGACGGGGATTCGAACCGGCAACCTTCTGGATACCAGCGCAGATCCTTGGCCTCAGAGCCACCACTTGGAGTTGCAATAACTGCCCCGTCTTCAATAGCCACCTTGGGCACCGAGTGTCTAGTGCATTGAAGTTACTTAAGTTCTGTTTGGTGAAAACATCATAGGTGATCCACTCCCCCATTGGCCTGTCCAGGGTGGGCATCTGCCAGCTGCTGCCACTGCCTCGCCCTCATCTGAATCTGATTTTCTCCACGTCCCCGAGGACTGCGGTCCCGTCAATAATTGCAGCGGACACCTCACCTTTCACTTCTATGAAGACACTTGACCGCAGGGTCCTAGGGGGCTGCAGGCTGTCGTTCAGCCCCCTTTCCATGTCACAGATGTCTTCCTCGTGTATAATGGGCACATCCAGCGACACATCGTGGGCTCCGTTAGCGTTAAGAGTTGAATGAAAATAGAGAAAGCGGCGGCTCTCCTGGCTCTTGTCCGGCTTTTCGGTCACTTTTACCGAATTCGTTAAAAACTTCTGCTCGGCGGGGGAGCTGCTGTTGTCTCCAAGCCCGCAGTGGGCCACTTTGAGGCGGTAGTTGCCGCCTGAATGTCCAGTCCGCTTCTGCGTTTGGGATTTGTAGGCTCCTTTCGAGTCGCCAGCCGGTCATTTCCGATGGATTTACCCCCGGCAGGCTCGTTTCGGTCTCCCTCGAGTAAGCGACGAAGCTCCGGTGATCGTCTTGTTTTCACAGCCGTCGATTATCTCCGAGTCCCACGTAAAAGCAGGTGCGGAGTTGTGCCCACTATGACGGTTAGGGACCCCCGAGGACCACAGTCACGGCTCTCAATTCTACGAGTCACGCTGTAATTTGGATTGTTGGACGCAACGTCAGTTTGACAAGATGCCAAGTGACAGCGGCACGCTTTGCTTTTTATTCCAGAGGTTTGTATGTTTGCAATGCCACCGCGGTCTTCGCCGTTTGCCGCTCACACTGGAGTCCCGTTAGCGCAGGCGCCTGAGTGGAGCGCACGCGCAGGTCGAAGATTGTCCTGCCGCTGCTGTTAATAAAGTTATTTGACGTGGTGACGTCACGAGAGCGGGCCGAGCAGTCAGTCAGGTGAGTAAGTAGTCATGTGACATGGGCCGCTGAGGGTATGGCGGAGGGGACGGCGGAGACGCTCAGGATGGAGACAGGAGCCGAGGTCAGTGCCAGTGCTAGTGCTGCGGAGCAGTCTTCGGAGGTGGGCGTGAAGAAGCCGGCCACGGGCGGTGAGTTGTAGGGCTTAGCTCAATTCGACTCGGCTCGCTCAGGTCGGCCTTCGTGCCTAACGTGTGCTCTTGTGATGCGCAGGGGACGGCGGTGTGGAGACAGCGGAGGAGGCGACGGAGCCCGCGGAGCCCGACATCCAGCTGCTGTGCCGGGACATGTTTGACAAGATGGGCGTGTTCCTGCATGGGGAGCTCACAGGTGACACCGACCTGCATGTAGCGCCTTGCAACTGTTCATCGCCGGCGCACGCCTGTTTGCATTTACCACAACCCCCAGCTTGAGCGAGTTCTGCGGGGGCGTACGGCGTCTCGGGCGGGATTTGAACCCGCAGCCGTGTGCATTAAAAGCCGCGGCACGGCTAGCCGTGAGAGCGCCGCCTGCAGGCCACGCCGAGTGCTGACTATCTGTGTGTTGTGTTTTCTCAGCCACCTGCGAGGACTACAAACTGCTGGAGAACATGAACAAGCTGACGAGCCTCAAGTACCTGGAGATGAGGGACATCTCCCTGAACATCAGCCGCAACCTCAAGGACTTGAACCTCAAGTGTAAGTCTGGCCCGTCGGGGGTCTCCTTTATAACATTGTGCGTGAAAGAACAGGGCCGGGTGTCCGCCTGTATGCAGGTCACCTTCATAAATCACTGCCATCTCGTAATCGCCCACCCAGAAATGACCCTATAAGGACTACGCTAATGAACCCCCCAACACCTCAGTGGGCTTTACCAGCTACACTGGGGGGAGTCCAGTTCTGAGAGTTGGGGAAGCTGCTGGCATCTCAGCAAGTGCCCACCATCACCTGGCACACGTAATGACGTGAGTGCTGTTAAAATAAAATGCAGGTGTAGCCAGTCACCTTAGCTGTAAGCCAGCTGTCACGTGTGTCACCTTCAGCAAGCTGACCAGTTGACGTTACTTGGCCTTGACAATCCCAGATTGAGTGAGACCACCAAGCCATGTGACATTTGTCAGCCTCATCTTGGCGTCACAGATGATTTGTATTGGCTTACTGTTAACAACGGCAGCGTCGTCCTCGCAGTGCGTCAGGAGAGTCGGCTTCTGTAGACCCTCACCCTACGGAATCTGAATGTAGCGCCTTGCCAGTCGGCTTTATGGCCTCCAGCACGGCAGGCCCGGTGGAGCTGAATTTGGGCTGAGGAATTCCCAATCGGGTGGCCAGCTGGCGTCGTTAAACCCTTCAGAAGCGAAGGGCCTGCGCTGGCATCTGGGAGCTTCAGTTACTGCCAGAAGGACCCCTGAGCAAAGCCCCCAAAGGTCATGCAAAAAAAGACCACGTGGGCTCTGGCACTGAAGCACTTCAGATCAAATAGGAGGAGGTGCAGCCCAATGTCTGCCACTGGGGCCAGCAGAGCACAGGGTCCACACTGGGGGGGGGCGCTCTCAAAAGTCTTAATGGGCTCGTGCCCCATGGGCACCGCCAGGCAGGTGTGTTTTTTCTTCATGCCATCACTTAGGTCTCTAGTCCTGCAGTGTTGGCCCCCCTTAAAAGAGAATGTAGGCGGGGTCTGCACATCATGGCCATCGCTGTCACACGTTTGTCACACCGATGGCTCGGTGGCAGCCTTGAGACCACCACACGTTAACAGGTAACTCCTTGTGTGCCTGTAGTTGCTCTCCCACAGTTGTGCCCTGTCTGCAGTGACTGTCCCCTTACCGATGTCACCCTCTGTGTCTCTCAGATGCGGGCCTCCAGCCATACTTGGACCAGATCAACCAGATTGAAGAGCAGGTGACGGCGCTGGAGCAGGCGGCCTACAAACTGGACACGTACTCCAAGCGGCTAGGTGAGAGGGCCGTGGGCCAGTCGGTTAGACGGACCCCTTGAGTGTGCCCGCCGGGTAACTGTCTCTCTTTTTCTTTTTTTGTAATACAGAAGCCAAATTTAAGAAGCTTGAGAAGCGCTGAGCCGGTGACGTCACCCAGCACCCGCCTCAATGGCCTCCACGGCCCAATGCCACACGTCCCCGGGTGCCCACATGGGGAGGATGGACCTTTTTTGTTTTTTTGTACATCACTGAATGTTGCACTTTGTTTTGTCACAAATAAAGACACCCGAAGGCCACGTCACCCTCACCATTTATTTGTGGGCACATTAGCTGGTGCCACGTGGGCCCCGACAGCGATGTCCGTCCACTTTGCTGCGCTCAGCTCGCGTCACCCTCCGTGCTGTCCGGTGGGCTCAGGCACCAGGTGGCTGCGTTCTGAAACATGGTGAGCCAAGGCGAAGTAGTCAGCTGACCTCTCCACTTGGCCGGCAGCCAGGGCCACTGCCATGTCAGCACCGTCCTCTCGGGATGTGGCATCATGGCCAGGTGACGACCGTCGTCTGAACAGAGGCCGGCGATGCCACGTGGGGACCCGTTTGGATTCAGCGGGTACGTCTCTGTGGGCGATCCGCAGTCATCGACGTAGCGAAGTGGAGCGAGACCCCCGCCCTCCACGTCCTCGAGCACAGCTGGGGACCGGAAGTTCATGTAGCCTGGCAGGAGAGACGCAATCAGTGAGGCAGAGCAGAGCGACTGCAGGCGGACCGCCGAGAGAGAGAGGTGGGCAGCGGGGCACATACCTTCACCATGGGCCACCCACACGCCCAGCGTGGAGCCTTCCATCCCCCGAAGCATCACGGCCGGAGATGGCAAGATGGACACGGCGACGAAACGCGACTCGAAGCGACCCGACTGGTTGTGAGTCAGGACGACGCCCGGCGACGCTTCACTTGGCCCTGCGGGTTTAGAAGAGAGGGTCCGTGATGATGAACTTGGGGCACCTGCACTCCTGTTCAAGCTGTCACCCGTACCTGCACAGCCAACCCAGCCCAGCAGTGCCATCAGCTGGCAGCCGTTACACACGCCCAGGCTGAAGGTGTCCTCTCGAGAATGGAAGGCGGCAAACTGCGAGCGCACACGGGGGTTAAAGGTGACCGTCGCAGCCCAGCCTGGTGAGGAAGGCACAGGAAGGAGATTAGGCCACTGGCAGTGCCCCCCTAAAATAGCCAGGCGTGTCGTCCCCTGCCCGAGCACACGTCACCTTTAGCGGAGCCCAGGACATCCGCATAGCTGAAGCCGCCAACGAACACCAGCCCTCGGAAATGGTCAAGGGTCAGAGGTCCACTGCACAGGTCCTGCGTGGTCACGTCCCACACCTGCCAACAGCGGGGACTGTCATCTCTCAGGTAAGCAGACACCGGTGACAACAACCTGCCATGCTGTCATCGACACTTCACTGAACCCACCTCAAAGCCAGCCATCAGCAGAGCCGCTGCCATCTCTCGGTCACCATTGCTGCCTTCTTCTCTGAGCACTGCCACTCGAGGAGCAGACACACCTGGGGACAGGGACAGCAGTCGTCATGTGACAAGTACAGGAACCCAGCACGGACCACAAGCAGAGACTTGAATATACAACACTGTAACAAGGTGCCCCTTCGTGTGGACCATGACACACCAGTGCTGCCCTCCCTCACCTGGACATCTGGAGATGGCCGTTGTCGGCGCGGGGTCAAAGGTCACCTTGTAGTCCGGTCCGCTCCTGCTTTGGAGTCCGCGCTCCTCCTGTTGGACGCACACGGGATTGGCCTGCAGCCGCTCCAGCTGGAAACTGGTCGACTCCCATAATCCTCGGAGGCTGGCCAGTCTGTCAGACAGCACTTCCTGGCCGCAGACACAAACTCGGATCTGGAAAGGAGGAGAAAATCAAAGTGCCAGCAGCGCTTGGTCATTGGCAGCGCCAGTCGAATGGAGATCTGGCATCTTGAGCTGCCGTTGGCATAAAGACGCGAGCGGCAGAGGAGGTGGCCGGAGACAGGCAGTGACCACAAGTCGTTAACATGAAGTAGTGACCGTGGTCTCTCTGTCCGTCTGTCCATCTGCTTTTCACGACAGAACGACTTCACGGGTTTGTTTTCTAGAATTTGAACATGCCAAACAACTTCAGCTCAACAGGAGAGAACACGTGGGCTGCTACCACCGGTCACCCGTACTCACCGTCGCGCTCGGCCCCGAGCCACACGTCCTCCCGATGGTCAGGCACGTCAGGCCAGCGCTGCGGTAGCCATCGGTCACCTGCGCCTCGTGAGCCTCCTGCACTTCTAAGACGAGGCCCGGCTCCTCCGAGAAGAGCACCTCCAGCACTGAGGAGAAGAAGAAGCAGAAGCAGGCAGTGAGGGGTGCCAGTCCTCCCACCGCTCACCCGGACCCCCAGTCCCACACACCACTGCTCACCTCCAGACTGGCTCGGGGGCAGCTCCACCTCTATGCCACAGTTTCCAGCAAAGGCCATCTCCAGCAAACAGGTGATTAATCCGCCATCGCTGATGTCATGTCCAGAACTGAGAAGAGAGGCTGATGGGGGGGAAATACAAGCAGTGCCAGCGTGAATTCGAGCACTGCCCACTGAGATGCTACTAGCGCCAGGGCACATGACACTGACTTACCTTGGATGTGCCTCTGGGTGACCTCGAAGCAGGACACCAGCTTGTCAGGATGATCCAAGTCGGGTGTCTGGTCACCAAGCTGAGAGAAGCACTGTGCCAACGCTGATCCACCCAGGCGGTGCTGGCCGGGAGTGAGGGGTACAAAGAGAAGTACGCCTGTGGAGAGGAAGCCAAACGGGGGTCTGACGCCAACATTTCAAAACTCTACAAACACAAGCTGCTAAGTTAGTCAGCCTCAATAATGAAGGTGCCACAGAGCGCCAATGAGGGGCGTGTTAATTGGCGCATGCAAGTAACTGTTTATCGGGCCCTTAGGGTCACATGTACAAGAGAGGACATGAACCTCCTTCTGTGCCCAGTTTTAACCCGGACCCCTATCTGTGACCCCTAACACTGGGAGACCCGAGGGTAACCCCAGGCAGTGTGGCACAGTGTGTGACCCTGAGGATGTCACCTGACCTGCTGGTGCTCCAACTAGAAAGCCAAAAGAAATGGAGCTGCTCCTCACAGACGGGGGGCTAACATTGACTAGTGGGGGCTGCTGTCACTCTCTCTGCCATCCAAGGTACGACACCACAGAAGCCACCTCATACTTACCTGTGCCGTCATGGTGCTTGAGGTCTGGCGTGACAGTGGCAGTAATATCTGGGCACATGGCATAGGTGGAGATGACCAGGGACCCTGAAGCATAAAGAAAAAGGGGCTTAGCTCTCTGCTGAATCACCAAAACAACGGTCTAGAAAGAAGAAAAAGAAAAGCTGCTGCCTGTACCGGGTGCCTTGACCGTCTCCTCCCTGACCCTCGCCGCCATGCTAAGGGAGTCCTTCCCCCCGTCCACTGCAATGCCCAGCTCGGCCATGACGTCACACATGGCACTGCAGGCTTCCAACAGGGCAGCACCCTCTCCAGGTAGCTTAGCTGCCCACATCCAGTTTCCACTACACTTCACGTCCTGGAGAGCAGAATGGGAGATGAGTTGTGACAGTGGCGGCCACCCTCAGTCGTGGTGGTCACACGGGCACAAAGCTTACCCTCAGGTCAGTGATACGTGCAAATACCAGGTTGGTCAGAGCCTCGGCAACTGCCATGCGGGCACCTGCAGCTGCACTCAGTAGCCCTTTGATTGGCTGCTCTCCCACTGCGGTGGCAGCACCTTCTGTGCCAAACGGAGACAGAGCAACCACAGCAACATCTGCCAGGGGCGTGTGGAGCGGGCCGACACACTGCTGCTGGGCCACCAGGCCAGTCACGGACCGGTCCACCTAGTGTGACAAAGAAGAGGGTATTGGGAGAGTACCACAGGTGGAGTCCCAGGTGGCTGCTGCTGCTTAGAAGACCCTCGCACCTTATTGGTCAGGTAGCGCTTGCTGGCAACTGCTGGAAGCTGGAGGACCCGCGTCAGAGCGTCTCGAACAGTAAGGCCAGGTGGCAGGAGCAGGGGGTGCAGGTCAGGCTGGCAACTTTCTAAAACAAATTCCTGCCAAAAAAAAAAAAAGACAATTAGAACAACGTCCAAGAATCCCACTCAAAATCTGGACAACGGCAACATTTCAGCAAGCCTTTTGTGGCATGTACCGTCAGAATGGTGGCACATTGTCACAGTATGAGTCACCACGAGGGAGGACTGCAACAGCAGTGACAGCTCCGTTTGGCCCACTAGTGCAGGAGACACAAGGGTGACAGACAAACCGATGCCAGGCTACCCTGACGTGAAAGTGAAACCCACTTGTGAAGGAGCTCCGCCGCGGCTCCTCTTACCACCTGTGGCCCCAGTTTACATTCTGATGGGACGTCGCCAGCCAGGGGTCTCTCACAACTGCTTTTGTTCTTTAGGTTTTCACTTTCTTTTTTACTGCCACAACCCGCTCTTTCTTAACGAGCCGTACTGTAGGCACTGCTCAGGGGCAGCCTCCACAATCATGCCATGCCGAGTCAGGAGGGTGGGCCGGCAGAGACACAAGGGGTCCCCCAGGATAAGCAGTGTGCGTGTTTACCGCCTCGTCCACACGGTTTGAAACGGGCAAAGGAGTCTCTCGCACCTTAACATGCAAATCACTAAGAGTGTGTGTGGATCTCTCTGAAGAACAGGAGATGAAGCTTCAGAAGTCATCAAGCGCATAAACCAAAGAGCACTAAACTACCAGCATGACGTATAATAAGGCGGGTGGCATCAATGGTCTACTGTACTACTGGCAACTTTAAAAACAGAAGACTAGGGGGCTCTGGACCCTGCTCACTTCACACGCCAACCCCCCAGGCGGGCACTACCCACTAGCCACTGTGTGGATAGGCCCCTCGCGTATGGGGAAGTGGGTGTACAATTTAAACTGATTGTTACACATGGATAATACAACTAACTGTTTTACATTACAGCGAGTGATTCACCAACGTAATAAACTGAAAGTAAACGATGTGTCATGTTGCGTTCGAGGATTTGTTGCGTTATACGTTTCCGTTCATTTTGGTTTTGAAATTAAAACACAAAAGACTTTTTAAACTTACACTTTTACTGTAAAACCTCAGTAAAAACAATATCTGGAATTAACTCTTCGTCTTATAGCATTGAATTTTGATTCCGTGTTTGGACTTTCATCGTGACAACGCAACATCTAACTGTCCGTGAGTGAATTTCGTTTTGTTTCTCTCTAATAAATAAACTGACCTTTTTGAACGTTTGACTCTGTGATTTGTTAATTGTCTTTGCCAAAGTGATTCTAATGGGAAACTGTAAATGTTTCAATACGAATTGCATATTAACATCTCCTGTGGTGTCTCATGTCATTAGTGAAGATGGACTACATGACCTTTCTTGTCGCCTGTTAATTTTACATTAGAATTATTTGATTCATTCTGAACACAACTAATCTCGTCCCATTGCATAGCCCATCACTCACACATAAATTATGCGATTACATTACGATTCATCCTTCTTTCAACAGTAATTCGTGTGGTGGAAGACCAGACGGGGTTAACGGTTGTCGATATTCTATGTGATGTTGTAAGTTGATGTTTTTATCTTCTGCACCATCAGCACAGTCTATCGATACGCATTTAACCAATTTGCTGTGTAACCGATCGACAATATTTGTGTTAATTCATTTGACTTCACCGTTTCTCGATGCTAGGATTGTCCGTGTACTCATTTCTTCTGTTAATAACCCTTCAGGATGAAATTCTTCACTAAGATTTGGACAGAATACGTCTTCTTTTAAAATTGGGAACTTAAAGTGAGGAAAATGTAAAAATGACAGGGGTGGGGGTTGATTGGTTTTCGATCTTATGTTTGTAAAAATTGATTTATTTGTATGGAGTGATGTGCGATTTTAATCAAATCAAAAAACGTAAAAATTTATAAGAGCCGAGAGCGCAGGAACTGAGATGACAAAAGCATTCACACCAATGAGAGGTGAGAGGACCGTGAGAGGGCGTGGTCTGAGAGGAGGGCGGGACTTCAAAAAATCTCTTGGCAATAGTCTCGTCTCAAGATTTCCTTTTATAATAAGAGAGAATACTTAAAATACTAACACATGGATTTGGAACTTTTAACAACTGACTCCACATTAACGCAGCTCAATGTAGTGAAATTCAAATGAAATAATGACATGAGCAGAGTCGCTTGTGGCACACATCATAAAACGAACTACCAGCGTGTCTTCACATCAACGTACACGCAGCTTTCACATGTAACAAAATGAACCTTAAAACATACAACACCAATACCACCCAAAAATATGGCACCCTCTGAGTTACGGTGGGATCTGACAAACAGATTTTAAGATGAAGTTTATGACGTTCTACTTTAATGACAAAAACTACACGATTAATGTGGAAATATTGAGAATAAACTTTAATCTCGACATAGACCTTTTTTTTTGTTCTTCTCTGCGGCCCCAATACGCTTCCATATGACACTCGGACGCTCGCCTTTGACATGTGGCCGCTTCTTTTTATGTATCAGTCACTGGGCGACTTTATGAAATTGAACTCTTGACCGCCACTCCAATTTCCTTATGCTGCTCACACCGATGCCTAAGCCACCAAACTCTACGTTTCTTCCCTGCCTCCACTTTGCATTTGCTGAAATTCTCCTTTTTTACGTGTGCTTTTGTAATTGTCTGAACAACACACTGACCTGAAGGGGCTCGTCACACTGATATTCATAGTCAAATAGGCGAACTTAAGGGTGGGGCTGTAGGCGCGTGTATGTGTGTTAAAATTCACCAGGACTGGGATTTATAAAGAGGGCTTTGCTTACGCAGTTTTATGCATCTGGATTTGTGTGTGTGTACGCACACTTCTGTTGTTGTCTGTACACAATTGTAAGAGCCAATCGTAGAAAGTTAATGTCAAATTGCTTCATTTCTATAGAATGACAGTTTCTCATAGTTACTAACAGTACGGTACGGCCTTTCACCCCCAGTAACTTAACTTAGCTATGTCAGTAAAACCAAGGGGTAATTAAGCCAGTCAGGTTACTGCTGGCATGGACAGGAGACTGGCATACCGTTGTCTGCTTAGTGTGCTTGACGTACCTAAAGTACGACTCTATGTCCAGACTTGGGAGATTAAACAAGATATACAAGACTTAAACAAGAACTGTTCTTTAATAGAGTTTTTTTTCTCTGTTTTTGTGTGAACTGTTATGCTTTGAAATTTTAGTAAAGCATTTAAACAAAGATATTTGGTCTGTAGAATTATTTGAACATGCGTCACACTACATTACCTGAAACAGCCTATGAAGCAAACTATGGCAAATCTCATCCCATTGTATAGAAAGGGTGGCAGGGCAGATCAGAGCAACTACAGGCCAGTAAGCTTAATGGGCATCACAGGAAAACTAATGGAAGGAATAATTAAGGAGAAGACTGAGCAACACCTGGCAAGGACAGGACAGTCAGCGTGGCCTCAGAAGAGGGAGGTCATGTTTGACTAACAGGCTGGAATTCTATGAAGAGGCAACAAAAGGATACAACCAGAGCGGAGCAGATGAGATTATTGATGTGGACTTTAAGAAAGCATTTGATAAGGTGCCACATGAGAGGGTGGGCATCAAATAAAAAGAAGTGGCAGATCAGGGTGTGGAGTGTAGATGGGTGCAGAATTGGCTCCAACACAGGAAGCAGAGGGTGATGGTGCGAGGAACCTCATCAGAATTGGGTAACGTTAAGAGTGGTGACCAGCAGGGGGCAGTGCCAGGGCCGCTGCTATTTTTAATATCTATAAATGATTTAGATAGGAGTATAAGTAACAAGCTGGTGAAAACTGCAGATGACACCAAGATAGGTGGATTAGCAGATCATTTGGAATCCGTTATATCATCACAGACAGACTTGGACAGCATACAGGCTTGGGCAGATTTGTGGCAGATGAAATTTAATGTCAGTAAATGTAAAGAATTACACATAGGAAGTAAAAATGTTAGGTTTGAATACACAATGGGTGTTCGGAATATCGAGAGTCCACCTCATGAGAAGGATTTAGGAGTCATAGTGGACTCTAAGCTATCAACTGCCAGGCAGTATTCAGAAGCCATTAAGAAGGCTAACAGACTGTCAGGTTATATAGCGCCTTGATGTGTGGAGTACCAGTCACAGGAGGTTCTGCTCAACCTTTATAACACACTGGTGAGGCCTCATCTGGAGTCCTGGGGGCAGTTTGGGTCTCCAGGCTACAAAAAGGACACAGCAGCGCTAGAAAAGGTCCAGAGAAGAGCGACTGGGCTGATTCCAGGGCTACAGGGGATGAGTTATGAGGAAAGATTAAAAGAGCTGAGCCTTTACAGTTGTGAAGAGGAGACCTGACTGAAGTGTTTAAAATTATGAAGGGAATTAGTGCAGTGGATCGAGACGGTGACTTTAAAATGAGTTCATCAAGAACAGGGGGACACAGCTGGAAACTTGTGAAGGGGAAATTTCGCACAAACATTAGGAAGTTTTTCTTTACACAAAGGATGATAGACACTTGGAATAAGCGACCAAGTAGCGTGGTAGACAGTAAGACGTTTGGGACTTTCAAAACTCGACTTGATGTTTTTTAGAAGAAATAAGTGGAGAGGACTGGCGAGCTTTGTTGGGCTGAATGGCCTGTTCTCATCTTGAGTGTTCTAATGTTCTATCTAAAAGCTGCTGTGGCAGACGACCAGGATGCCTGGAACAAGGAAGGACCAGGAGAGGGGCAATATATTCCCCTGGACACAAGAGGGCAGCCTCCCTGGATACAGAGCTGTGAAGCTCATCCCTGTGGGGGTCCATGGCCGCCACCAAGGGGCACCTGGATGGTTCCTGAGCCATGGACTACATGGACTGCAGCACTTCGGCCACACCAGGAAGTGCTGCCGTAAGATCATCAGGGAGCACCTGGAGCACATCTGGGTGTGCCATTAGAGGGGCCGCCTCACTGCATTCAGGGAGCCGGAGTCGGGTGGAAGAGGATGGAGCTTGGGATGGCAGAAGAAAAGAAAGTCTAAAGGACCGTGAGCTGTGTTGTGTTGTGTGCCCAGGAATAAAACGTGTGTACTTTTCAACATTTGGAGTCCATGTCTGTCTGTCTGGTAATTTTGAATAAACAAGGCTACAACCGTGTTTTAGTGTGAATTCTGCCCGTGGTGTTATACGTGAGCCCCCCGGCGAAGAGGCCTCTTTGTGGTGGCGAAAGTCAATCGCCAGCTCTGTGCTTTTGATGATGTTAGTTTGTTAGTTGCAGACCTCACTAATAAACCCAGCTGTGCGCCCGACTTCTACGCTTTGACTCAAGTCTACACACACCATAATACCGAGAAGCCGTTTACCAGACGACCACATGGGTGAGATTACTGCGCTCAGATTGACGAAGCATCGATGGCTCCACTGTATGTAAACACCGCTTTGAAGACGGGCGCTAAGCTCACCTTCTGAGGCATCTTTCCTAGCACCCAGTCGAGCTGGAGGTCCACAGGCTGGGATGTCCAGGGCTCCTGGTCACCTTGAGGATGGCCTTCTCTGTCATCCACCAGAACAATCTGCACAGTAAACAGAGAACATGAGCACATGGCCCTCGCGTGAACACCTGACCACAAAGTGCAGCTCGAGGTGCTAACCCTGCCGTCCCCAGTGATGTTGCCCACGAAGTCCACAGGACACTTCTCACGTTCACAGACACGGCGGAGGAAGCTGCAGTCAGCTGGGCGCATCAGCAGGGCATTGCTCTCTTGGTACTCGGCTCCCCAGATTTCCAAAGCACTCAGTGTGGGGTCACCTGTCTGGAAAAAAGAGAACGTGAAAGACGGAAAAATGGAGCAGCCAAAATAAACTGGGAAACGCAGAGACGATGCTCACCTTCAATCTGCTGGCGTAGATGATGGCCCCAGACGGCTCACTCAGCTCTTTCAGCACATTACCTACAGAAGACACATTAGCGGTCATCCTGGGCACTGTCCCCCTCCTCACCTGCATCACAGCGCAGCTCCCCAGTTCACCTCACCATTTCCCCCAGCACCCTGGTCATGAATGCTGCACACGGGATTGCCTGCTCTCCGCTCAATGCAGGCCCTTAAAGCTCGGTTCATCTTCTGCTCCATTTCGGCGTCACCTCGCTGGACAGCTCCGAAGTCCAGGTCACTGGAGTTGTCACCTTGGACCTACATAGCATGAGAAACAGCATGGACTACAATGCACTGCGCTAGGCAGAATGGGGCTGTTCCAGTGTAGGAAGCCACATACTTGAATTGATGAAGCAGCTCCACCACCAACTCCAATTCTGTACACTGGACCCCCAATCTTCACTACCTCCATGCCTGGCCAGAGAGACAACATCATCACGTCCAGGCCTAGCTCCTGTGACCACCGTTCAGCACTCCCACCCTTCTCCCACACACTACCTGGCTCCGCAGCTTCCTTTGAGACGTGACGATCCTCAATGGAGCCGATGCCACCACTAAACATAATGGGCTTGATCCACTCACGCCTCTCACCGTTAGGTAACCTCATGCCAAAGGAGCGTGCAAACCCTGCCAAGAAGAACCGACAGACAATCATCCACAACAAAGACACGAACCTCCATCATCACCACCAGAAACAAGGACTCGTTCAGCAGGCTGCATTGTAGTACCTGCTAGGACGGGCTCCCCAAATTTGTTTCCATAATCTGAAGCCCCATTGCTGGCCTCAATCGCCACCTGAAGAGGAAGAGCAAAGTTGGAGGGGTATTCGAACGTGGCATCTTCCCAAGGGAGGGTGTGACCTGCACAAAAAACAGATAAGACGCCAAGCCATGTTAAGAAGTGTCCAGCTGTGCTGACAATTTAAGCACCCGTACACCACGTGAGCGAGATGGACTGTAGTGCCCCACTCGTCCGAAGAGCCAAAGGGATCTCTAACCTACCTGGGATATGGAGGTTCCCAAAGCAGTAGCCAGCAGTGCCAGCAATAACATGGGCACCCCTGCCTGTGCACTGGACATCCCGAATGCGTCCTCCGGTACCAGTGGTAGCGCCACTGAATGGTGCCACACCTGTAGGATGGTAAGAAAAGGCTGCAGATGATGCTAAACCAGAACAAAGGCGGCAAATGGCAGTCACTGAGACAACAAGACAATGACTGGCAACCTGACCTGTCGGGAAGTTGTGGGTCTCTGCAGTGAAGATGATATGCCGTGTACTGCGCACTCGCTCGTAGTGACTGGCTTGGGCCGTATCACAAGGGTACAAGCCCTCCACCTCACAGCCCTCGATTCCACTGCAACAGACACACTCGAGTCAAGCCATCTCTGCGAGCACAAACCAGCCCGCCATCTTCCTGGCAGTACACACCTGCTGTTGTCACAGAACTTGATGACGTTGTTCTGGTTACTGTGACGCTGCGTTCCCATGATGAGGTTGAACAGAGACTCTCTCTTCTCCATTCCATCCACTTTCATTCGCCCTCGGAAGAACCAGTGGCGGCTATGCTCACTAAAAGAGAAAAGGGGCGAGATGTGGGCTCAGGGTGCCCAAGTGACTCGCTGCATTCAGACTTCATGGACAGCAGCACAGCGCGGTCACAAGCTGGGTCACACCTGGACTCCATCACTGCTAATACATAAGTGATGTCCATTTGACATGGACCATAGGGAAGCCAACAGTATGGCTGCAAAACCTTTTGAAGAGGAACAACAAACATACACAACACAAGAGAAGGTTTACGCAAACTGCAGATACTGTTAATCCGGGACACAAATCAACAACAGGAAAAATAAAACTGAAAGATTGTCTTCATAAGGCCAAGTTGTCTCCAAGGCAAGTCCTGACCTCCTGCTCTTGTGAGATGCCAGCCATGCTATGAAACACTGCAACTGAAACCCCACCTCAGCACAACTCAGGCTGCTGCTACTCATGATGGGGGTCATGCAGGTGGTCAGCGAAAAACACGGGTGGCCGTGTCTTCAGTTTAGGCTCACAAATGCATCCCAGCTGACTGTACCTGTTTGACTGCGCCAGATCAAAGCACTCCACACTGGTGGGATTGCGCTGGACACGCAGGAAAAGGTCTGTGTAGTAATCGAGGTCCCACGAGTCAAACGCTAAACCTGCCAGAGAGAGATGTATGGAAGAGTCACACACAAAACACGGGAGCAACTGCAACCAGCTACGCCCTGAGGGACACGGGTACCCTCCAGCAGGCCTTACCTAACTCCTCATTGGCCTTCTCCAGGGCTGCCCGTCCTTTCCCAAGAACATCCACTTGAAACACTTTCTGGGGTTGGGCGTCTACTGCAAATGACTCAATAGGGTGAGAGTAGATGCATTCAGTCATCCGGTCAAACAGAGAGTGGACCAGCGAGTCTAGCTGGGCATCAGTCAACTTCTTCTCATCTTTGATCTTGGGCTTTAAAAAAAAAAGAGAACTGAGAACACAAACCACTAAGCTGGAGTGCCATCTTGACCCATTTTAAAATAAGAAATACTGGGAAGAACAACAACACAATCAGGACACCTCCCTGTCGATACACTCAAAAAAACAGAAGACCAACATCACGGCCTCTCGAGACGCCAGCAGACCCTCACTACAGCTTCAGCAAAGCATTGCCGCTTCGCCAGTAGTTTCTTAAAGGACACAAATGATCGACTGCAATGTGATGAGGACGGTCACAGGATCTGCTCAAAGTCAGATGACAAACAGACAGACGTGGTAAAGGACCCCGAGCACACAGGGCAAGTCTAGAAAACGTCATTATTACTGCATAGTGTGACAAATGTATGGCAGTACAGAAGACAAGCATTACTGGAGGGGGGCTTGGCCACTTTAAAAAACAGCATGAAATGAATGAATGAATGGGCCACCAGAAACACAAATATCTCAGACGAGAAATATAACAAAAAAAATGACAGAATTATCTTATGTGATGCAATGCAAGATCTTTCTCAACGATACAACATCACATAAACTCCAAGAAAACAAATGGGTTTACAAAGTAGAACTATACAAAAACGAGGACCCTAGGACCCAAGTCCTTAACACACACACACGTGACTCGTCCATAATGACCTGGCCGCACTGCAGGGCTGTCCAGCTCAGACCCAGGGGGCCACAGTGGCAGCAGATTTGCATTCTGGCCACAGTCAATGCTGCTAATCTTATACAGGTAAAAGTCCATTACAACGAATATCTTTACAACAAAATTTTCATTACAACAAAGTATTTTTATGGTCTCGACAGCTTCCCCATAGGACACGAGTCTATAGCATTCTCATTACTATGAAGTACATTCAGCAGATACTTTCATGACAGTAAACCGCCTAAAAGACCTTGAAATGCCGGAATGAATCATCCGCAGAGCAGTTAGTTCGGTGGTCTCAGCTCAGTTTTGCTCAACAATCTCCAAACACTAGAATTTTTTTTTCTTTCTTCGAACTTTCCTCGTACTGATTTTTTTGCCGTTTTTGTTTTCGGTGGTTTTCAGTGACACCTTTTGCTTATCGCTCGTCAACATTTGAAAAACATCCACTGGAATTTAACTCACTGTCACCCTCCTATAAAAACGGCAGACACGGGAAAACGATAACAGTTCATATTAGAAAAAAAAACTCTCGTTTGCTGCAAAAAAAAAAAAAAAAAGACGTTGCCAGTGAATTTGGAATTTCACCAGACACTGTCAACTTTCTTGAAAGACAGAGCAAAAAAAAAGTAGGAAAATCTCGGGTTGCACACGTATGTGAACTGCTGCATTTGAAGCTGTCGAAAAAGCCGTTTTGATGTGGTTCAGTGACGCTCGTTCAAGGAACAGTCCTATTAATGCGGCACTCATTCAAGAAAATGTGAGGTTTCTAAACTCTCTTGGGACCTCCCCAAACTGGACAACACGCCAAAGAGCGTCCCGAAGTGCGATCACTGCGTCTGTACGGGGCAATAGCAGGCTCACAGATAGGCTGCATCTCTCCGCCTAAGTAAACAGAAAAGATCCCCATGGGTGACGCAAGGTTAGGAGCACGTACATTGTAAATGCAGATACTGTAACAGGATTACTTGATCACTGACCTGGCCAGGATCCTGCCTGACTGCAGTGTCTGTGTATAGCAGAGTGGCAGATCACGCTACAATAAATAAGTGTGCCGTTCCTGTTTCAAGATGAATAAAGCTGGTTCTGCTAAAGTACTGAGACTCAGCCTCGTGTTTTGGGGTGTAAGACAGGGACTTGTAGCGCGACCTGATCTTTTAGGATTCGCTTCACTGCAGCAATGTGAGCCTCCTATTGCCCTGCCCCAGCAATGGACAAACAATCTTCCACAGATGGTGCAATCGCGCTTCAGGACACACTTCAGCATGTCGTTCCTGTTGGGTGGGGAGTGGGGGGTCTCAAAAGGGTTCAGAAACCTCACAATATGAAGAATTAATAATGATTCGGCTCCTGATTGTGCTGCCCGCAACATGCTTCCACATTCAGATAATGTTCGCGCTGAATTCCTCCCACCCAATTGCATGGCGGCACATCAGCCATTGGATTTGGGTGTCATTCGCACCCTGAAAGTGTATCATAGCAAGGAAATGCTGAGAAAAATTCTCGTCAGCATAACTTGTAGACAGGAGGAGATTAAAATTAACGCGAAAGAAGCTGTTCAAATGATTGCAAACACCTGGACACAAGTTAAAGAAAGCACAGTAGCAACAAATACAGAATCTCATTACAACAAAATATTTTTTAGGTCTCTGGGAGTTCGTTGTAACAGAATTTTAGCTGTATATAAATGTGTACGTGTGGAAGTCTGCCTGTCTGGCCCGGCAGTGAGAGGCGGAGTCGGGGTGAGGGCTCCGCCTCCGAGGAAACAGAAAACTCGCTTAGCCGCTAATAACACAAGCGAGACGAGAACATCAGCGAAATGAAACCTCCGAAGAAAGACAAAGTCGCACAGCCGATAACATCGGTAAAACCCCGGTATCCCTTTTAGTTTTCCTCCTGCCGCTAATAATAATAATAATAATAATAATTCATTACATTTGTATAGCGCTTTTCTCAGTATTCAAAGCGCTAGCCACACAGGGAGGAACCGGGAAGCGAACCCACAATCTTCCACAGTCTCCTTACTGCAAAGCAGCAGCACCACCACCACTGCACCACCTGTGAGGACGCTAATGCACAAGCGAGGGGAGCGTGTCGGCAAAACGAATCCTCCTAGGAGAGACAGAATGAGAGAGAGAGAGATGCCCAGAGTCGTTCCTTTCAATTACCTGACTTCTCTACATTTCAGTTTCTTTCTGACGATTTCGGTAGTTTCTGGGACCCCGGGCTTACACAGCTAGTTTAATATAATGCTTACACTTTAATTATGACCGACTTGTCCAACTGATTTTTTCCTCACCCAGCAGCCAAGCAATAAAGAGATACAAAGTGAGCCAACAAATGACCAGCTCACTCAGGCGTTTCAAAGGGTCCTGTAGGTCCACCGTTTTCACTCCACGCAATTTCCTATTCAGCCACTAATGTTATTTAGTTTGTTAGATTTCTCAATTTACCGCACTAACGCTGATATTTTTTTTCTGAGACCACCACCCTCCAAATATTTTCTGGACTGAGAGTTTCATTTATTTTGTCTTTTCTGATTGAAATTGACGTCACCCGTGTCTTTCATACAATAGCCTGGTCATCTTTTGGCTCACTTTGCATCTCATTATTGTTTGGCTGATTACTAAAGAAGAAATGAAACAATGAAAAGCAGGGCAACATGGTATGTGCAATTTGCATCAATAATGAACTGGAATGAAAACCTGCAGCCCTCCAGGTTCAGAGCTGGACCCCCAGGTCTACTGCATCAGCTCTGCCAGACTGTGGCTTGAGTTTGACCAGTGTGCATGTCACAGACCTCCATAGGCCCCTCTCGTACCACAACTGCCCTTTACATGTTGAAGTGCTGCTCTAATTGTGGACGGCTTGTTTAATGCTGAACAGTTGCCATTACAACTCGTGATGGAGCTCCAGTCATGATGCGGAGAAAAATTAGAGAGAATTTTAAGAGACAATCAAATAAGCGAGCCTCCTCCTGATCTGCCACCTGGATAAAGTGACACACTCATTGGATTTAGTGCGACTACAACATCAGGCGGATTGTGGTGTTCACTGTCCAGCTTTGGAAAGTCCAAGATCTTTCTCCCTGTTCCACTGACACAGTGAGGGACAAGTTGAGCTGTCGATCCATTTTTATGAACTACTGAAAAATCAACATAAATAAAGCTGCCATGCTGCAAAAGAATCCTTACATTTAAAACACCAATAAAATCTTAGCTGAAACCTTTGCCAAAATACTAGCTGAGTAATAATTAAAATATTAAATTGTGTAAACTTTAATTTAATGAACCCTTTTTCTCAGGAGAAGCCTGATTGAGATCTGTGTCTGGGGTCGGGGGACTCAATCAGCATTGCAGTTGTAAGGCCTCTCCCTTGGCTAGCAAATGGACATTTTGTTAAGCTTTGCTTTATTCCTTTAGGACAAATCAAAGGTAAAATAACAGCATTATTTGACATTCACTTTGTTCTGCTTATAGATTTTCAGCTGCATGTGAGAATGGCGAGATGTGCATTTTATAGAAATTAATAATTTAAGGATGAAATGTCTAAGAAGGACTGGTCCCCATCTTGGGGATTATTCCTGTTTTGTGTCTGCTATTTGCTGGGATGGGCTCCAGCGTCCCCAAAACCTCTCTCTGCATAAGCAAGTTAAGAAAATGGCTGGAAGTGTAGGAAGGGCCTTTGCAGATGCAGCTGCCTAAGAGCACATTTGTTTCGGCAGACATCTGTGCAAAGACGGTGTCACCAAGGGACTGCGTTTCTAGGTCTGCCTGTCCAGTACCAGATAAGACTCCTTCTTGCATTCTGAATGGCATGGAATCATTATTTATTATATATATATATATATATATATATATATCTATCATTCGTAGTCTGGAGTCTCAACGACCTGAATTGTGTGGGTGGTTACCTACCAGGTAACGCTTGTGGTTGGTCTGCCATTCGGCAAACATCCAACCACAAGCGTTACCTGGTAGGTAACCACACACACAAATTCAGGTCGTTGAGACTCAGACTACGAATGCAATGAATGCAATTACTGCGGACCTACAGGCTGTCAAATAAACAAACCACACGCCGTGGAGCAGCGCTAAAGAATTTGTCTCTGACGATGACATCTGAGGTTCGATCCCCGAGAAGGGAGTGGTAGAGTGTGTACGCCTGATGAGCCCAAATGAGGGCGAAACACGTGTTGCATACTCTTTGCATTATTTGACAGTAAACTATGCAATACTATATATATATATATATATATATATATACAGTATATATATATATTACATACAGTATACTGTATATATATATATATATATTAACTAGACAAAGAGCCCGTTTTGACAACGTAAGATGAAACGGGCACGAGTTTGTGTCAGCAGTGTATGAAGAACAAATGACAAGTAGCGACGAAGTTGTTTTGTAATGATTGTAGTCCGCTTTACTCATTACTGTACAGGCTTGTACTGTTAGTTGATGAATTTTCCAGGCCTTTAGTATAATATTGAATGATGAATGTTCTGGTACAATATGGAATAGTAATAAGTATAAGCACCACAAACCTGATATAGGTGTACTGAATGAATGCATAATTGAATCAGAATGTGTAATTAGGCCTCGAGCTGTAGTCGAAATCACCTTTCAGGCCTCTAGAGCTTTAATCGAAGTTTCCTTTCTCTTTGAATTTTTGCGGCCGTAAATCCGCCGCCTGCCGCGATGTTGGGGTTGGATGTCGGCCTCATAAGGTTTTTCGGGCAGCTGCACAGAAGGTGACTGCGCATTCAGCTTCAGACGGACATGAGTGAGTGAGTGAGTGAGGAGGCAGGCGAATTATGTATTAAGATATATATATATATATATATATATATATATATATATATATATATATATATATACATACACACACACACTGTGAATTTCCCCCTGGGATTAATAAAGTATCTATCTATCTATCTATCTATACAAACATACACATATGTATTATTATCATGTATATAAAATCGCTCCATATTCTGTAAATTCTACAAACAGTTGTGTGAAAATCACATGAGGGCAGCTGGGCCCTCCACGTTTGGCATCTCCAATCACACCACGTTCACAGTCACTTGCCGTAGATCACACGTTTTCACAATTCTAATGTTTGGCTGAATGACAACCAGACTTCTTGGCCATTTCTGTATGCTGTATAACAGAGTTACATCCACGTGATTGGCCGTTTGCTGTAAAAAGCAGGTGGACGCCGTATGTAAACCGGCCCTTTGTCTTTTGCAATGTGTGGCACTTGTAATGCTCTTTCTTTAAATGCACCCAACAGAACAAGAAGACTCAATGAAGCAGAAGCTGAAATAGACGTCAATAAGAAAGCAGTGGCTGATGATGCAAAAATATCTAAAGTCCAAATTAGTATTCAGAACGGACTGTCATATCACGGGACAGACAATAAAAGTGCTAAACTAACAATGCCAACCGCCCACCTCACCCCAATCCTTTACCTTTCTGTCTTGTGTATTACAGTTTTAGAATTTTTAACTTATAAAACAGTCCGTGCCTGCAGTCGTTCAGGCAGAGGCATGTTGGCTCCACACTCCATCTACATTTCACCCAGAAGTTCAAACTCTCACCTTAATCAGGTAACGCCGGGACAGCTCTATCCTGCTCACATCTTTCAGCCCCACACTGTGGCAAATGGACACAGCATTGGTTGACCAGGCAGTTGAAAAATTCAACCTTTTACAGAAAAAACAAAAAAAGGTGTGACTCTCTGCCCAGAAGACAAAAAGAAAGTGTGTTTTTGTTCTGTTATGTTTTATGGTTTCCAAGAAATCGCATCTCCGCTCACCTTGGTCCAATCTCCACAAGTTTTTCGGTTTCCCCAGGAACTAAGAACGGCTTCTCATTCAGATACTCGGGATGAAAGGGGCTGCTGAACAGCCAGTGTAAGACAGCCAACTCCTCCTGGCGGGGCTTCGAAGGTCCTGAGAGGAAGAACGACATTTGTAATGTGTGGCAATCAATATCCTGTCACACCATTGCCACCAAATTAGACAAAGCACCTCAAGAGAAAAGAATATGACCTTCTATACCCCCATATTGGTGTCAAGGCGCTTAATGAAAAGAAAGGTGCACAGACAGAACCCAAGTCTTGACATTAAAGAAGTAATTAACCCAGGAGATGCCCATGTGTAACAAACCAAACTGAGCCAGGTTGGGTACAGCCACGGGCTCAAGAATCAAGTCACAGTTTGTCACCTCAAACGTCTCTGGCCGTCACAGTGCATACTCACCACTCCACTCCACATTGAAGCAGCTCTCTGTCTGAACGTTCATTTCTGGAAAGGCTCGTCCCACATGACGCTGGTTCCACCCCACCACGCCATCTGCTTCTCTTTGGTAGAAGTGCAGCACCGTCATCTTGAGCCCTAGAAGTACGGCACATGTAAGCTGACGGAGGTGGACCGGGCGCCGTGAGCTCAGAGTGCAGCACATACAAGTGGCCTGGACTAAGACCTGTGCAAAACAAAATGGGCCTCGGCCTCTGCTCACCGCTTTCTGTGCAGGACGTTTATTTTGTTCAGGAAAGCTTTTTGAAGTAACAAGTCACTCAGCATTTCATGGCCACTCTATCCCTGGAAATAATTCTGTTCTTCGGCAACACTTTATTTGGCGACACTCATATTAGCCCCTGCTTCTACTGTCGCATAAAGTCAAGCTGATGTTATTATCAACAGAAAACTGTGGCAGCTCAGCTTGTTTTCTACCCTGTGGCATGCCACCCTTAACTCACCTCCCTTTTAGATTAGACTTTGCCACCATTGAAAAGCATTTTATGTTGGTTATTTTGACTTTTACTATTGCCTAAACACATCTGAGTTTCTCGAGGGGTGTCCTAAAGACACAGTAGTGTATTGGGATAACTGGAGACTTTGAAACAATATGGCGAGTGCGGGTGTGAGCACATGTGATGGACTGGTGCCTTAAACGGAGGAGATTCTTATCTTGTGCTCAGTGCTGCCAGGACCAGCGTCTGCTCCTCTGTGAGCCCTGACTTGAAAACGCAAGTTAGGGGACAAATAAATGAACAACATCTAGAGACGTGCACAGCATTCTGAATCTTTCTTCAGAGAAGGGCTTAGTAAAAGAATAAAAAAGACAAAAGATAACAAATCTGAGACAAGCTGGAAGCACAAACCGTATACGTACAGCACCCGCCGAGCCACGATCTGCGCCCACTCTGTCCAGTTCAGGGGTGTCAGCTGATCCTGGCCAGGTCATCGGGACGAAGGTGAGAGCTGCAGGGAGCCAGTTCACCTCACCAGGCCAACTCCGACTTGCCAATTAACATAACAAACATATCTTTGTAATGTCAGAGGACACCAAGAGTAGCCACAGAACAACCCGAGACGTACAAATATCACAAAGACAGACAAAAATTAACAGAAATAATAATAATAAGCATAAACAGTACAGTAAGTGAACAAGTGACAGCCTGCAGTCTGTACAGGATGATGATGATGATGGGCGTAATTTGGAAATGGAGATAAGCATTCTGTCATGAGGGGAACTGCTAATAAACACAACAACAGAGTCAGAAATATCAGCAAAATAAGACGAGAACATCCAGCGAGTAACGGAGCAGAAACTACGCAGGACTGAGTTTGAAAATCCTGCCTGTGCAGAGGGACGCTGCTCACCCGCCCAGCACATTCCCTCTGCCCCTCGGTGTACTTTTTGATTTTCTACAGCTCAGAAGGTTTTTAATGTCTTGTTAGATAAGCAGTGGATGAACAAATGTGACATGAAGGCAAATCAGATCAGCCCAACAAATAATAGTAATAATTCTTTACATTTATAGAGAGCTTTTCTCACTACTCAAAGCGCTCAGCAGTTGCAGTTTAAGGGCCTTCCTCGCTCAAGGGCCCAACAGAGCAGAGTCCTGTCGCAGGTGGCCAGGATGATTACCTGGCCGGGACGCCAGAAAGGACCGGAAGGTGTCGGGAATAGCTTCCGGGCCACAAGGGCACAACCGCCATGGAGCAGGAGAGGACCACGGGAAAGGAGAAAGACCTGTTGGACTTGTTGGGACCCGTGGCCACCGCCTGGGGGCGCTATAAACCTCGTGGGACCCGGATATTGTTACTTCCACCACACGCGGCAAGATGGCGGAGGAATCTGCCAGGAAAGTCCGGAGTGTTTCCGGGGCAAAGGGCAGCACTTCCGCCACACCAGGAAGTGCTGCCGGATGGACGTCATTAGCCACCTGGAGCACATCCGGGCGGGAATAAAAGGGGCCGCCTCCCTACAGTCATTGAGCCAGAGTCGGGAGTGGGAGTAGGATAGAGGCGGCCAAGGACTGAGATATTGGGGTGATTATTGCTTTGTGCTTTGTGGGTAGTGGTGGAATTGTTTATTTAATGTTTAATAAACGTGTGTGTTTTATAAGGAAGTGGTTTCTGACTGGTGGTGTCCGGGCAACTATCACAGTCCCTATTGGCATTTACCTTCTGATTGCCAGTGCAGATCTCTAAGTCTCAGAGCCACCTCTCAACTGAATCAAACAAGTTCCTTCTTGTAGACTTTCGCTTATTTTACGATTGTTTTTCTTTCTACATATTGCTGCTCAATTGTCCCTCCTGGTTAACATTACACTAATTATATATTTAATAATATAAGAATATAGAACATATAGAATTCCACTGGCTCCAGAAGACCCCCGTGACCCTGTGTTAGGATATAGCGGGTTGGATAATGGATGGATATAGAATGTCTTTCAACTAGTGCTGGGCGGTATACCGCTTCATACTGAAAACCGTTTATTTTTTGTCATTATATGGATTTTTCTTATACTGCAACACCAGTTTAAATTGCCTAAACGACGTTCAGAACGTGGTGCAGCGGGAAACTGTTTAAGGGGGGGACCTTTTTCACTGCTACACTGCTAAACACACATGCAATGGAGCACGTTTGTCAGTGGAGGTATTGACCGGTGAAAATGGACAGAGAACATTCTGAAACTGAAGCTGTGGCAGATGATACAATGGAACTTGAGGACACAGAAGAAGGAGACGTGTCTGTCGTCTGGTTTAAAAGGCCGGATGTGGACTAAGTGGCAGCCTTTCCAGCAGCTCTGTGTACGACTCATCTTTCTACATTTCTACCTTTTTCTCTATTTCGTTGATTATTCCTACCACTTTATTTTATGTGGACTCATTCCCTGGACACTTTTTATTGTTTTTTATCAGTATGCTGCTGCGGAGTGGTGGCTCTGAGGCTAGGGATCTGCACTGGCAATCGGAAGGTTGCCGGTTCGAATCCCGTAAATGCCAAAAAGGGACTCTGCTCTGTTGGGCCCTTCAGCAAGGTCCTTAACCTGCAATTGCTGAGCGCTTTGAGTAGTGAGAAAAGCGCTATATAAATGCAAAGAATTATTATTATTATTATTATTATGTGAATTTCCCCTTGGGATTAATAAAGTATCTATCTAAACAACTATTTAATGCAACTGCTGTTGAGCTAAAGTTGGCAACACAATCAACGTGCTGCACCACCTTAGCCACAAACATGCTTTGGAGTGCCATGAATGTACGGAACAAAGATTGGCACCTCCACGTCCTCAGGTAAAACTGAAAAAGCGAGAGGGCGCGTGAGTCAGACGTCACTTGTAGACGCGTTTGCTGGAGGTACTGCCTACGACAAAAAAAGCAAGCAGTGGATCGAGACAACCAACGCCATTACAATCCATATAGCTGACGTGTCAGTGGACAGAGATTAGTAACATTAACAGAAAGTGGAGCTGGTTTACAAAAAATATTGACTATTTATTCCTTTTCTAAGACATGTTCAGTGCAATACAACTTTAAACAAGCACCTCTGGATAGTTTACTAAGTCTAAATGCCTCTTTGGATGGTTGAAGATATGTTGTCAAAATTATAGTTTAAGTTGTTTGCAAAATTTGTTCAATAAAAAGGTTCTATATTTTGACTGTGACTGTCATGCAATGCGATTCCTTCTCTTCATTAGTGCCACCCCTTCATGGGCCATGCAAACCTGTGTTAATACTTGTGTGCACATTAACATGTACACTTCTCAGGACAGTGGCACAAGTTATTCTTAGCCAGCCTACCGCTGTAATTGCAGTGGAAAATGTGGTTAACATTCACTCATGCATGGGAAAGAAATACCATTGAATATCATGAAAGGTCAGGGGTTCAAACTCCACTGTTGGCATACAAAATGCCCTGTGACTGTTTAGGAGCAAAGTAAATCTATAAAGCTGGGGACAATTTGTAATCAAATAACTGCTGTTAGACTTGAAACTGGTCTACATGTACAAAGCTAGACAGAGAGGCATGCCTTATTACTCTTACTCTGCACATCTTTTAGCAAGACAAGCTCTTCGTCAATTCATACCGACATACTGCAGGTCTGTGAAAAGACTTAAAACATTCAGTTTTGGTGAAGTATAAAAAAGTGAGTATTATTTATTTATTTTTTCTACAGTTGGAAAAGCAAGACGTTGCTCCTGTGCTACACTTCCACGTTTACAATGGCTACTTGTCACCTTACACACGTTCTGTCACAATTGTTGTCCTCTTGCCAGCAAGCAATAAATTATTTCATTTATTATTACAGTAACAGTATAAATAGACCTTACAAACCTAAAATAATTTAGTAGGGAAAAAAAAAAAGCCAATGCTCCTAGAGAGTCTCCAAATGTGCATTCCTACACTTAAATCACGGGATGAGTATGCGGAGAAAAACACAACCGCCTCTGAAAACCAAAGCCCTGCACATCTCGGCTTCACTTCACTGACATCTCATGTTCTCACAGGTGGCGCAGTGGTAGTGCTGCTGCTTTGCAGTAAGGAGACTGTGGAAGATTGTGGGATCGTTTCCCGGTTCCTCCCTGTGTGGATAGCGCTTTGAGTACTGAGAAAAGCGCTATATAAATGGATAGATAGATAGATAGATAGATAGATAGATAGATAGATAGATAGATAGATAGATAGATAGATAGATACTTTATTAATCCCAATGGGAAATTCACATTAAATTACATTAAATGTAATGAATTATTATTATTATTATTATTATTATTATCTGAAAGTGCTTTCAAAACTCTTCTTTTTTAGCTTTTTATGACACAGAATTAGGTTGGGGTTGATGTTCCCAGTTAATAAAACTGCTTGTATGTTGTTACATACCTTCAACTTAATGATTCAAAAAAATCCCAACAATCTGCACTCGTCCTAACTGACGCACATACTGTATGGCAGCCATTTTAAAGTTGCCTTAACTGCTCTCAGAAATGAATGTGTGTGCATTTTAGAATTACAGTAAGCATTGCTTGGGACAAGTGGGCTGTGGAGCTGGACATTATCAAGTCACTGGGATTTGAAAGTTAAATTTCTTTTACTGTTGCCAGCTTTGTATTGAGCCACAGCAGCCGATCATTACGTGTAGCTGGGTTGCCTGCACAATTACAAAAGTACTTAAGAACATTAAGGTAAAGTGACACTTGTTAATACATAAGACATCTGACAAACGACAGGAGACCATTCACTCCATCAAGCCCATTTGTTTGGTTAACACCTAAGCTGTCTCAATACCTCATCCAGATTCTTTTTAAAGGTTGTGAACGTTTCTGCTTCATCTCTATGTCTTGGTAGTTTGTTCCAGAGTCCCAAAACTCTTTGTATAAAGAAGCTCTTCCCGTCTTCAATTTTAAATGCACTTCTGCTTAACTTCCAGTGCTGTCCCCCAGACTGTGATTCACCCGTAAGCCGAAGCAGTCTTCCTGGAACTCCTTTATCAATGCTTTTGAAGATTTTAAATACCTGGATGAGGTCCCTGCGGTGGGTTGGCACCTTGCCCAGGATTGGTTCCTGCCTTGTGCCCTGTGCTGGCTGGGATTGGCTCCAGCAGACCCCCGTGACCCTGTGTTCGGATTCAGCGGGTTGGAAAATGGATGGATGGATGAGGT
Organism: Erpetoichthys calabaricus; assembly: GCF_900747795.2. Lineage (NCBI taxonomy): Eukaryota > Metazoa > Chordata > Cladistia > Polypteriformes > Polypteridae > Erpetoichthys > Erpetoichthys calabaricus. The sequence continues at coordinate 902,861 of NC_041403.2, read as the reverse complement.
CCCCATGCCGTCTCCTCTGCTCCGACTACAGTATATAGGATTAACTGTTAAAAAGTCTGTCACAATAGGACATGTCCTGAAGTCCTGGGACACTCCTGGCTACTCTCCTCTGCACAGCTCAAGTGCTGCTATGTCTTTTTTGTACTGTGGTGACTAGAACTGCACACAATACTCCAGATGTGGTCTTACTTGTGCATTATATAGTTTGAGCAGAAATTTGACTCAAATTCAACAGTTTTCTACTTCCTTTCTTATGGCAGTTTAAACAGCCACACTAATTATCAGCTACATGCCCTTAAATAAATGAACAAAATGCTTATTGTTGTCAAGTTGTGAGAGCACTTGTTATTACATCGCACACACTGAAGAGTTCAGAGATGTGTCTTCATTCTGAGAGCGTACTATCCATCCATCCATCCATCCATTTTCCAACCCGCTGAATCCGAACACAGGGTCACGGGGGTCTGCTGGAGCCAATCCCAGCCAACACAGGGCACAAGGCAGGGATCAATATCAATAAATTTGTATGATAAGGAGAGACAGACAATGGAGCTGTGCTGTGAAACCTCATATCAAAAAAAAAAAAAAACTGGCCTCAAGAACATAAAATATGTAAACCTGATCAATACAGTATACTGCACACCCAAAGACTCCAGCTGTCATTTTAATTTATGAACTGCTTGCTTGAGAAGTGTTACCAGCAGCAGTCATTCACTGCCATACTTGTCTGTCATTCCAGGCCACTAATATTAGCTTTTTAATTCTTTGACTATTTCAGGTGATTTCTTTGTGTTCATTTCAATGTTGTGGGGCCCAGGGAATATCTAGGAAGAATCAGGCACAAGGCAGGAGCCAACACTGGACAGGACATTGGTCAGGCCCTGGACACATTCATGCACGTACTTACTTGCGCTCAGAGAAGGTCCTTTCAGGTATTTAGTGAAAACTTAACGTTCACTGCAAACCCTCAGTGGTCACACCGGGACACAGCGAAGTGACATTTCCCCCTTCATCTTTATGTCGTAGTTCCCGAAGTGTGTCGCGTCTTAGATTTGATCTTTTGAGACATCCCTGTACTGTCCACGGCCTCCCTTACGCTCAGTTATTCTGAAGGACAATCACTGCGGTCTCCGTCCAGTTTTTCGTGTGATTTTTCTAGCAGTGTACGTTTGGATTTGAACTCCATCTTCCGACTACTCACCGTGTTTCCCTCCGGATGCTCTTGCTGACGGTTGTGAAAGATGTTTAAGAAGACACTTGATCGGAGCATATGGCTGCTCCACCGGCTATGCACGGATCACAACACGAACGACTATGCGAGTTTACCGCTGCGGATGGCTGACCTCTGTCTTGACTCGACTCTGCGTTCAGACGGCCAAAGCCTGACTAAATACGCCGGCAGGTTACGACATTCGCAGCTGCCCCTGTCCACACACACACACACTCTTTGGACCCTAACAGATCGGTAGCGCCCTTTGCACCGATACACAAACAGTCCAGTTTTGCCCTCTTGACCATAAGGGGACCTCTTCTCTAAAACGACACAGATTAAACCTCGAATGCGCGCTCCTTTCCGTGTTAACTTTTTATACACACAGAGACACGCGCTTTGACATAAAACACACCTCACCGTGCGCTCACTTCAAACAATGACAAGCAATGGGCGTCCCGCACTCCGTGGCCAGCGTCTCCCGCCCTTCCACTCCGCGCTAGGAGATCCACAACTCGGGGCGCCCGCCTTGAAACGCGCAATGACCACGTGCGAGAACGGTGCGCATGCTCCGGAGTTACTGAACTTAAAAAAATGTCCAAAAAACTTAAAACAGACCACCAAGAAGTTACTTAAGTGACGCTCATTGACGGGCACAAAAAAGAGAAAAATCAAAACGCATTAACAAGAAACTTCAGACATACCTGACCCAGGAACTGCTGCTTTGAGCATCGATGTTCACGAGAGGTAGCGTAAGGCTATGGGCGTGGTCTGAGGTGGGTGTGGCGAATTGGGGGCGTGTCTGACGAGTTCTGATTGCTCCGCTTCTAGGCGCGTCATAAAGGCTCGCGCTAAACTTTGTTTGAGTCTTCCGGGGTTTAGTTCGAAAAGCCCGTCATGGTAGCGCGCTTTACCTTAGAAGAAGCAAATCGGCATCCTGGCGCTTTATCGTCTCTCCGCAATTTACTGACATTACAACAGTCTTCAGGTGAACGGGCCATACAGCCCGAAAGTACTTAAAGACCCCACTGTATCAGAAAATAATACTGTATAGGGAGTGATATGTGACCGAGCGATAAGCGCAGGAGTCAGTTGTAAAGTGTATAAGAGGTGTGTGAAACCTGTGTGTGTGGAAGCTGTAGAAATGAGAATGTTGAGATGGATGTGTGAAATAACAAAACTTGGTAAGATCACGAATTAGGAATCAGAGGTACTACAGCTTACATTGGGGATATCTCAAAGAAAATACAGCTTTGACTTTTCAAAAAGACGCATGAAGGGGTTTCTATCTGACACCACCCTCTGGCTGTTTAAATCAGCTACGACTGATCAGGATTTGGAGATCACTCCATTAACCGTGGAGTTCTGTGGGTGCTGCTCTGTGTGTAGAATTACTGTTTTTGTGATTTTCTTGCTTCTCTTGAAGGATTCTGATTTTTGTTTTTCATATTAGTACTTGTCACCCTGCCCAGGATTGGTTCCCTGCCTTGTGCCCTGTGTTGGCTGGGATTGGCTCCAGCAGACCCCCGTGACCCTGTGTTCGGATTCAGCGGGTTGGAAAATGGATGGATGGATGGATGGATATTAGTACTTGTTTGCTTTGGATTACCCTTTTGAGTAACTCCGTTTTCAGTAACTTTTCTTCTTTTTTCCACCATAATAAAAAGTGTCTGAGTCTGATGACTACTGTATGTCTCTGACATTCCAACAGATGGCACATCACAAACATTTGTAGCAATAAAAAGAACTAAAACTTGAAAGTGTGCCTTATGAGAAGGATTTAGTAGTGGAGTTGTCACTATCGACTGCCAGACAGTGCTTTGCAAAGGCTAACAGACTGTCAGGTTATATAGCGCCTTGATGTATGGAGTACAAGTCACAGGAGGTTCTGCTCAGGCTTTATAACACACTGGTGAGGCCTCATCTGGACTCCTGGGTTCAGTTTTGTTTTCCATAAAGACATAGCAGCACTAGGAAAAGCTCCAGAGAAGAGCAACTAGAGTGATTCCAGGGCTACAGGGGATGAATTATGAAGAAAGAATAAAAGAGCTGAGTCTTTACAGTTTAAGCAAAAGAAGATGAAGATGTGACATGAATGAAGTGTTTAAAATTAGGAAGAGGATTAGTCCAGTGGATCGAGACAGTGACTTTAAAACGAGTTCTTCAAGAACACAGGGACACACTTGGAAACTTGTTAAGTGTGAATTGTTCTTTACAGACACATTGAATAATTGACCAAGTAGTGTGGTGGACAGCAGGACTTTATGGACCTTGAAAACTCAACTTGCAATAAGGAATTAAGGATTCTGTTCAATTAGGGAATTAAATGGTTTGAACTGGTGAGCTTTGTGGGGCTGATTGGCCTGAGCTCATCTAAATGTTTCTAATAAAATGCACTGCATTCCAACAGATGGTGCATCACAAACATTTGTATTATTGCATTTTATTCCTACAAATGTTTGTGATGCCCCATCTGTTGGAATGAAACATGCAGTGCATTTTATTACTACATGTGTTACAAAATACAATCCAATAGAAGGTGTATTGCAAATGTCGATGTTGATCTTATCAGAGTAGCACAGCCAGTTGTAAATAAATCTTTAATTTATAAAGATTCTTTTTTTTTCATTTTAAATACGAGCCAAGGGTTTATGGTCCTCCTTTCTCTTGTGAGGCTTTTGTTTATAATTTGAGATGTGACACTTTAGTTTGTTTTGAGCCGTGAAATCTCAGGCAGGCTGTTGGGGTGAGGCCTGGCCTGGCCAGTGAAGTCATTTGGAGGCTTCTCAGCCATTTCTCAATGTGGCAGACTCCACATCATAACAACCGCCTCCTTGACTTTTCTGTTACTACTAAATAGTCTACTGCTAAATGGTCAATTGAATTAATAATAATAATTATAATGGACAAGCGGTATGAGCATACACCAGGTGCAATCGTTAACAATGGAGACTGTGTTGTCATGTGGGACAAGACCACTCCAACAGACCACACCTTCACCTTCAATAGGCTGGACGTTGTGTTCCACATCAAGAAGAGCAAGCCGTACGTCTTCATCAATGTGATGATTGCGGATGACAGCAACATCCTGAGTAAGGAGGCAGAGAAGATCGTGAAGTACAAAGACCTTGAGGGTGACGTCAGACGCATTTGGGACACAAGGACAAGAGCAGCTCCAGTAGTCGTTGGCACACTTGGAACCATCAAGACTGTGCTCCAGGAACAGCGGGACAAACTTCAGAGTAGAATCAACGTGAAATGAGACTCAGAAGATTGAAGTCCTCGGCGCGGCCTGCGTTCTTAGGTGAGTCCTCAGCTGAACAAGGAGCTGAGCTCAAAGCCTGAGAGGTCTGGCAGCATATCTGAGAAGAGGGCGGTCATAATCATAGTAATGATAATCATAATAATACAGTCCACATATGCAAATAAAATACAAAAAATGCAAACCTTGCATATATATATACAAAGGGGTATTTTTGTGCACAAATTAAAAGATTAAAATAAAGTAAATTAAGATTTAAAGTTTTACAATAGTGTTTATAGTGTCACACATATGTGTTTGAGAGGCAGGCTAAGGGGTTAACCGAGGGCAGGGATTGATGAGTGCGCTGACCTTTTGTCTTCCTCTTCTGCAGATCACCTGAACAGGAAGCTCCTCCAGTTCCTGCACTCCCTTCATAGCCACGCCTCCTTCTGACCTCACTTCCTGCTTGAGCCCTCACAGACCCACCTCCTCCTCCCCGGGAACTATAAAAGCCCAGCCCCTTCCCTTCCTGTCCTGTCCCTATTTGGGCGCTGACCTAAGTGGTTCTCTGCAGCTGATCATTTTTTGCTTACAATTGTGTACAATATACAGGGTGGATCCCCAACTCTTTATCTGTCTTTTCTTGTGTTTTACAATCTATATGTATATATATATATATATATATATATATATATATATATATATATATTTATGCCTTAACATTTTTCATTCCTTCATGTGTATTAATAAACTGAGCAAAATTGATTTTAAATTGTGTAAATCAGGCTTCTTCTTCAACCATTGACAGGTATGAATGTGGGACTTACTCAGTACGTTAATCAGTACATTTACGCTATGCCACCTTATAGTCCACACTCCTGTTACAAAAGAATCAAACATCTTCCTTCTCTAAGTACAGTAGATTTTATCTATCGTCCTCCAAAACCCAATTCTGCCTTTATTCCGGAAATTACTGATCTTCTCACAACACTCTGTGCTACTTCTGCCAACATCATAATCTTAGGAGATATAAATATTCATGTTGACAATCCCACAGGTTATCTCACTGCTGATTTCCTTGAGCTGCTAGATTCTCTCAACCTACAACAACATGTTGATGTTCCCACACATTCTAGGGGTCACACTCTTGACTTGGTCATTTCAAACTGTTCCCCAATCAGAAATCTACAGGTATTTGATCTTGGTATTTCAGACCACAAAGTAGTGTCATTAGAGCTGCCCTTTTTCTCCTCCCGTATCAAACCAAAACGACAGATCTATTTCAGAAATCTGAAGAATATCAATGTGGATGCCTTGGCCTTGGACCTTACATTTCTCTCCTCTGACTTTATCAGCTCCCTCTCTGTTGCTGACCTCGTGGATTTTTACAACCAGTCCCTGAGCAGTCTCCTGGACTTCCACGCCCCTTTAACATCTAGGTCCGTCTCATTCTCGTGCTCAGCACCTTGGTATACCTGCGAGCTGCGAAAAATGAAGGTGGCTGGGCGTGTCCTTGAGCGGCGGCTCAAGGCCTCTGGGCTGACTGTCCATAAACAGGCTTACAGAGAACACATGAGAGCGTATGCAGAAGCTCTGAAGGTTGCATGGTCCAAGTTTTATTCCACCATCATCAGAAATGGCTCCAGCAACCCTAAAAAACTTTTTTCAACCATAAATCATCTTCTCAAACCTCCTTTACCTGCCCATTCTGAGACCACCGATGAGAGGTGCAATATGTATATCAACTTTTTTAAACAAAAAGTTGATAATATCCGTTTACACCTCTCTACCAAGGATATCTTGCCCTTCCCAACTGTTGACTCATTGTCTGAGACCGTCCATCCTCTTTGCTCTTTCTCTGTTGCCACACGGGAAGAGGTGGAGGATGTCATCAGGAAAATGAAACCGTCTACTAGTTCCTTGGACCCTTTCCCCTCACCCATGCTGAGGGCCAACATTTCTGCCATCTCTCCACTTATCACCAGGATAATAAATCAGTCCCTCCTGGCTGGCCATATTCCTTCTGCACTAAAAACTGCTGTCATCAGACCTCTACTGAAAAAATCCACCTTGGATCCTGAAGTTCTCTCCAATTATAGGTCCATCTCCAATCTTCCATTTCTCTCCAAAGTCCTGGAAAAAATAGTTGCAGCACAACTTCTCAAATCATCTCAAACTGAACAATCTGTTTGAAAAGTTTCAGTCTGGTTTTCCCCCTGGTCATAGCACCGAAACAGCCCTGATCTTCTGATGACAGCAGATACTGGTTCACCTTCACTACTTATCCTCCTTGACCTGACAGCTGCTTTTGACACAATAGACCATAACATCCTTCTTCACCACCTGCAATACACTATTGGACTCTCAGGAAATGTTCTAAATTGGTTCACATCATACCTGACTGGCAGAACTGAGCATGTCGCCCTTGGCAGCACAAAGTCCCACACCCACAATGTCACCTGTGGTGTCCCACAGGGCTCTGTGCTGGGTCCTATCCTTTTTACTATCTACATGCTCCCCCTTGGAACTGTCATTGGCAGACATGGTTTATCGTTCCATTGCTATGCCGATGACACTCAGCTTTACCTCAGGACTACTCCCACCTCCTCTACTGCTCCTCTGCCAACATCTACATTGTCTACCTGCCTGGAGGAGATAGAGGCATGGATGAGGCTCAATTTTCTTCAGTTGAACAGATCCAAAACAAAAGCCATCTTAGTTGGCACATCACATCATCTCCGCTCTTCTACCATCACCAGTATTACTTTCTCTGGCCAAAATATTCCTCTTTCCACATCTGTTACTAATTTGGGTGTTAGAATGGACTCCCAACTTACTTTTGACACCCACATCAAATATCTCTGTAAGTCATCTTTTTTCCTTCTCAAGAACATCGCCAAACTCCGTCCATTACTCACCCTGGCAGATGCAGAGAAGCTCGTCCATGCCTTTGTCTCTTCCAGGCTGGATTACTGTAATGCACTCCTCATTGGGATTCCTGGCAAGAGTATCCAGAGACTCCAGTATATTCAGAACAGCGCTGCCAGGATCCTGATGAGGGTGCGAAAGTATGATCACATCACCCCAATCCTGAAAACCCTTCACTGGCTCCCTGTTTCATTCAGAATAGAGTACAAGGTCTCCCTTCTTACCCATCAGTGCATTTATGGACATGCCCCTCTTTATCTACAGGAACTCCTTACCCCTTTTAACTCCTTACGTTCCCTCCGCTGTGTACACACTGACACTCTTCAAGTCCCCAGAACTAAGCTCAGCAGCATGGGTGACAGGGCGTTTTCATCGGTGGCGCCGAGGCTGTGGAGCGCCCTCCCTGATTACCTGAGAGCCCCACAGTCGACTGAGGCCTTTAAGCGAAACCTAAAAACTCATCTTTTTAGAAAGTCATTTTGTTAAAGTATTTTATAGATTCTTCTGTTTTTTTTATTTATTATTCTATTTTTACTCTGTAGCACTTTGGGATTGCTAAAATATAAAGTGCAATATAAATAAAATTTATTATTATTATTATTATTATTATTATTATTATTAGATACTAACCAGAGCAGTCATCGTAAAGAAGGACCAGAGCAGTTTGGTGTAAATGCTCACATACCACCAACGAGTGCTCAGGGTCAGTCGAGGGAGGCCTTCTCAGAGCCCACTAGGCCTCCGTTTATGGCCTGAAGACGATGACCCATTTGGAGAGAAGCCCCTCGCGCTGTGCTCGTAACACCGGACCTTCTTGTCAGCGTCCTTCCAGACTGAGAAAACCAAAAGCTCTCTGCTGCAGGGTTTGCATATTTCTGTCCTCAGATTTGTATTCTGACAATTCTTTTCTTTTTTGCTGATACCTAACAGCGTTAGATTAGTATTACCATTTAGCTTTATATCCATAATGATTATATTCTGAATGAACTTAATAACCCCAGAAGGTCAGTCAGTCATTGTCCTAACACATGGTAACTGGGGTCTACTGGAGCCAATCCCAGCCAGCACAGGGTGCAAGGCAGGAACAAACCCTGGGCAGGGCGCCAGCCCACCACAGGGCACACACACACACACACCAAGGACAATTTAGGATCACCAGTGCACTTACCCTGCATGTCTTTGGACTGTGGGAGGAAAGCCACGCAGACACGGGGAGAACATCAAACTCCACGCAGGGAGGACCCGGGAAGCAAACCCAGACGGGTCTCCTTACTGTGAGGCAGCAGTGCTACCACTGTGCCACCGTGCCACCCAGCCCAGAAGGTATGGGATCAAATACGATTGCATTTTCTTTAATTGATATTGGAAGTCTATATTTATCTAAAATATCTGAATTAATAAGTAAATGGCTGTTATTGTGAAATGCTTGTGTTACCACTAAGATATCATTTTTAAACCAGATGCTGAAGAAAACTGTTTTATTTGTATGTCTAATTTTTTTAATGTCCCAAATTAAACATCACTGAGGGGAGAAATTGCGTTTGTGTGCAATCAACCAGGAAAGCAAGGCTGGGCTGCGGAGCTTAAATCTGCCGTTTATGGACATCAAAATAAGGAGACAGTCCATGCCATCTTGTTTCGAAGAGCCATCATTCATTTATCTTTTGATCGGATGTAGCTCTGACTCCATGTTTTTATGTTAATTATTGGAGATTTCCCAATCAAACACATTCAATGCCCTTTGACTCCATGACGTTCAGGTCGTTTTTTTTTCAAGTAATGAGACTTTTTCCATTATATTTTTTTTATTTTACATTTTCCCATTAACTGTGTAAAACAATCTTGACAGCCCCTCTTCTTGCACTCAGAGATAAATGAGCCCACATTTAACCGAGCCTCACATCTTTTTTGAATGTTATCGCCTCGAGGCAGATCTTTCAGATCGATCCTTGCATACTTTAACCTCAAAACAAGATGTGCGATGTCTCACCACGTGTTCGTATTAAACCATCAGGCTCACACTTTCCAATATGCTCCGTCAAGTCAGCAGGCAGTGACCACTGTAAAGTCTGGCTGTGCTCGTCCGGGGTGGACACCTGCCTTGTGTCCAGTGCTGCCGGAATGGGCTCAGGACCCTGCGCACACATTGCCATACGTCACCCCTTGAAGGCGCCCTGCCAGCTACAAGGCACCAGAATGGGGGTCGGGGGGGTCCCTGCTGAACGGTAGTAGTGAGACGTTCTTTCCGCCACCGGCTACGAGTCTGTTTGAAGGCCCCGGCTCGCCGGCTCACCGCACGGACTTCACGAGAACGTCTAACCGTCGAAAGGGGCGGCGCATTATGCTAATTGTCCTATTTTGCATAACATTGAAGTTTTTTTTAATTTAGAATTAAAAAGTTTAGAAACAACAGTAATTTGTTCATTTGGCATAACATCAGGGGGATCTTTTCACTTTTACAATAAAAGAGGTTAGAAACAATCAGTGTGAAATATATTAAGAGACTGCAGTTCAATAACAGTAGAAGTTACAATTTGAATAAAGTATTAACAGCACAGATCACTGTAACGAACACTGAAACCAGGTGAAATAGGTCATGATGGGCATGGACAGTGGAATTGCTTTTCTTATTTTTAAGAAGTTTAAGAGAATCAGTGAAAGGCTGACATTTAATGATTCTTGGATGAAATTTCACATTCACAAATGTCATTTCAGTCCATCTTTATTTGAGCTTCAAACGCGGATGGCGGAATTCGCTGAAGAAAAGCCGATGAGCAGCATCCCACCTCAGCCCAGGCCGCCATTCACCGAAGAGGACCGTCGTCTTGTTTGGGCCACGCCCCCTCCTCCGCCCCGCCCACCGCTTCCCAGCGCCACGTCATGCCTGCACGCCAGTGACGTCGACATCGCTCGGCCCCGCCCCTCTGCGCTTGGGATGCCGCTAGCCTGGACAGAGCCGGCGGGTACCGAGAGCGTCCCCGAGAATTCCACCGTCCCGCTGTGCAGTAGCACCGAGCAATCCACAGTCCGAGGAGTCCGCGGCGGAGCACCCCCGGCGAAGGAGACACGTCGGCCCGCCCGCCCTGCAGCGGCGTTTCTCGTCTTCACGGATCCGCAAGCAGAGAGAGGAGGGCTGAATCCAGGCAGCGGACAGGCCGAGGCGCGCAGGGCCGAGTGGAGCCGCGGCTGTCATGACAACGGCGCGCGGGTGGCACAGTGTCTAGGAAACCGAGCGGCGACGTGTGACGAGCAGGTGAGGCAGCCCCGGGGCCGAGTGGGGAAGTGTGACGCTAGGGCTGCAGCGCTGGGGAGTGACGGGTGACCGACGCGTTTTACCGAAGAAGCACCGTGCAGGGGGACCGGCGGAGCAGACTGACGTGCCGAAGGGTAACCAGATTATGCGCTGAGTGCTAGGAGATGAGAAGATGACTGAGGACAGCACTGACCCCCCCATTCAGGACTGACTGACTGACCGACTGACCAGTCCTCCCAGTTTGGATTAACTGAGGTGAGCCGGGCATTGAATTGAACTGAAGACCTGAGGGTCCCCAGTGCCGTGGATTGAAAGGACCCTCCGGCAGCAGGAAGGCTGTGGACTGACCTCGGTCCATCTTACCCAACGCTGGGTCCACATAATCAGTGGGACGGCTTTCAAGCCTGTGTATGGCTTGGCCTCATAAGGACCACCTGAGGGGCTGGTCGGGGTGCACATTCTGCACTAGCCAATGGTAGCCGTCAGGTACCTGAATTTGGCCAGGTTGTCCTGGTAAAGCCCAGAATAAAAAGTCAAATACGACTTGCTACTTACAATTAAGTAAAAGTAAGTTTGTGGAAATCCCGCTGTTGTGTTGGGGGCAAAAAGTGAATCAGAAATGAGGGACAACATACTGAAGTGGAGGGCAGCTTTGGAAATGAGAAAGAAATGCTGAAGAGACCAAGACGATGGAAGAAGCAGGGGCCTCACCGTGCGGTGTGTTTGGTAGAAGGAACGCGATCCACTGCCGAATCTGTCAGAAGTGGGGTGCGAAGAGATGTGGGGTGCAAAGGGAGGGTAGCCGGCAGGAGACCAGTTAAGAAGAGCACAAGTGGAGTTTTAGATATCGGCAGTGGGGCTATTTTGGAGAAAGTAGGAGCGTCGTGTTCCTGAGGTGGCCGCTTGAGCGCAGGCACAGCAGTGATAGCCGCAGCTGTCTGCCATTGTCACCTGCAGAGGAGCCAAGCTGGCATTGAAGGGTGAAGTTGTGGGTGCTGAGTGAGGAGTGAAGGCAGCGAGATGGACAGAAGTGACTTGAGAACAATTAGATGGTTGAAGAGGTGGCGCAGTGGTAGTGCTGCTGCTTTGCAGAAAGGAGATTGTGGGTTCGCTTCCCAGGTCCTCCCTGTGTGGAGAGCGCTTTGAGTAGTGAGGAAAGCGCTATATAAATGTAAAGAATTATTATTAAGTGTCATGGGATGAGAGGAGTGTGAATGGCACGTAAGGAGAAAGACTTGGTGTGGAGGTGGGCATGTGGAGTGAAAGGTAGAGAAGAACTGACTGAAGAGGAGGAAATGTGATTGTGTGATACATACAGAAAGGAGAAAGATTTGAGGGTGCAGCTAGCTAACCAGGGTGAACCAGGATAACGACCATGAAACCAGTGATGATGATGATGATGATGACCTTATTATGAAGAGTGCATTAGTTTTGCAGTTGAGTCCCTCAGAGGAGGTCCAGTTCCATGACCTCGGGGTCGATCTCTGCTCCTTGCAGATGATGTGATCCTGTGTGCCTCATCAAGAGGATCAGCACCCCCAAGTTTGAGGTCCTGGTTTTCAGCTGGTAAAGGGTGGAATGCCCCATGCAGGTTGGGGAGGTGGTCTCCCTCAAGTAGAGGAGTCTAAGTTTCTCGGTGGTCTTGTTTATGAGTGGAGAGATTGACAGGCAGGTGGATCAGAGTGGCGTCTGCAGTGATGTGGACGCTGGACTGGTCAGTCGTGGTGAAGAGTGAGCGAGAGAGAGAGCTGAGCCAAAAGGCAGAGCTCTTCATTTACCGGTCACCCTACCTTCCTGTCCTCACCTGTGGCCACAAGCTTTGGGTAGTGACCAGAAGAAGTAGGTCCTGGACACGAGCGGCACAGATGAGCTTCTATCACGGGGCGTCTGACTGAGCGTTACAGACGAGGTGAGGAGCTCAGACGTTCAGGAGAAACTCAAGGTAGAGCCGCTGATCCTGCACATCTAAAGGAGCCATTTGAGGTTGTTCTGCCATCTGATTGGGCGCCTCCCTAGCGAGGAGGAGACCCCTGGGCAGAGCCTGAGAGATTGTATCTGGAAATGCTTAGGTATCTGCAGAGGAGGTGTTGGGAATAAAGGGTGGCTGGGCATCTTTGTGTAGTCGGCTACCCCCATCATCCCGAGTGGATAAGCGGTAAGAAAAAGAAAAGGATTTATGGATGGCTGGCTGGTCGGCCTCAGAGCTCAGATGGATGCTGAATTCATGTACTGTGGAAGTTTTCGGAGTTTGTGATGTCGGACCTTCCCACTTTGTTCTTTTCGTGTACGTGTTATCTGGTCGCTATTTTGGGAGATGGCCGCTGATCTACTGCTCAACACTCAAAATAAAAACAGAGGAGTTCTGTGTGGTTGTCATGAAGTGAAGTTGGAAAGGAGACAAATGAAGTGTCTGAGCACCAAGTGGCCACCACACAATGCAGTGACGTTGGAGATCCGCGTTACTTTATGAGTTCATAAGTTGGAGGGGTGTTCACGTTGGAAGCCCACATGACACGTGAAGTATCCAGACGCCCGAGGCTGTAGATGGCTCTCCACCATTTGACTTGCATTTTTCACTCTCGTGATCGTTGAGACCCCCTGTTTAGTTATTTATTTTTTTGGGGTATTTGGTTCACTGTTTCTAACACATCCAAACTAACAGTAACACAACACTTGGGTGGACCGGGCGAGCGATGGCAGAACGTTATTGGGGTAGCTGCAGCACGTCGGAGCAGTCGACTGGCCATCTGTGGTTACCAACTCCAGCACGTCAGGGTGACCACCTCCAGTTCAGGTTAATGAGTGGTGGGCCCAGTCCTGGAGCAGCGACTGACGGACTGACTGGGACGGTGGTGGACTGCAGCGTAGGCCGCCACGTAAAGTCACCTCATGGCTGACTGTCACACTAAACAGCCTCTTTTTCTTTTTCGTTGTATTGCATATGGAAGGATCAAAATCAGGAGAGAGGAAGAGAGGTGTCACCTGCGGACGACTTCTGACCTGCGTACCCACCAGCCAGCTCTCCTGCTGCTCCCGCTCTTCTGGCAGCCATGGATAAGGACTATGAGAAGCGGCTCCTTCGACAAATTAACTTCCACAACGTGTCCAACAACGTCCTGCTGCCGGTGAGTCCCCTCGCTTGTGTCAGGGGCCCAGCTGGTCAGAGCAGAGCAGAGCTGCATGACCTGAGAGGGTGACAAAGCCACAAGATGAGACCAGTCAGAGCTGCCACTGCCCACCTTCACTTGAAGGGGCGGCAATTCCTGGGTGAAGCTGCCTGCTCACGTGAGAGTGCAGACCCTGGACGGGGACACCATCACATGTCGGCTCTTCAAACTCACGCGCTTCCCTTTTGGTTTTTCTAGTCGGCATCTCTAAATTCGCCGGTCAGCCTTCAGAAGACCGGGGATCGTTTTATTCCCGCCAGAGCTGGTTCCAACTGGAGCATCAACTTCCACACGATAAACGTAAGTGCGGTGCAGAGGTGAGCTTTTCACTTGAGCGGCCATATTGTTGAGCCTCGCCTCAGTGTGTCTGATAAGAGCTTTGCATTCTGGGATGGACTTTCTTTCTTTCTTTACTGGTCTGCAGGAGAATGGCAAGTCCCCCAATCACAGCAAGAGGTCTAAGGACACCAGTGCAGACAATGGCAAAGGTGGGACGCATTCAGCTGTGTTGGGTGGAGGTGACGCAGGTGCCTCAGATGGCGGTGGGTGATGAGCTGAATCTTCCTTCCTGTTTCAGATGGCATGGCCTACGCTGCTCTTTTGAAGAATGAGCTTCTCGGGGCCGGAATCGAGAAAGTCACTGACCCCCAGACAGAGGACCGCCGCTTCCAGGTGCCCATGCAGGAGCGCCGCAACTTGTTTCGGGTGAGTTTCCATTTGTGCCTGACTGTGTCCAAGTCGGCGATACAGAGCGACTCGAGGACCATGACACAGCACGGGCTCGTGTGACATCATCAGGTCATAGTGTGTGTGTGTGTGTTAACATGGCTCTGTCCCCGGAAAGTGAGACCACCATGTAGGTGTCACCCCACACTTGTGCTGAGGAATCACCCGAGTCTGATAAGTACACGTCCACTGACAGACGGCGACACTGCGTGTGGTTTGTTCAGTGCATCGAGTGCCACGTGGCACAGCATTGTCACCAAGGTCCACCACTGGAGGGTCAGTACATACCTTTTTGATCTGGAGACTTGTATTCAGCAGGGGGCGCTTGTTCTCCCTAGGATGTGTTTCTTGATGCAGAGCCAATGCCAACCATTTTGTACCCGTGGTGGAAAATAATTACGAGAGAGAGATGGTACAAAAAGAGATATACAGTACGTGTTTAACTTGCTTTAAAAGATAACATTCACGTCCAGAACATAATGCGTAATCCTGTATCCATACATAATCAGGCCGGAGAGAAGGCTGACACTCAGATGTCCCATCCAGCAGCTAGGAATGTTGGTGGCACAGTGAGCCGCTTGTGACGTGGTGCTGCTCCTCGTCGTTCTAAACACTCGCAGAATTACATATTCATAGAACTCTTGTCAGACTACCAGAAGAACTGGCTGCTTATTAACACCTTCACCGACTCGCATTGGTCAAGCAGACCTCGGCACCTTTTAAAATAACCTGCTTGTGTGCCCGTCGCCCTTCCAGCTGTCATTTGTCCGTCTCCTTGGCAGTCTCTCTCTTAGCTCAATTGCAAATGTTGCTACAAGGCTCAGTTGTTTGAGGTTCATTTCTCGTGACCTCGTCGTACAGTCCAATCTTGTGGAGAGCCGGTGAGTATGCTGGCCAGGGGACTTCGTCACACGTCCTCTAGAGCATCTTGGGCTGGTGTCTCTCCTGTCATGCTGACGTCGGTAGAGCTCGTCAACATCTCCTCCGTAAACTCCAGATGTGAGTGACCACTGTGAGGTGCACCGTGGGCCGTGCTTCTTCTTGCAGTCATATATATGCGGCGGACGTGGCCACTCGGCAGGTCTCAGCCGGACACAGACATACGACCGTCACTCATTACGAGACACAATCTGCTTTCATCACTAAAGACGACACACATCTCCCTCCGTTCAGCCTATTTGAGGGTCCACTGCAGGCCTGTTTGTCCGTAACAATGAGTTAGACGCAGCAGGGCCACGGAGAACATGTGACCAGAGTCTTCCTCCACAGACGATGACTACATGTGGTGTGAGTGGGCACTTTGGTGCAGCAGTGACTGCCACAGCCACCCTTCTGATGCACCAGTCTTGACATTCATCCTACATTACCCTTTTCTTCACCACCAGTGAGCTACGGACACCTCGGATCCAATTTGTCCCACAATTTGACAGAATGACCGTCCTGCTTGCTGAAGGTCCACTGTGTGAACTGCCTGAAACTCAGTTAATTGCAAACAGTAAATGGTGCACCGCGATGCCAGACCAGGTGTCAGGAACACTTGACAAAGTACTGGGCAACACGTGGTAGGTAGCGCAAACAAACAGGAGTGACACTTATTGTCAGCAGTGGTGTGACTCCGGCCATTCTCTGGATCACCACAAGGTGCTCCACTGCCCCCAGGACTTTGATCACAACACAGTCTGCCCTCCGTCTTTACCACAATGGATTACGGTCTTCCTAGCTGGGCTCCTTCTGTGTGATCTTTCTTAACCTTTGACTAACGTGCAGGCGTTGACCACAGTCGTTTGTGACAATACCCTGGCAAAGCTTGTATCTAAAACTGTCTAAGGAGACTTGGGGTCCTTTAAAGAAGATGACAAGCTGCTTAGGATGTTCAGCCAGTCCGTAGTGGCCAGTGCACTGTTCTGTAGCACCTGATGCCTGAATAAGCCAATGAGGACGGCCATCTGCATTACAGGACTGACCCTGGATTCACCGGAGAGGGTGGCACAAAAGACGATTGGGGTGAAATTCCATCGTGGTGAGCTAGGGGGCGCTACTGGGGCTCTCCAGTCATCAGACTGCAGAAAGCCTCGTCCTGTCATGTCATCTTCATCCTAACCAATTAGAATATACACACTGACTTAGGGAATGAGAGTCTTAAGGATCTGCGGTGGGTTGGCACCCTGCCCAGGATTGGTTCCTGCTTTGTGTCCTGTGTTGGCTGGGATTGACTCCAGCAGACCCCAGTGACCCTGTGTTCGGATTCAGTGGGTTGGAAAATGGATGGATGGATGGAGTCTTAAGGATACCAAATGTTAAATGTGCACTCAGAATATTGGCTGTACGGGCTATCTATCTATTATTTAGTGCCTTCCACTATCTATCTATCTATCAGTGCCTTTCATATCTATCTTATCCTGCCGACTACGCTATCTATCTATTATATAGTGCCTTTCACTCTATCTGATAGAGATACGGAAAGGAACTATCAGATAGAGTGAAAGGCACTATATAATAGCGTAGTCGGCAGGATTAGATAGATGTGAAAGGCACTATATAATAGATAATGTGAAAGGTTCTATCTATCATATTATATAGTGCCTTTCATATCTTTGTTTATCTCGCTGTATTCTTTCCCTCTCTCTATTCACCAAGTATCCAGCTACCTCCTTAGTGATGGCGCTTGGTGGGATTTCTCCTCCAGTAATTCTGAGAATTCTGCCCGCCTTTGGTTTCCTTTGCACCCTACCACAGGGGCTGACATGTGACTTCTTGGGTGTCCCTAACTTCCTCTTTGTTCTCCCCGCAGTACGCAGTGAGCAGCAAGAAGGTCCTGAGTGACGGTGGCAACGAGATCTCCCCGTACTCGCTTTCTCCCCTGAGTAATAAGAGGTAGGCGCCCCCGGTGGCCGTCCCACCCCACATGACCACACGCCGTCCATCACTGACATCTTTTCCCCCTTTTAGTCACAAGCTGCTACGCTCGCCGAGGAAGCCCACAAGGAAGATCTCCAAGATCCCCTTCAAGGTTCTGGACGCCCCGGAGCTGCAGGACGACTTCTACTTGAACCTGGTCGACTGGTCCGCCTCCAACGTGCTGAGTGTGGGACTGGGGGCCTGCGTGTACCTGTGGAGCGCGTGTACCAGCCAGGTGGGGGAGCTTAGGGGGGAAACGAGAAGGGTGAGTGAGGCCGTGCCGTATGCCAGTGTCTGACGCGTCTCGCCCTGCAGGTGACTCGACTATGTGACCTGTCGGCCGATGGGGACTCGGTGACTTCGGTGTGCTGGAGTGAAAGGGTGAGTAGAGTCACTGAGCTGTGTGGCCGACTGTTGGCGCAGCGACTCATTTAATCTCTCGGTTTGGCTTTACAGGGCAACTTGGTGGCTGTTGGCACTCATAAGGGCTTTGTGCAGATCTGGGACTCGGCAGCTGGCAAGAAATTGACCTGCCTGGACGGCCACTCGGCTCGAGTCGGTGAGACTCGTCACTTTACTGTCCGTCGTGGCGTCACTGCCCTCTCTTCCTCCTGCCGCCCTGTTAACGCCCCCACCCCCCACTTGTCCACCTCAGGGGCTCTGGCCTGGAACGCGGAGCAGCTGTCCTCCGGAAGCCGGGATCGTCTCATCCTGCAACGGGATGTGCGCAGCCCACCGGTGCAGAGCGAGCGCCGACTGCAGGGTCATCGGCAGGAAGTGTGCGGCCTCAAGTGGTCGCCAGACCACCAGCACCTGGCGTCTGGGGGCAACGACAACAAGGTGCTATGTCTGTGTCCAGTGATGGCGCGCCACGGCTCATGGGAGGTATGACGGTGCTCAGCTTTGCGCTCCTCTTGCAGCTCTTTGTGTGGAACAACTCGAGTCTGAGCCCAGTGCAGCAGTACACGGAGCACCTGGCGGCCGTCAAAGCCATCGCCTGGTCACCTCACCAGCACGGTCTGCTGGCCTCGGGCGGGGGGACCGCTGACCGCTGCATCCGCTTCTGGAACACGCTGACCTGCCAGCCCTTGCAGTGCGTCGACACGGGTTCACAGGTGTGCAACCTGGCCTGGTCCAAGCATGCCAACGAGCTGGTGAGTGTCTGTGCCGCTTGCATCGGGTTTATAACTTGGGGAGTCATCACGCGGTGGCGTAGTTCGACATGCCCGCCGATTTCTAGTCGTGTAAAATGATGAGCTCAGGCGACGAGATCTGCAGATGTCCCCCCCAGCTAGAAGTCATGCAGGGTGACGTCAGCTCGGATGAGGGGGTCAGTGCCACAGTGCAACTCGGAGAACTTGAGTAGCCCGACTAGATAGATAGATACTTTATTAATCCCAATGGGAAATTCACATTCTCCAGCAGCAGCATACTGATACAATAAATAATATTAAATTAAAGAATGATAATAATGCAGGTGAAAAACAGACAATAACTTTGTATAATGTTAAATGTTAACGTTTACTAGTAGCTCCGAGTTTGTGGGGGGGGGGGGTTCATTTGCATTTTCCGATTCGGATTCACTGTCTGTGTGATGTCATCAAGTCCTGGTAGATGCTGTCTGCAGATGTTTGGTGCGTTGTCAATGACAACAAGGAGGCCTTTGAGAAACGGCATCAATTACAAGTGTGCAGTCGTCCGAAGGGGGCGTTCCCATGTGTGGGTGGGGCTAAACAGTTAGCTCCACCCCCAATCGTGTGTGTATTAAGTGACCCGCCTGGCGGGTGAGGTGATGCCAACAGGAAGAAGTTGCGTGTTGTGCTGCGTTTGCTCGGCTGCAGCGACTTTGCCAGTTGAAGAGTCGGACTGATTTGAGCAGCACAGAGCTGACGAGGGTCTCATGGGCGAGAGGCGCGTCTCCGTTAGCGAAATGAATCGTTTATATCTGGAAACCATCAGAATATTTCACTTCTGTCTGGACATGGATGTCGGACCACTCCGAGCTCCCACTCCCCATTAAACCACTGCACTACTTTACCACGCTCTTCATTTTTGAACCCACGCCGACCCCCCGGCGCTCTCTCGTCTACAGGTCAGCACTCACGGCTACTCGCAGAATCAGATCCTGGTCTGGAAGTACCCGTCGCTTACGCAGGTCGCCAAGCTCACTGGACATTCCTACAGAGTTCTCTACCTGGTAAGTGTGTGCCATGATGGGTCAGGGTGGCAGTCCAGTTGTCACTCCTGTGGTGACGCCTCACCTGTCTCGGCTTGTCATCCTGTAGGCCATCTCACCCGACGGAGAAGCAATCGTAACCGGAGCTGGAGACGAGACCCTCCGCTTCTGGAACGTCTTCAGTAAGACGCGTTCCACCAAGGTAAGACTCAAAGAGCCCCCCACGGTGAAGGGTCCCAATGACATTCCACAGCCACCGTCACTGTGTGAAGCTGAAGTATTGGCAGGCAGTTTGTTGAGTACAGAAGAAGGGGCAACACAAAAAGGTGGGCATTAGAAGTTCAGATGAGGGTGGGCTTGTTGTGATTGGCTTAACCCCCAAGACCAGCCATGTTCAGTGCGAACGTCTGCAGGGCTCCATCTGCTGAAATGCATTGCGTGGACTATGTGCATTTTTCACTTCAACACATGGCACACTGCAACAGTTGGCATTGCTGCACAGCCGATTCTGTCAAATACAACCAACTAACACTTGAACTTAATAAAGGAAAACCACTTAGGAGTTAAGGAAGAGGGATGGTGCCCCTCAGGTCAGTTTAGTGTCCAGTCGTCCGTAATGGAGAAACTGTCTGAACAGATGAATAGTAAATTCTGTTAACAGCTGCAGAGAGGACACACTGGTCTCCCAGGACTTGCGTTTGAGACCCTCGTAAGTAAGAGTTAGAAAGAAGATGTTGAGGAGTTTGTTGTTAATTGGCTGAAATTCCACGGTTGGGCATATGGAGCATTAATGTGTGTGCTGCACCATCTGTTGGAATGCATTTTGTGATGTATGTACTAATGGCATAGACTGCATTTTGTATTCCAACAGATGGCACAGCACAAATATTAGCGCTGCTGTGGAGATTCCAGCAGACAGACAAATGCCAGAGGGAGCTCACTACGGGACATTTCGGTGATCTGCCGCCAGGGGCAGATTATTTAAATAAGCAAGTTTAAATCAGAAATGGCTGCAAAGAAGTCTTTCTAGCCCCTCAGGACCAGAGCTGGAGACCCCACTTATCAGCCAATGAGCTCCAGTGGGATCACTAAGTGTGCTATCAGGCTGTTTATGTGTCCTATCATTTTTTTCAATTTAAATTTTCCTTTATTAATTTATAGTGTCAGTAGCGCCATCTGTTGGAATGAAAAATGCAGTGTGCTTTAACCATGCAAGAGTTTTGCCTTAAAATGGGTGTGTTGAGAATGACCCGATGGGTGGCTGGGACGCAGGTGACATTGAGGTATTGTGTTTGGTGTTCGCCCCGTGCTGCCCCCAATGCCACTATCTTGGGGGTGGTTGTGACTTAATGCCGTGCTGACCCTTGGGGCCTAACTGTTGTTGATCTTGATGATGATGATGATGATTACGTTGTGGCAGGCCTGCATTCAGATTTTATTTCCTGTGTTTTAGGAATCCAAATCCGTTCTGAACCTGTTCACCAGAATCCGGTAGTCGCTGGACGAGGCGACGAATTGGCAGCTGTGGTCACCTCATCGTGTCTCTTTAGTCCCCTGCCACTTGAGGAGGAATGCGGGTGAACGTCTCCTCGTGGCCGAGCGTGCAGACAAGATGGCGTCATCCTGGATATTTGAGTCGACCTCAGGGCTGAGCAGCAGTGGGCGTCAGAGTAAGGAGGAAGAGCTCGGCCATGGCCACGTCCCAAATGGTGTCCTTGTCACCTGCTCTGTGGGGTGCTCCTCTATTGGCCCTGTGGCACCCCTAGCTGAAGCCTTGGCACATTTCTTAGGTGGCCAACACTGGCATCTGCCATCCCAGTTGGATACCCTGCTGATAGGGGGTGGACATGGAGATGTCCAGCACATGTCCATCTGCCACTTCTCACATAAGCCAGACACACGCTGAGGGCATATTGAACAGATATAGACAGGTGCTGGCAAGATTGGCACATGGTACCCATGCCATGCAGCAATTCTATCTTGCCCTGGGCCAGCTGACAGAGGCCTGCTTGGCATGGGTGCCATGATATTGTGTGATTGAGGGGGGCCTGTGTCAGCTAAGACTTGCAGTCTGTGTGCTTGTAGCTGCCCGTTACAGTGTACACCTCAGCTGGTGACAGTGCCCTCGGTAAAGGCACTATATACTTTCTGATTAGAATAACAAAGACCTGTAACCTAATACCGGGTTACCAGCAGCATGAAGGTGCATGCCACTGCAGGGTGCCCGTAATCGGGTGGGTCACGTGGCACATTAAACAGTTTAAATTAGCGAATGAACACCACTCGTTGACCTGCCCCCTCCATTTTATTGGCTCACTTTTCTTCCAGCACCCCCTACTGGATACCTGAATGGAAGTCCGCCTTCCACTCAATGGGGACCTGTGGGAGGTGCAGATGAAGGACTCTGTGACACCAGTGAAGGGCCCAGGCTTCCTGTCAGCCACTCCACTCCTCCTCGGGCTCCATAACTGCACTATAAACGGGCCGAGCCCCGAGCGCTCAGTACATGTGCCATTTGGGACGTGGCGGCCCACCTGTCCAGTCAGTGACATGCCAGCTCCTTCTTTCACTCCTCACTGCTGCCCACTCCAGGGTCTCCAAGTGATGCTCCAGATGGCTCACTGAGTGTCGTCTCCTGAGGCTTCTGACCCCACTGACTGCCAGCACCTCCTAGTGACCTGTCCCTCAAGAGCTGACGTCATCACATTGTGACTGTTAAAGAATGGCAGGGCAGGATTTGTGACAGGAGTGTCCAAATGGAGGTGGCCAAAGGATTGTCCAGCTAATGGAGGTGTGGTAGGACGGGGTGGCGTCCTGTGACGTGGCGCACCGGGCTCTTCCACCTCTCTCTGTATAAAGTGTACATAAATACAGTAATTTAAATAAACGGCCTGCCAAGTGTCTGTGCGTCTCCTCCATGCCGCCTGTCCACTCTGAGAGGAGTCCAGCCATGGAGCAGCTACAGACGGTGAGCATGATGGGCATGACAGGTGAGTGAATGGCAGGAGTCATCAAGGACAGGATCGCACGGCCGGAAGCGGGGCCCAAAATCCTGCGGGTTAATTACACTGCAGTGCATTTGAGGGTGAGCCGTGTAACGCTGGCACCCTTTTATCGTGTCACACCTACTGTGCGATTCGTGAAATGTGTGTGCCAGTGTCACGAAGTCGTAGCGTTATTTTAACTCCCGCCCATGGACGGCGTGACGTGTTCACTCAGCGGCTGATCGGAGTGGGCGGCGTTTCGAGTCAAGACGAATCAAATGGCCAATCAGCGTCAAAGGGTAAGGGTAGGGGCAGCAGCAGTTGGGGTGCGAGGGGTCCCAACTGTAGACGTTTCTGACGGCAAGCCCAAGTTTTGTTAGTGTTGGGCAACAAATCAAAATGGAGAAAAGTATCAAGTTGTTTAAAGCTGGTGCTGTGCTTGCCTTCAGTTCTTCTGAAGATGGTCCTGACCGACACGTCGAGATGTTCCACAGTAGCCACTCCACTCTTCTCCACCTGTGGCTATTCGCACTACATGTTTAGGGTAACGTCCCTAATTGTTGTGGACGCCCCGATTGTTGATTGACAGAATTGAATGCAGCAGCTCTTCGGGAAGGTCCCTCTGAGGCAGCCGTTTCTACTCCATCGGCCTTCGGGAGAGAATAGAGGAGATGGACCCCCTGTAAGGAGTTCGATTACCAAGTTTGTGTGCCAGAAACGCGCGAGCGATACACTCGGCAATGGTTGTGTGGTCACGTGATTTTTGGCAGCTTTCTTGCGCGACTCTACCGTCAAATGAGTCAGGGGCGGGGCTTCGTTCTTTTAGCCAATGGGAGTAGTGCATTCGAACCATCCCATCACGAGGCACGCCTCCAAGCGGGAATGCGCACAGTTTACTTCTGGACTCGGCTCTTTGGAAGAGTTTGGAGTTTTTCTGCCGGTGATGCACCCGGTAATCGTTTCTGTGGCCCTCCTCGTGCTGCCATGCGAGGTTCCACCTCAACAAATGGCATTACATTGTAAGGAAAACATGAAGAATTATTGTAAACGTTTTTTAAAGGGTGCAGGAGGTGCCTCTCTTTGCAGGTAATGAAGTCGCCGTGCCTGTTCAGTATTTGACAGCGGAATGTGATTATTGTATTTTATCGCTGTGCGTAGCAAATGTTGTGCATACACCGTCGAGCCAAACGTGTTCTCGTTACAACAGCTATATTCTTTCCGATTCCGTTCCAAAACGAGAAGGGTCTAACTGCATCCGCTGCACACCGCCTGGGGCCTTTTGTTTGAGGCGCCCCGAGTCACGTTTCACCAGTTAGAGTGACGCGCAGTTCCATTAAATGTTGGTGTGTGTGTTTAATTTGCCCCGCCGTGGACTGGCACTCCGTCAAGAGGGGTATCCTGCCTTGTGCCAGTGGTGCTGTGACAGGCCCCGTCACCTGATGGTGTTATATTCAAATACAGAGAGGGAAAGGAGTATTTGATTTGCGTAATGGAGAGAGACAGAATATCAACCAAAAAATCACGGAAAAGTTATAAATTGATTTGTGTCTCTCCATTAAAACGAAACTGTGAGACGGCTCATCTCTTTGTACAGTAAGTCAGTAAACTTACACATTCAGTTTACTTCATTCCCCCCCACTGTAAGTAGCTTGAACGTAACGCCTCGATGAAGGACATTTTATTTTACACATTCACGTTTAAAAATGCAGCTTCTTCAAGGCCACTGACTGTTTTGTCAAATACTCTTCAGTACTCCGAATGCCAACGTCAAAAGGCAGATAAGCGCACAGCCGCCACCCCTGTTGAAATTACTGTGAATTACTAATAATTGTTTGTAATCTTTTTTATTTTTTTCTTTCCAAATGCAGTGATGTTGATCACAAAAGGCACCCCCCGTGTAAACTGGTGGACCACGTCGCTCAAACATTCACACAACTGGCGTAAGGTTCATGAAGGCTAAGCGAGCCGCAGAAAGTGCCAGAGGACATGGTGCCCGGTCTCCACTGCTGTGTTGGCACGCTGACCTTCTTTATAATAGAGTTACAGTTTAATATACATATAGTATAGTAATAAATGAACTGTCAATATAACGCGTGACACTAGAGGGTGCTGTCGCTCTGCTAACCTGACAGACAGACAGACGTCTCTGCCACAATAAGCTTCTTTAATTCTTTTCTTTTTTGGAAGCTGCTCTGAAGCCCCACAGCCACAATAAACAGGTCATTCTAAATAGACAATAAATAGAATTACAATACCAAACGCACTTCTCTCCTCCGCACCCCCCAACTCCGGCTCGCTTGCTGCGTTCCCAACAGTCCTTTATATGATCCGTGACACGGAAGTGCTTCCGTTCTTCCTCTCATGTGACAGATGGAGGGCTTCAGTTTTCTTCAGCCCGGAAGTACTTCAGGGCGTCCATCCCCATGACTCGGGGGTACTTCTGGACTCGACGGAAAGTGAAAACCTTCCCTGCAGCGTTTCTTGGCAGTACTCATGGTACCCAGCAGGCCTGTGAAGCTGAACTCCAGATCCCAGGGTACTGTGCAGGAATCTGGGGCACCACTATGCTGCAGGGAAATCGCCATCTTGTGTCCTGGGGGAGGCCGTGTGCCAAATTAGCTGCCTTCACCCACATGAATGACTAACATCATTTTCAATACGTTTCCCCTCCAGTTTCACGGAGTTCCCTTTTCAAGCAAACAGCTCTAAGCACATTTTGCGATTTTGAATTAAGTTTTAGGCCTCATTTCACACACACACTCAAGTCGACATGTTTACGGCGCACCGCCACCTTCACACAAATTCAACAGTCCAGTGTGACAGGTGTCACCTCCTCATATGGTGCTGTCCACTTGAGTGTGGGCCTTGGTGCCTTTAAACATGGCATGATAGTTGGCGCAGCTGGGTACGCCGGCTCTTCTGTCTCCTAAACGGCTGTTCTCCTGTGCGTTTCCTTCACTGCCCTTTAACGGGTCTTATAAGAATGACGTGAAGAGCAAAACACAATGAGGTGTCGGCCATCTTGGGCAAACAAGTCAATTGTTCAAACAAATTGGGTTCTGGCTAAAACAATATGAAGACAATTGGGCATGAGGGTGTCAATAGACTGGCAACTCTGACTGAGCCCACATTACATGGCTGATGGGTCCTCCCATGTGGTTCACAAAACACACACATGGATACTGAATACATAAGAGCAGAAACAGGGAGAGAGAGCGCAAGCGAGTACAGCGCGTCATTACTGAACTTCTTACATTTCTTACAATGGCTGCCTGTCATTATACAATACAGTTTGTAGCTCAAAATCACCCAAGGAGTGCCATAATGGGCTTTAACAGGCCCTGCCTTCTGACAGCCTAAACTCTGTTAAGAAGAAAAGGAAAAACTCCTAAAAACAAAAATGGAGGAAACCTCGGGAAGGGCAATTCAAAGAGAAGACCCCCTTCTAGGTAGGCTGGGTGTCAAAAAAAAGGGGGGACAATACAACACACAGAACAGAAGGAGTGAGAAGAGTGTGTGTGTGTGTGTGTGTGTGTGTGGGGGATTGCCAAGGTCTTTATTATCCCGTATGCCTTCCTAAGTAAGCAGATGTTGTGTTCTAAACAGAAGGCAGCAGCCATATTGTGTTGCCTTCACCCCACTCTGCTGAGCGAGTGCCACCATGGCAGGATGTGCCAAGCCAGCGAGGATTGACTTCACTGTGCCCCCATGCAAGTGCAGGAGAGTAAAACCAGAAATGCCAACTGCCCTCAGGTTTGTGAGGAAGTCGATGTTCTGTGAGCCCTCTCGACAGTTGGTGCCATGTGTTGGAGCCACTTCAGTTCATCAATAACAAATCTCAAGCTGCTGACCCTGGTGGTCCGTCTGCTGCCTGCTCAGATCTCTGGCCAGCTCTGTGGGTTGCTTGTCAGATGGCTGTCCTGGTAAACGTCGTCTCTGTAAGCTGCAGAGCAGGGGGCTCAGTGCACAGCCTTGCGGGGGTCCTCTGTTGAGGGTCAACATGGAGGCTGTGACGCTGGGCCATACTGAAACGCAGCCGAGTTTTCACGATTTCAGGTCTTACACGGCACACCGTGATCGGGTGATGAACGAGGGGTGCGCCTGAAAAAATGTCACCTCACTTTAGGTTAGATGATTCTTGTCACATAATCCGCATTTCTAAAATCCCAAAATATGCATGGAGTACATAATGAAACTGGAGGGGAAATGCACTGAAAATGATGTCATTAATATTTTACTTATTACACGGCCTAACTCCATTTTAATTAATGGTTTACATAAAACGCTGTTTTATTATTTTATTTTGGATCACTTTGTCGCAGTTCTGCACCTTTCTTCTTATTTTTAGGTGAATCGACAGCATTCCTAGGTCTAAACAGTCAATGTCATTAATAAGGTTGGATTTTTAAACATTAATGTAAAATGTCCTTCATCGAGTCGTTATCTGCGCGCCGCTTACTTGAATGTAACAGTGTCGGGTGACGGGGCCTGTCACAGCACCACTGGCACAAGGCAGGACCCTCCCCTTGACGGAGTGCCAGTCCGCGGCGGGGCAAATTAAACACACACACCAACATTTAATAGAAGTGCGCGTCACTCTAACCGGTTACGTGAATCGGGGCGACTCAAACAAAAGGCTCCACGCGGTGTGCTGCGGCGTCATAGCCGAATTTACAAGAATTTAGCTGTCGTAACGAGAACACGTTTGGCTCGACGGTGTATCCACAACATTCGCTACACACATCGATAAAATACAATAATCACATTCCGCTCTCAAATACTAAACGGGCACGGCGACTTCATTACCTGCAAAGAGAGGCACCTCCTGCACTCTTTAAAAACGTTTCCAATAATTCTTCATGTGGTGCTCGACGAGTTAATGCCGTTTGCTGAGGTGGAACCTCGCTTGGCAGCACGAGGAGGGCCGCAGAATCGATTACCGGGTGCATCACCGACGGAAAACTGAGAGAAAAACTCCGAACTCTTCCAAAGAGCCGTGTCCGGAAGTAAACTGAGCGCGCTCGCGATTGGCTGCTTAGCAAGAACTACTCCCATTGGCTAAAAGAACGAAGTCCCGCTCTTGTCTCGCGCGCAAGAACGCCGCCAAAAACCACGTGACCGCAAAAACCTCTTGTCTAGTGTGACGCTCGCGTTTGTAAAATGCCACTCGCGCTGGCAGACTGCGTGTTCCTGGCCGACGGTCTCGTGGCGGTAATCGAACTCCGTGCAGTCCACTCGGAGCGGCCGCTGAGTGAAACGCAGTTCGCCTGCTTTGCTTTTCGTGACGATACGCAGATCTGTGGCCACCAACTCAAATGTAAATCGCTTTAGTGCTGCAGGATAAACGGCGCCGCGGTGACAACCGACCGACCGGCTGATGTGTTTTGAATTACAACACAATAAAAACGGCCCATGACACACAAGTGACCTTCCGCAATCACTGAACAGTCATCCACCATTATCCAACCCGCCATCCTAACTAGAGGGTCACGGAGGTCTGCTGGAGCCAATCAAAGCCAACACAGGGCGCAAGGCAGGAACATCGCAGGACACACACCACACCACGCAGGTGTGTGTTCTTAGCAGGTTGGAGGCCCCGGATGGGGGGTCCGGAGGGGGCGGAGCGCCCCCTGGAGCTCAGGAAGGTGTTCTAATAAAACGTCCAGAAAAGTCCTTAGATGACCAGTAGGCCTACATGTACGCTTGTGTGTATGCAGAGTGGTAAAATATTGATTTTGTTCTGGATCTGGTAAAGGCCGGTAATATATAATATTATTATATATATTATATTATATATAATATCTAGGCATGCATGGAGCTGGACAGTTTGACATCTGTGGCAGAGCGACGGGCGCTGAGCAGACTCCTGTCAATCATAGAGAATCCACTGAACAGGATCATCTCCAGACAGAGGAGCAGCTTCAGCGACAGACTGCTGTCACCGTCCTGCTCCACTGACAGACTGAGGAGATCGCTCCTCCATCACACTATGCGACTCTGCAATTCCACCCGGGGGGGTAAACGTTAACATTATTCAAAGTTATTGTCTGTCTGTTTTTACCTGCATTATTATCACTCTTTAATATTGTTATCTGTATGCTGCTGCTGGAGTATGAGAATTTCCCCTTGGGATTAATAAAGTATCTATCTATCTATCTATAGGGATATTTCATGATTTTATGGGGATCTCTATGAATGAATCCGAAACGAATCTCTAAAATTCACGTTTTCTATAGTGCATTTGGCAGTTACAACGGCGTGACAATATTATTAGGGATTCAGGTGAAGATTGCAATATGAATAATAAATGACCATTGTTAATAAGACTAAGATGCACTGAATTGAATTTCCTGGGACTGGCACAGACAGCTGCAGTGCCAGGGGCCCCAGGCCCACAGCCCGACAACAAAAAAAATAAATAAATAATTGTAAGTCGGGGCCGGGCCAGGGGCTCCCCTCACAGTCAGGGCCCCCCACGGATGTGTAGGTCGCGTATACCTAAGAACGTCTCTACACTAAGCTCACACTAGGGACAATTTAGAATCGCCAATACACCTAACCTGCATGCCTTTGGACTGTGGGAAGTGAACCCGGGTCTACTGAATGCAAGGCACTGCGCCACCGTGCCACCCCTGAACAATCATTTGCATGTTAAAAATAGCAGCGGCCCCCTCACTGCCCCCTGCTGGTCAGCACTCTGATGAGGCTCCTCGCACCATCACCCTCTGCCAATTCTGTGCCCATCTGCACTCCACACCCTGACCTGCCACTTCTTTTAGTTTGATGCCCACCCTCTCATGTGGCACCTTATCAAATGCTTTCTGAAGGTCCAGATCAGTAATCTCATCTGCTGCACTCTGGTGGTCTCCTTTTGTTGCTCCCTCATTGAATTCCAGCCTGTTAGTCAAACACGACCTCCCTCGTCTGAGCCCACGCCGACTGTCCTGTCCTTGCCAGGTGTTGCTCCATCTTCTTCTTAATAATTCCTCCCATTAATTTTTCTGTGATGTTTCATGTTAAGCTCACTGGCCTGTAGTTGCTCTGATCGGCCCGGTCACCCTTTTTATATAACGGGATGATATTTGTCATTTCCCAGTGACCATCTGCACTCGCTGGCCTCTCCCAGAACGCTGGAGTGAATATTCTCTGGTCCTGGTGATCTGTTTGATTTCAGCTTATTTAATCTGAGCAGCTCTTCTCTTTTCGCTCTAATTTTCCTTCTTCCTTAGTAGTCCCCGTTACTCTTGAAGGACATCATCTTCTACTCTCACCTAACGCTGACAACAATCCAAGTTTTGCGCCTTTGCCATTTCGCTGTCTGATGTTTCATTTCACCCTCATTTCCTTTCTGCCCTTAGCGCTTCTGCTGCTCTTCTTTCACAAATGCAGACCCTCTTCACTCGTCTCTCTCTCTCCTCAGACCCCGAGGTTGTGGGTTCAAATCCCCCCCACTGACACCATCATGTGACCCTGAGCAAGTCCCTTCCCTAATCAATGCTGTAAGAGTCCTGTGGATTTGGACTATTCCTCCTTCTCTTTTCTCTCATAAGCCCCCCAGTTAGCGGCCCACCTTGACTTCTTTCCCCCTTTATTCATTAGGATGTAAACTCCATTTGCTGGATGATCTGCCTGTTAGTGTGGAAGTCACCGTGTGGGCGGGTCTTGTGATGTCACAGCCAAAGGGCCACCTCCCACCCATGCCAATTGCTGGCCACGCCCATCTCCAAAGCCTTCATTGGAGTTTGGGGACAGGCCTCGGTGGAGCCTGGGGCTGGAGTTTGGAGAGGAGGCCTCAGCAGCCTGCGCCCACCCCACCCTTAACAGGGCAGACCATCACGCGGCTTCATTTGTGAACACTGACGTCGACACCAGGGGGCAAAGCTGACAAGCAGGGGGGATCTCGGCCCCTGAGAACCTCCCAGGCAGTCCGCCCTAAAAGCCTGTTGGCGGTTAACCCCCCCCCCCCCCCCCCAGATCATCATCACAGCTACACATCCGGACCAGACATCCTGGGGAGGGGGGGTTGGGGGTCTCCAGTGGGATCTTAAGTCCTGGGCAGTGGCACCTCCAGAAAGACACACAAAGGACACGGCGCGGGCACACTGTGCTTATCTCGTCGATATTTAATAAATTAAAACCTGGTACAAAAAAAAAAAAAAGAAAAAGAAAAAAAGAAAAGAAACCCAGCAGCCCTGCGTTAGACACGGAGAGGAGCGCTGGTGCCAAGCAGGATCGAGAGGGACGGGGGGGGGGGGGGCAGAGGAGCCCACATGGGCACACATATGTCCACCAAAGAGGCTCAGCGGGCAGCATCCAGTCAACACACAACGAGAGCACAAACACGGACACATACAGGCGCTGTGCCCGGGCTGCCCGCCGCTCCAGCAGGTTTGGGGGGAAAGGGGGGGGCTCCTCCTGTGGGCACAGGGTCACTCGGCTGACCTTCGCATGCGTTGGGGGAGAGCATGGCACCGGGGTGCCAACCTGTCCAGCCTCCCCTCGAGTCCCAACATGACACACAGACAGAGAAGGTCGACGGTGCGAGCAGCTGGCATGGCTCAGTAGTCCGCGGCGTACTCGGTGCCATGCAGTCCGCGGCACAGCAGCGTGAACTCCTTGACGATGTCTTTCACCCGCCGCTTGTTGACACGTTCTCTGTGGGCAGAGAGAGCAAACAGCCATAAGTGGTCTCATTAGCCCCCCCACGGTGGCACCCCTGGACGCCAGGACTCTACCTGAGGATCTGCTGGCAGAAGGTGTCCTTCTGCTCCTGCGTGAGGCGGCTGGACGGGAAGGTGGGCTGCTGCAGGAGGTCCTTGAGCCACAGCGACAGGTAGCTGAAGCAGTGCTTGTTCAGGGCAAAGAGGATCTCGGCAAACTGATCCATCATATTGCGGGAAGACTGACCGCCGATGCCCTGTGGCACCAAAGACAATGTCAGGGCGTGGCTGACAACCCCCCCCCCCCCCCCCCCCCAACCTCACCTGACTGGCACATGGCCTCACCTCAAGAAGGGCCTGCAGGAGCAGCCGGCCATCATCGTGTACCACCTGTCCGATCAGCTGGACGTCTCCACAGTGAGGCAGCAACTCCGTCTGCGGAGGGCACGACACGGTCAGATGGGCAGAAAAGTGGACGGCGAGCAGAACGGCACATGGAGGGCTACTTACAAAGAAGAGGCAGGTGGCCTTGACAGTTGGAGCCTCGGGGAACTTGAGGGACATCACGCCTGTGGAAAGAGAGGGGGATGCCAAGGGTCAGCCTGGCAATCGAGGTCACACACACACATGCTTGGACAGCTGGCATCCCCTCCTGAGAGACCGATGTGCTCAGGTGACGGGGACACTGACCAACCAGCCGCAATACTTGAAGCACTTCAGCCACCACCCGGGTACTGAATGGGGGACAAAGTGACCGACCAGTGGGATGGACCTGGCAGCATCAGGACAGTCAGGAGGGACACAGACTGGCAGCAAAGGCCACATGCACCTCGGTGGCCAGCTGAGTGACGGAGCCCCCGAATAGACACAATGCGTGAAGCCATTCTGGGACCACCGTTAAGGCTGAAAATGGAGGCCAAAGTGACCTGTGGGACAGGGGTCAGCGACTGCCCACGGTGACACTCGTCACTCCGGCCATACTAAACACGCAGGGACCAGCAGCAACTCTGCCAGCGAGGTGACAGCAGAAGGCACTCCATCAAACTCGCAGTGCAAGGCGAGGCCCCTCACGGGATGCCCACCTAATCTTCTCCCCTGGCGATCTGCGCACACAGTGCTGCCGTCCACTTGTGTGTGCCACACACGCTGGCAGGGAGGGCCTTCTGTAAAGAGGAGCTCCGATGCTTTCGGTGGGCACCCCTGACCTGCTGGCTCTCCACCCGATGCCAACAGCCACACTGGGCTGACCAAAGCGGCCCAACGGTCCCCTCCAGGAGGAGTTCAGTGCCCCTCACGTGCCGCTCTGGCGGCCCCCCCCATGATACTCACCACAGTGGAAAATGGCCTTGACATCGAGCGCCTCGGACAAGAACAAGTCGGGCTTCCGTTTGAGGGCCTAAAAGCAGAAAGGGGTTTAAAAGAGACGCAGGCGATGCGGCGGAGGAGGAGGGCCACCGTCCATCCACGCGCCCCACGGGCTTCTCACGCCCACCTCGCTTACCTGCCAGCCGCCTGCCCTCAGCTCTTAGAGGCTCAACAAAAGAAAACCAAAGGAAAAAGAACAAAAGGAAAAAAACCAAACCAAACCAAACTAAACAAACAAACTTATTAAATGTAAGAAATCTAAAAAACATACTGCCAACCAAACATTAAAATTTAAATTAATTAAAAGGTATGATCAAATATGTAAGAAAATTATTACATGTAAAAGACAAGTGAGGAGAGAGAGAGAGAGAGAGAGAGAGAGAGAGGGGGGGGGGGGGCTGCCAAGCAGGCCGCACTGCAGGTCATGTGAGCGGAGGGTCTCTCGAGTCATGTGACAAGGGGGCAGCAACGCCTGCTGGGCGTCTGTGCAGCTCAAGTGTCCCTCTGCTGGGCCTTTAGTGACCACACATTGGGCACACACCCCCCCACTTGGCTACAGTGTCCAGTCTGAGGTCTCGGACCACCGCAGTGGCTGCTGGTTTGATGCTAATGGGGCAGGCAGTTTAAATTTGCTGAACTTTTCCTTCACAAGCTCACCATTTTAACAGGCGGCGTGCCCAGCGAGACGGACATCTGCGTCATGGCGCTCGCTGGACGATCTGCAGCTGGCAAAACGGGTTGCTACTTTAAATGAGCCACAGAGCTGCCTGCTAGGGTCAGGGGTCAGGGTTTGAGTGATGTCACCTCAGGGAGGACCTGCATCACCCCGACAGAATACGCCATCGGTGACAACCACGCAAGATGAAACGTGCAGAACAAAGACCACCAATGGCTTGTGAAGTACGGATATGCGCATAATAAACGAGTCCAAGGGCTGACCAGCTAATGAGATGCGCATAACAAACGAGTCCATCAGATAACCAGCTAATGAGATGCGCATAACAAACAAGTCCAAGGGCTGACCAGCTAATGAGATGCGTATAACAAACAAGTCCAAGGGCTGACCAGCTAATGAGATGCGCATAACAAACGAGTCCATCAGATAACTAGCTAATGAGATGCGCATAATAAATTAGTCATCATATAACCAAGCTAATGAGATGCACATAACAAACGAGTCCAAGGGCTGACCAGCTAATGAGATGCGTATAACAAACAAGTCCAAGGGCTGACCAGCTAATGAGATGCGCATAACAAACGAGTCCATCAGATAACTAGCTAATGAGATGCGCATAATAAATTAGTCATCATATAACCAAGCTAATGAGATGCACATAACAAACGAGTCCAAGGGCTGACCAGCTAATGAGATGCGCATAACAAACGAGTCCAAAGGCTGACCAGCTAATGAGATGCACATAACAAATGAGTCCATCAGATAACTAGCTAATGAGATGCACATAATAAATTAGTCATCATATAACCAAGCTAATGAGATGCACATAACAAACGAGTCCAAGGGCTGACCAGCTAATGAGATGCGCATAACAAACGAGTCCAAAGGCTGTCCAACTAATGAGATGCACATAACAAATGAGTCCATCAGATAACCAGCTAATGAGATGCGCATAATAAATGAGTCATCATATAACCAGCTAATGAGATGCGCATAACAAACGAGTCCAAGGGCTGACCAGCTAATGAGATGCGCATAACAAACGAGTCCAAGGGCTGACCAGCTAATGAGATGCGCATAACAAACGAGTCCATCAGATAACCAGCTAATGAGATGTGCATAACAAACAAGTCCAAGGGCTGACCAGCTAATGAGATGCGCATAACAAACGAGTCCAAGGGCTGACCAGCTAATGAGATGCGCATAACAAACAAGTCCAAGGGCTGACCAGCTAATGAGATGCACATAACAAACGAGTCCATCAGATAACCAGCTAATGAGATGCGCATAACAAACAAGTCCAAGGGCAGACCAGCTAATGAGATGCACATAACAAACGAGTCCATCAGATAACCAGCTAATGAGATGTGCATAACAAACGAGTCCAAGGGCAGACCAGGTAATGAGATGCACATAACAAACAAATCCAACAGCTGACCAGCTAATGAGATGCGCATAACGAGTCCAACAGCTGACCAGCTAAGGCGTGTATAACAAGTGGTTAAACAATTAACCGGCTAATGAGATGCATATAACAAAAACGACCACCAACAGCTTATAAAGTATGCGCATAACAAACGAGTCCATCAGATAATCAGCTAATGAGATGTGCATAACAAACGAGTCCAAGGGCTGAACAGCTAATGAGATGCGCATAACAAACGAGTCCAAGGGCTGACCAGCTAATGAGATGCGCATAACAAACGAGTCCAAGGGCTGACCAGCTAATGAGATGCGCATAACAAACAAGTCCAAGGGCTGACCCACTAATGAGATGCGCATAACAAATGAGTCCAAGGGCAGACCAGCTAATGAGATGCACATAACAAACGAGTCTAACAGCTGACCAGCTAATGAGATGTGCATAATAAATGAGTCATCATATAACCAGCTAATGAGATGCGCATAACAAACGAGTCCATCAGCTAACCAGCTAATGAGATGCGCATAACAAACGAGTCCAAGGGCTGACCAGCTAATGAGATGCACATAACAAACGAGTCTAACAGCTGACCAGCTAATGAGATGTGCATAATAAATGAGTCATCATATAACCAGCTAATGAGATGCGCATAACAAACGAGTCCATCAGCTAACCAGCTAATGAGATGCGCATAACAAACGAGTCCAAGGGCTGACCAGCTAATGAGATGCGCATAACAAACAAGTCCAAGGGCTGACCCACTAATGAGATGCGCATAACAAATGAGTCCAAGGGCAGACCAGCTAATGAGATGCACATAACAAACGAGTCTAACAGCTGACCAGCTAATGAGATGTGCATAATAAATGAGTCATCATATAACCAGCTAATGAGATGCGCATAACAAACGAGTCCATCAGCTAACCAGCTAATGAGATGCGCATAACAAACGAGTCCATCAGCTAACCAGTTAATGAGATGCGCATAATAAATGAGTCCAAGGGCAGACCAGCTAATGAGATGCACATAACAAACAAATCCAACAGCTGACCAGCTAATGAGATGCGCATAACGAGTCCAACAGCTGACCAGCTAAGGCGTGTATAACAAGTGGTTAAACAATTAACCGGCTAATGAGATGCATATAACAAAAACGACCACCAACAGCTTATAAAGTATGCGCATAACAAACGAGTCCATCAGATAATCAGTTAATGAGATGTGCATAACAAACACGTCCAGTAATTAACTGGCTAAGAAGATGCGCCTAACAATGGGGTCCTGTCTCATTTGCACCCCTCGCTGTTCCTTAAATTCTGACACACGAGGCACGGCTCGCACCTCCAAACCGAGGCCTGCTAACGAGAGGACTGGCCGGAGTGAAAGCTGCGCTACTCTGGGCCTCGGGAGTCCATTCTGACACGTTTGTTTCCTCTCCTTCAACCCCCCACGCTCAGTGTCTGGTGGGCCTCAGGCTTCTTGGGCCTTCTTTGGGAGGTCGCCCTGCCTATAATGCCACCCAGTGTGCACTCAAGCGCAGGTGACGGGCTCACCCTTTTTCTTTATTCCCAGGTCACTCTTTTCTTCTGTCGGTCTAATGAAGACCAGTTTAGGGTCCCTGATGTCCTCCCCCTTGATAACATTTACCAAAATCTGTCATTGCTGGTTTAAGGAGTGTCTGTCCTACAAAAACACAGAGGTTTCCTTCTTGAGCCCCCCCAGCCCCCACCCCCCCCAAAGGCTCTTAGAAGGTCTTTGGACCCCAAGAGTCCAAACAGCGCCACTTTGAGGACCAGCAGTACTTCCTGCAAGCTCAGAATCCCAAAAGGAATTTTATCAACTGAAAGATGGGCCGAATTAACAGAGAAAGAGGAGGAGGAAGAAGAAGAAGAAGAGGAGGAGGAAACTGAACGTGAATGAAATAAGAAACCAAAAACACACCTGAGCCTGGAGTTGCATAAATGAATCAACAATATCAGGATGATCCCTGGGCCCTAAAATATAATAAAGATGTAACTTAAGAAATAATAAGAAGAAGGTACAAAGAGCAACTCAATTGTCTTGTAATTGTGGGAAAAAAAACATTGAAAGAATCTCCGAGTGAAGCAGGGCGTGGCGGGCGCAAACAGAACAAAGAGAAACATGAAGCTGTCAAAGAAAAGAAAAGAAAAAGCAAAGGAACAAAGAGGGGAGGGACGTGAGAAACCTGGGGCCCTGCTATAGAGCCCCCCCCCGAGACCCCGAAAGAAGAAGTGCCCCCCTGAGTAACTATGAACATTTCTCTGGGACCCCTAACTGCTTAGAAGGCACTCACAGCAACCCCTGCTGTCCCCAAAACACTCTGTGATGCCCCCCAGGACCTCCAAAAACCTCCGCAGACCCCCCAGCAGTCATTTGTAATACCACCCCCCCACCCCCACCTCCAGGTACGGTGGGATCTGATGACACCTGAACCCTCGGTCCCCTCCATCGCCAGCATTCCACCGCCTCAACGCTTTGATTCCGTTTTGTTTTCTAGCGCCCCCTAATGGTCAGCACTTGCAGAGGGCCCACTACAGGCGTCTTACATGGCGCTGTGCCGTAGTCATCGTCGCCCGACCCACACCACAGGGGGCAGGACCAGGACCAGAGTGCTGCTGCCCACCTTTTGGGCCTTCAGTCCAGTAGTGGCTGCCTGCATCCCATCCAAATGCCACGAAAAAAACTGGGGGCCAGCAGCATCTGCCGCCCCCTCACCAAACCCCCCAACTTACACCAGGACCGCATTCTCACTCATGGCCTCCTCCATCCTGCTCCAGGTGTCTGACAAGACCTACCTTGCTGGAAAATGGAGAGTGTCACAGAGGTGGTCAGCTGGAAGAGCGCCTTGATGGGTGGGAAGTGCTCCGTTTCATTAGCAAAGATGTGGACCATCTGAAAGAAGAGAACATGATCAGACGTGGCCTCGAGCGGGGTGGGCTCACACACGACCCCCGGCAGGGCAGACCCCCTCACCTGGCGCGTCAGGTCCAGCGCTGACGCCTGGGGGATTGTGCTGTACATCTGGCCCAACATCTCTGAGAGCTGAGGCACCATGGGGGCGAAATCGTGCAGCAGGGTCTTCACCGACTTCTCGAAGATGGCACACACCGCCTGTGGCACAGCAGATACACACACACATTGTCAGGCTCATGGAAAGGCATGGCAAACGCCAAGACAGCTCACTAGGCCCACGGCCCACCTACTCACCTCCACCACCTGCGAGTCGTTCAGCCACTTGCTCAGAACGTTCTGGATGAGGGCAAAAAGCTGCTGGAGGACCACCACCACCTGTAGGGACAAAGCGGCGTCAGGGGGAAAACAAAGCCCAAGGTCTACGACACCGGACTGGGGGTCTTCATGCCAGCCACCATCTTAGTTAGGTGGCAGGAAGTGCTGCACCTCCGAGAGAACCGCAACGGCCCCCCACGTTTGGTTTAACCAGACAGGCGTCAATGGGCCTCACTTATAGATGAAAGAAGGCAATGGGTGGGGTCACTCGGGCAGACCTCCACTGGTCCTCTGCAGGACAACAGCCAGCACCTCAGACTCAGAGGGGACCAATGGCGGCTTGTCTGGGGTCTGTCAAAAGACACCTAAAGACCTCTGGTCTGGTCCGGTCTGGGACTGGACTCGTGGTCTTCAATGGCAGGTGTCACATCTGCAGGACACCAGGGGCCGCTCATCACCTGTCCAGTGCCACCCTTATGGTGACTCAACATTCAGCTGCGAGGTCCTTCTTCAGCAGCAGGAGCTGACAAGCTTGTCAGGACTGTGAAGAAAGACGGACGGACGTGTCAAAGGACAGAGACCCGTGCTCAGGACCACAGGTCACCCTCCAGTGTGACAAGGAGCCAAAGCAGCTTTAGGACGGCCCGGCTGAACATGTCAAGGAGTGACCTGAAAACAGCGGGACACTTAACTAGGTGACGGCCCCCCCATTCACGGCCTGTGTGTATACAACTGATGTGGACAGAGTGAAGGAGCCTAAATTCAGTCCGAGTGCGCTAAACTTCACTGCCTTCATCTTAGCGGACCCTCAGCTTCTTGTAGTCCCCCTTTGCGGTTGCCAGTTAACAATAAGTGCCGGACCACTCCAAGTCAGGGTGTCAGACTCGGCTCCCGCTGCCCTCCACTTTATAATTAGAAGCCAACGCCTACTGCTGCTGAAGCGGACCCTTCGCTATGCCACGGCTCGGCACTAGGGCCCATCGCGCAGCTCCATCATCATCATCATCCTCCTCCATATTTGTGTCTTTTCAGTCCTCGCTCTTAACTGGCGGCTGCTCAAAGACAAAGACCAACTCTGAGGAAGTCAATTCAAGTCACGGCAGCAGTGACTGGCTACACCCTACCAAAGTGGGAGTGGCCCACCAGGACTGGCGTTTGACACCCCGGTCCCCCATTGCGGTGGGCTCAGACAGCCCCAGGCCAGCCTCCTCATACTGCGATATCTGGAACCACACAAGTGTATCCTTGAAGCAGAGGACAACGCAGACCCACCAGTAAAGGTGTCTGGACCTTGAAGAGTGCCAGGCCCAACAGAAATCGATGAAGGTCCATCCACAGGGGCAGACTGGCACAAGGCTAGTACCCTATACGCGGCCAGAGACACAGCCTGGCCTGGACAGATAGACAAGGCTCTGGGGTCCCTAAGTGGCACCCCAACGGACAGACTTACAGGGTTGGGTCCCGGCTCCGTGTGCTTCTTCTTCACCTCCGTGCCCTCCGCAGACTCGTCGTCATGCTGGGTGATGTCAAGGGTCGTGAAAAGGTTTGAGAGGAGCCCCAGGATGTGGATGATTGCCAGCTTGTTAGATGGGTTGGGCTTCAGGAAGAAGAAGAAGGAAAAAATCAAAAGTGAGAAACCCAAGATGGCATCACAAAGAGCGAACAGGCCTGGTGCCCGCTTACTGTCTCCTCTGCCAGCTTCTCCAGCTGCTGGATGTAGGGCGTGATGAGGGAGTGCAGGTTCCTCAGGATCTCCTCCCCCGGCAGCGCAGACAACAGGAAGCCCAGGGCCTGCATGAGCCACATACACTGACTGGTCTGCAATGAGAGGGGGGGACAAGGACAGTGTCAGGCAGGCGAGGACGAGGGCATCACACGCATCCACCCACCACGAGTCGCCCTCCACTGACCTTGTGAATCTGCTTGATCAGCACGTCCTGCAAGAGACAAGAGCCGAGGATAAGCGGGGAGGTCAAACGCTGCAGACCCCCACCCAGGGCCAGCCTGGGGGCCCACTCACCTGCGACACGGCCACAATGTTGGCCGCATAGGGCGTCAGGTCGTACTTGCACTCTCGGCAGATCTTCTTCAGCGTGGACACACTAGAAATGGACAGCTCTGGGTTGCCCAGTGCATGCAGCACCAGGGGAAGGACGTTGTTGATCATCACTGGGTGGTCCGCCAGCCACTCCGCCAGGGCACCTGAAAGACAAACGGCATAGGAGACGCATGGCCTGCAGCGGAGCCCCTCGGACGGACAGGGTGCAGACACCTACCGATGGTGAACATGACCGTGTCGGCCAGCTGCACATTGTTGATGTTGATGCGAGGGATGAGGCCGATGAGGCCGGGAATGACGTCCGAATAATTGACATCGATGGTCTCTGCGATGGACTGGAAGCCATAGAGCAGGGTCTCCGTGTGCTGAAAAGAAAAGCTCAGCTGTGTGTCACGTCTGGCAGACCATCGGAGGGCACACTCAGGCTGGGCACCCCCTTGAAATAAAACGTCAGGCACATCCTCCAGTAAACTGGCACCATAAAGTCACCTGGTCCTTCTCCAAGATGGCTCTCGCTCGTCTCTACCACTAAGTTGGTATCTGTGCCATTGCTTTGATTTATTTGTTGGTATAAGGCACATGTGATGCCGAGACCACCCAGCCTAGTGACGCGGCGTGCCTTCGTGTGTCGAAGCTCTCGGGTGGATCTGCCCACCACAGCGCCCACGCACTCCCAGCCGCCTGCCCGTCTCATGCCTTTGATGCAGCGGCCGCATTTAACATCAAAGCAACGGAAAGGGGGCGCACAACTCCTCAACTTTTACGACGGCGGTGGTCCCAGAGGGCCGCAGGTTTCTTAAGGAGAAGTGAATGCCTGCAGGAGTGCCCCCTTTAAAACTTCATTTTACTCTCGAATGGCCTTTAGTGGCTCCTTCTTAACAAGGAGATGGAAATCTCACCTCAGTGGGCTCCTCGTTAGCGCTCCGCTTTGATCAGATACTTAAGAGAATAAACTGAAGAGAAAAAGAAAACGGCTTCTCTATTTTAGGTTTGAAATCAGTTGGATGACATCCTTGGAAAGAAAAAAAATCAGAAATAATTTAAAAATCTACGACCCGACATGGAGACCCGCGAGCGGCTGGGATTGTCTGGGCGTTCGGATTACTGCAGGACTAGCCGTGCTACCCGTGGAAGGTCCTCAGCAGTGACACCACACCACCTGTTGGAGTAGATGGTGTAACACATTTATTAATAAAATGCACTGCGCTTGTCATTCCAACCGATAGCACGTCACACAGACCTGTAGCAATGAAATGCATTACTTCATACAAGTGTTTGAGCCGCCACCTGTTGGAATGGCAAACGCAGTGCATTTTATTGCAAAAAAGGTTTGTGGGAATAACAGACACCGCAACTGGACAGACAGTTACCGTTTTATTAAGGTGGATAATTTGGAGAAGATGCAAATTTTAAATTGAATAAAACCGCGTAATCAAGACTGGCGTCAAGCCGGTGAGGGAAGGCCAGCGTCAGTTTTGATTGCGTGCATTTAAAACAGGAGTTTAAAAGGCAACTGCTTTTCTGGACAAGTTTGGAGATGCCAGCACAGGACGGGGACACTGGGATAGACGCACAGGTGTCAGAGGGGACATTGGGAGGAGAGTAAATACAAAAAGATTAAAGAAGTTCATATTCAGATAAACCGACCAGCGTGTACACGCGTGCTACAAGATATAAAAGACCCTGCGACTCCGTTTATCTCAACGTGACCTCACTGACACGGAACAAGACCACTGCAGATTATCAATGCTCCCGATTCGGCTGATGGAACTGTTGCCACCAAGGCACTTGACACACTTCAGAAACACCTCGACTGGCACAGACAGAGAGACGTCACAAGAGTGGAGGAGCGAAGACGTGACATCTGGCATAAGAAAACACCTGGCCACCCGATACGAAGCCTGCAGGGCGACTCAGGTTGGCATTGTTCGGCTCGTATGTCTTCATCCCGAGTGCTTAAATCGCTCCAAAAGCAAACTTAGGCAGTTTTAGATGGAATGACGTTTGCTGTTATCCCACTGAAACCACCTTGATGTTTACTGATGCTAGCAAACCCCGAGGTCGAGGGTCTGAGACACCCGCCCTAACGCAGCTCCCACACGTTCACAGCTTCATGTTGTGCTCATGCAGACTGAGCTCAGGGGTCCCAGCAGGAGCAGCTCCAGGTCTTTGCCAAGATCTTTAGTGTAAAATCCTTACAGGGTGGCCAGTCCCTGGTACTGTGGGGGGACACAGAGAGCAAGGCCGGTCTCGGCCATTGTTAACGTATTCAGAGGTACACACACACACACACACACACACAGAGCACTGACCAACAAGAACCTCCGAGGCCACTGCTGGGGTCCACTGGTCTGACTGTATGCCCCCTGGCAAGTCTCCGTAATGATAAAGTGAGACACACGTGTGACGTACCAGGCGGGGGTCCTTGGAGCCGCACAGAAGAGGCCAAGCACAGCAATGGTGTTACAGGACGGCCGAGGACTAAACCAGCAGATGGCACGAGCCCCGCGACTCCCACCTAACCCTGACCCCGACCCTGTCCCCAGCTGCCATAGTGGTGACACTGTGTACCCACAGCCCTTACAATGAAGTGAAGCCCCAGGACCCCCGGCCTTCTCTACTGTACAGCCGTTTGAGTGTTTCAATCCATTCCAGATTTTCCGATGGGCTACATTATCGGTTCCATTTAAAATAACAAGAAAAATCTTTTCAATATCCAATTTTTTTGTTGAATCCGTTCCTTAAAATATCCACCTCTAAATGTGCGCATTGCCAGCTCCAGTCACAAACACAAGTAGAGACTCCCAGGTCACTGGGACACACGTGACTCCACATACCAGGCTTGTGAAAGGGCAGCAAAAGGGGTCTGCAGACACCAAGCGCCCCTCTGGCAGAAAAGAGCAGATGAGAAGCAGCAGGGACAGGACACTTTCCCAACAGCGACCCTCTAAACAGCAGACTGCTGCCCATCAGTGAGAGATGATGCCAGGCAGCATGTTGAAAAACGCACCTGCCATACCACACAGCTGCCACCTGAAATCACGAATGGCTCTTTATCAAACACCGTTGTCCCCGACTCCTTCACAGTCGTCACTCGGACCTCTGAGGAAATCAGGAGGGGGCAAACACTTTCTCACAGCACTGTGCACACCACGTCACGTGTTGCTCCTCTTTCTGAAGTTGCAGGGATACCCGTAATCTCACAGCTCACGGCTGACTAAACTCGCTTGCTTTTGCCGGATGCCACGACTCTGAATGGCTGATTCTGCACAAACGGGTTTCACGGCTGGCATTTCTTTTTCTGATCTCTCTTCTCGCTTCAGACTGGCAGATTTAAAAACACACACAGCCAAACTCGCTAAATCCAATTTAGGGTCAGACTCCGAGACCACAAGAAGCCCACCAAAGATCCAGAAGGGTCCGAGTTGCGATTGAGGGCTCTGCCACAGAGTCTCCCCTCCATTCACATCCATCCTTAGGGAAACACCTGGGGCAGAAGAGGAGACCATTGGGCCCATCGGCCGCTCGTTTGTTCAGCTAATAGCTAAAGTCACGCATGTGGGTCCCGTGGGGATCTCCTGGTGGGCTCAGGTAAGCCCAGCACTCCCACCACCACTACCTGGATCTCTGGACTCCTCTGCAGCATCGACCAATTGGCAGGGAACAAATCCTAGCTCCACCCCTGCTGCTAGCCCCGCCCCCTATCTACAGCGGTCGTCTTTTGACCTGCTAAGGACCCCGAGATGGGGAGCTTGAGAGGGACATGAAGAAGTGACGCTCATCTTGTGCTCTGTGTCTCCGGTGGGATTATTTCTTGTTTGTTTTTGTTTTTAAATTTTTCTCATTAAATGGCTGTGGCCAGGTTGGCACCTCAAAGATTCCCGGAGCCATCAGTAGTACCCTTCGTGCCACACTGTCCCTCACCCAGAACCTTCTTAAAGCCTGTCCTGGTTTCTCCTTCAACTCCAAGTCTTGGTGGTCTGTTTGACTCCCACAACTCCCTGCATGCTGAAGTTCTTTTATGGCTTCCCCTTCATCTCCAGGGGTGTCCTCGAGTACACGAAGCGTT
This sequence comes from Erpetoichthys calabaricus, assembly GCF_900747795.2. NCBI lineage: Eukaryota > Metazoa > Chordata > Cladistia > Polypteriformes > Polypteridae > Erpetoichthys > Erpetoichthys calabaricus. The sequence goes on along the minus strand of NC_041403.2, from coordinate 858,774 downwards.
CAACTTCACCGATGCCATCGAGCAATCTGAAGACCTGGATGAGACCCCCCATGCAGTCTCCACTGCTTGCTGATTTGATTGGTAAAGTGTTCTGATGGAACAGGTGAAGGAAAGCGGGCATGGAGCCATTCTGAAGTCCAGTGCCATGCTGTTCAATGCCAATAATAATCCTAAACATCAAAGGAAGTGCCCGAGTGCTGTATGAGCCAACCAGCTCAGAACAAGTGTGTGTGCGTCACGACATCGGCTTCAGAGAGACCCACGGGGGTCTTGCTCATCATTACTCCGCCCTGATGCCTGCTGGGTGTATGCAGCGGTGAGCGTCGCCAGGAGAGGCAGACCAGGAGTCTGGGCAATGGCTGTCAGAGGTGTGGAGGGTTCTTGGGGTTCTGCAGACACTTCACAGATTCTTTGGCCAAAGCTCTTCAGGGAGACCACCAGAGAAGCCCCCTTTGGTATATTAATAAATGAACAGAGAAGGTCCGCGATCCTACAGTCACAAAATCACAGTTGACCCTGATGAACTTAATGCCTTATGGTGGCCACTTTCATCTCCTAACATGTAGACCACCTTTGACCAAAACAGACCCACATGATGTCTTCTTCTCTTCTCTTCTTCCTTGTAGGACGTAAGGAGGATTTTGAAATGAGAGTTCATGTTGATGAGGCATCAGGTCTGCACGGAATGCCAGGGCGGATTTTAATAACCCGCAGCAACCAATCAGGCAAGAACTTCAGTGATACCTTCTGGATCACCTCCTACTGCTGCAAAAGGATGATAGTCTGTCTGTGTGTCACAGTGAAGTGCAGGACACTCCAGACAGTCACAAGCAGTTCACAGAGGAGACCATCGGACTCACAATGCACACCGCCAGCATGGCACTCTGCTCTGCCAATGTCCTGACACTTGGCACCGTTGGACCATCCAAAGCTGACTGCCCGACTCCTGGAGTTAGTGCCATCCTCTGCAGCCACACTCTGGACCTTCTGACTGGCAGCGTCACATCCTCCAACACTGGCACTCCATGGGGCTGTGAGCGGAGCTGTCCGTTAGGGTGGTGCGGCCAAACACAGCGCCAGCTCCATTATTGAAGTGTGTGATGCCGCCATCATGGGCCTGGTCACCAGAAATGATGAGACCCCTTGCAGAAGACTGGGTTCCTCCCCTGCCTGGGGCTCATGTGCCGTTTTTATGGTCCTCTCCTTCAGGTTTAACGTTAACACTGTTCGTTATTTAGCTTCTTAGGGTCACTGTGCAATCAGCTTTATTTCTTGTGGTTTGTGGGACGTCCCGTCTGTCTGCCCATCACCTCAGGGGACCCCCCTCAGCCCTATAAAGGTGTAGGTAAAGGTTCACTGACTGCACTCCTCTAGGTGGTGGGTTTTCCTGTGTTGATTGCTTGGATTGTTTGTGTATTCCAGGATTTGGGACCCCCGTACTCCATCCTTCGACCATTCGTTGGATTTGTGCTTTAGGGGCGCCTTTGCCTTTTCTGGCATCCCCTAACGTGCCTTTCGGACTCTTTGGTAGCCTCACGGTTTAGCAGAACCGTATTTGAAAATAAACCGGACTTTCAATCAGAAGGACTCCTTGTGGCTCCATGTTGGGATGACATCACCGTCCCCATTTGAGTGAGGATTTCATCGTACGGTGGGCACAGGACATGATAAACCGGAACTGCAGCAACGGTCACAGCTTGAGTGACGATGGCCACACGGTGACCGCCAATGTGCTGCACAAACCCCCAGCGAGGCGTTTCTGCTCACAGGATCATCAGAGGAGCTTCTGTGGGGGTCCCAACTGGAGACCTGCACCTTTATACACAAGTGTCCCATCGTGGGGCAACGGCCAGGGGGCTCCGCACTGCGCTCTGACACTTTATGTGCGTTTTTTGTCCCCTTCTGTAACTCCCATTACATTCCTCAGTTCGAAGGACCACTCAGTTTATAACTCCAAGACCACCCACCCCTAAGGAGCGGAGTACAGGATGGCCAGCCACTCGACAGGACCGGGCGTTTTGCACAGACCTCCACGAGTGAAGCTTTTACACGACGCCGCCTTCATTGGAGCCACCAGCCAATTTATCTGTGGGTGACACGGCACGGGGGGACGGACCACCCGCATGTCAGCCATGCCATCCCTGCACAAGCCATCTGAAGATGGCCCCTCTTTCTCTTTCCCTCCATTGCAGTCCCCCCCACTAATCGGCTTTCACATCCTCACTGGAAGTGTCACTGTTTCTTTGACGGCTGTGAAGCTTTCAGACTTGATGACAGGGACGTCACTTTTTCGTTGTGCTGCTTTTCTCGTTTTATTTGCTAATAAACACAACTTTGCTTTAAACCCCCCAATGCTCTGTCTGCACATTGGGGGCGATCGAGGAAATCAAACCAATGTGGGGATTGTCACCTCTCTCCAAGGGGGAAGTGACAGCACACGAGCCTCCATTGTCTTGGGGACACCAGTCCGGTCTGCTCTGCTCTGGTCTACGCTAGCGAGTCAGCATGTGGAGCACTGGTGGGGGGGGGGGCTGTGCAGACACCACTCACAGTATATGTGTGTGTGTGTGTGTGTGTGTGTGTGTGTGTGTGTGTGTGTGTGTTCATCTGAAGGGGTGCACAAGCAGACCACCCAATATGAAATCTCGCGAGCCCCAGTGACTCCACGATAACACGATGCTGACGGCAGGGTGGTCAGTGAAATTCCTTCTTGCAGGTCCATCTTAACCCCCCGTCTCAAGTCACTGCACTGGTTTCCAGTTAAATTTCGACTAACGACTTGTGAAAGACCACCCCAGCCCAGTGTTTTGCTCAAACGCCAACTCCTCTCAGTGGTCTTCTACCACGAGTCAGTCACGAGAGCCCCCCCGGCACACCTACCTGCCATGAGGCCGGCTGGTCAGCATTGGTCAGCAGGCGCCCCAGCTTGTCATACAGGTTACTAAGCAGCTCAGCTCCAAGCATCTCGTAGACATACATGAGGGTGTCCGATATGTCGACCCTGAAAAACGAGGGGACAGCAGTCAGAGAGGGGAGCAGACCACCATGGCTCCGTGGGGCCACACCTGCACAGACACTTACCGGTAAATTCGAAATTGTTCTTTCTCATCGGAGGACCAAGAACTGTACTCTTCATCAACAGGAAACTGGGCTTTGTGAAGCAGGACGTCCACCAGCTGAAAGTAGATGGGCCGGTACACTTGCATATAGACCACCTGCTTGTCCGTCTCAAAGGACATGATATCATCCTGAAAAAAAGGGGGGGGGCATCAAGTAACACGCCAACGTGGATCCTGTAAACTCCACCAGGGCGCCTGTCAGCCAACGCCCACTCTGCCAAGGTGCCAGCCTCACCTCTACCGTCTTGCACCATACCTGAAGTGTGTACCAAAAGGTCAGTGTCAGCGAACTGGTGGTCTCATTCACGGGGTAATGACCAGGGATGCCAGTGCAGAACATGATCATGTTGACAAGTGCCAAGAAGCTCTGCCAGTGCTCCACCTGCTCCAGCAGAACCCTGCGACAAACACAGAGAGTCGGTCAGCGCCCTGCCCGGTGACATCAAAACAACACCCAAACTGGCACCAGCCAGAATTACCGAGAGTGGTTCTCGCCAAGTGCCACGGCAATGCGACAGATGCCATGGGACGTCTCCATGTCGCAGCTCTGCACCGCCTGCCGCAGCTGTTCCTGCAGCTGCAGCACCTGTGGGATCAGCTTGAGCAGAGTGTTGACGTACCTGCGGAGAAGAAGACGAGGGTCAGTACGGGGGATGGGCAAAGGGGCCCACCAGCCACCGTGCTGTGACCAAGTATCTGCCCCCACTCCTTCAGCCGAAATGCAACAAGGGAACCCGAGTGAACACACAGTACAGTTTTTAAATTCAGGCTTTCTAACATTCTCACCACTCGTGTGAAAAAGTAAGTGCCCCCACAGCAGCTAACTAAACACGTCCATCACGTGATGCCAGTCTTCCACACTGCCCTCTCTCTTCTTCGCTTTAATTCAGACACTCTGGCAGGTTTTAGGGGTGCCAGCTGCTCGTTTTAGCACCTCTTAGGGGTTCAAGTCAGGACAAGGCCACTGCAGAACTTCACAACAGCCATCGTCCCACTGCATAACCCACTGAGGCTTCAGGACAGACAGACGAGTGGACGCTCTTCTTAAGAATATTCCGGTTAAGTGCACAATTCCTGGCACCTTCGACCTGGCAAGTCTCTCCACGCGTCGTCTCTCCATCACACTTGTGCCCCAGGTTTTCCCGTTGGTCTGCTACCATCAGAGTGACTGTGTGCTCATCGGTCATGGACATGGACTCGTTAACGTTGTCCTTGGCCGAGGCTGGAGGGCCCTGCAGTTCCCTGGATGTTGTTCTGGGATTCTCTCTGCTGTGGTCTTCAGGGTCACTTTGGCAGGCCAGCCTGTTCCGGATGGTCTCTTTGTCCCCCTTTCTTATTTTCCTCATCTCTTCAGCCATTTTCAGTGCTCTTCTGAGAAGACCTCACTCAACACGTGGCAGGGCTGGCTGGCTGCGTTTGGTCAGCGGAGTCGAAGCATCGGTTAACTCTGGTCAGCTGAACGAGTCCCTAAGGGGGCAATTACCTTCTCACAAGTGTAAGGAGAACTCGTGTTCTGTGTCCTCTCAGGACCCCCTTTATCTGATACTAAGCCTTCTCTAAAGACTCGAGCCAAAGTGGGGGGGCAAATACTTTTTCACAATTGGCTTCACCCCAAACTCCACTCACCTCTGAGAGTCGGGCTGCGAGATGGCGTTGACGATGGCCTCCACGGCGGTGTCGAAGAGCTCGGGGTCCTGCAGCGACGAGAAGGCCACCTGCACGAGACCCTCGCAGTCCGAGAGCGGCACGTCCAGCTGCACCCAGCTGGAGAAGCACTTGAGCACCTTCTGCTTGATGAAGCCCGGCGAGTCGTGCTGCTGCAGGAGCTGCTGCAGGAGGGGGAAGACGGCGGCCGACTCCTGGCCCAGCGTGTTGCGCACTTGACCCTTGCGGTACTGCGGCAGCCGGCTGGTCTGGAACTCCTCGGGCAGGACGGTCAGCAGCTCCAGCAGCGCCAGGCAGCGGGCCCTGCCGTCCACATCCGAGCTCTCCGTCTGGAACATCTTGACCATGTCGCTGACCGCCGAGGGCCAGTTCTCGGGCATCATGTTGAGGGCCAGCGACGCCAGGGCCACGCACAGCCGGGTCAGCACGATCTTGGAGCCCGAGGCGAAGCGGGCGATCTGGCTGAAGAGCTGGCTCTTGAGGCTCTCGTACTGCCCGGCCGGGATGTCGCCCCAGTAGCGCGAGATCTTGGTGTGCAGGGCACTGGCGCCAAAGTACTGGATCTCGGGCACCTTGTCCGGGCTCAGCAGGGCCCAGCTAAAGTGCCAGGCCTGCGGGGAGACCTGAGCATGCATGAGCCACTTCTGCGCCAAGTTCTTGTTCTCAATGTTGGGGTCATAGTAGAGCTGGTGCAGCGCCTGTGGGCACAGGAGGGCAATGAGCAGAAAGAAAGGACTTGCACAGAAACACACACGCTGATTTGTGGGTGGCACACATGGCCACACTGTCACACACAAGAGCCCATCATGCAAAGCGGGGCCAATGCACACAATGGCATATTAACGGGTACGGTGTGCCAGTTATGTGTGCACAAACTGTACACGGGCACATACGCTCACCCCGACACACACACACAGGGCACAGCACTTGCTATCAGATGGACACGACATCACGCTCGCACTCGGGGTGACATCTGTTCATAAAACATGGCTCGGCGTCTGAGTGGTGGCACCATCTGCCACACTTGAGGCACTCAAATGAACTGCTGGGCATCCAAATAAAAGGGGGGGGGGGCACATGCCACCCTTGGTCTCCCTCAACCCAGGAAGTCACACATGCTAGTTGCCAGTGCCCCCCTTGCCAGATGCAGTTCAGAGCAGTAAGATGGGGTACCACCAGTTCACATAAAGTGGGTAACACAGAGTGGTGTGACCAGTCCTCTCCTCAGGTAAGAGTGGCACACTGCCACCCCTGAGGCTTGACTGACAGCCAGTAAAACAGAGAATCTGCCAACAGCAAACATTTTAACTGCTATGTGCCCAGGCCACCAGGCATGACTGTTCAAGAACCCAATATGCCATTTTCATGGCCTGGCAGTGTTTGCCAGGTATCCACCAGCTTTCACCTCATAACCTTGGTAGTTAACTATTAATGAAAATAAGCTGAATGCCACCTGGGCTGCAGCCTCACATTGGCATAGTCACAGCATTAGGCTCTGGCGACCCACAACTGCGTGCTGATGCCAACGGCCTTCACTCCATGCCTGCCCTGCTCAGTCCACAGACAGCTTGAAGACGCAACAACAGTAACAGTGCCACCTACGGGCACCACCTGGCAACATCAAGTGCAGTTCTGGGGACACCAGTGGCTGTAGGTCCTGCCATCCACTCCCCCCCAGGTGACCTCAGATTGTTCCGGTAAGGCAGACAGAGGTGCCCAGGTGGCACAGACCAGCAAGAATGTCAGTGGGCTCTGAGAAAGTGACAATAGGGAGGGCTAACTGTGCTTTTAAGTCTCCGCCCTACTCATGAATATTGATGAGTTGCCATAAAATGTCAGGAGGTTGGGCGGTGATTTTTAATTTTTAGTATGACGTTCCATCCACAAGATGGCAGCAGAGTGCTGTCCCGAGTGCTCGCTGGGCCTGCCGCTCCACAGCTCATTGAAATCGCAGCCGAAGGGTGAGGAGGGCAGGACCGGCCCGCTCGGAGGGGCTCAGTGACCCGTTCACATCCAGATTATTTTAAGGGTAATTCAGTTAACCCAAGTAACTTTTTGGGATTAACACAGAACTGCGAACACGAGAGGCGCTCGGAGTTTAACGGCACAGCAGCTCGTCCTGCACAGCCAAGCGAGTCACAGTCGGGAGCGCAGAACACAAAAGAAGAAGAAGAGCACCGCTGGAGGAGGACATCCTGCCTGTCACAAGGCCATGGCGCAGCGGTGTCCGGGGTCTTCATGTCACTTTAAAAGTCACGCGCTGCATTTGGATCCACGGCCACAGACTGTGCGTCTCACGTTTGCTTTGCTTTTATTGAGCGCATTTGGCTTGGTGGACAGCACTGAGGACACAAGTGAGAGGAGTCACATCTGAGGGGGGCACGCGGGCATCTGCAGTTACAACACGATGACCGGCGCACCTGCCACACATGGCAGTGTAGTGAGCACGGTGGGCTGCGTCCCTAACCTCACCATTATATAGCGCCTTTCAGAGCCATTGCTCACTAGTCAGTAGTTTAACGTTAATGGTGACGCTTCACAAGTGACAATACTGACTGTGCATCCTTATTCTATAGCGCCTTTACTTAGTGGGCTGAAGTTCACTGGGGCCTAACAAGGTTAACTGGTGGTCCGAAATAAACCTGGAAAGGCTGGACGTCACACTGGGCGCTTGGTACAATTAAAGCCCCAGGACTTGGTGACTTTCCAGATGCCAACGTCTCAAACCCACCAGACTGGGGGTCCTCTGACAACACGGCCTTTTAAACTCATCGTTACAAGGACGGCTTCAAAGAGTTTGATTCAACGGGAACATCTGGAATGATCTCAGAATTCAGCCGAGTCTGCAGTTTAGTGTCAGACAACAAGCTAAGAAGACGCACAGACAGAGTGGGTCGCTCAGGACGCCCCCCGTGCTGAAATCCCCCCCATTTGTTGTTACACCGGGGGTCCTCATCTCTGCCCCCTGCTGGATTATTCTTTTATTCATTAAGGCCAATACAAGCGTACCTAAAATAAATGACGTGCCAGGACTGCACTCCTAGTGTTTGTGTGCTTTACACTGAACCACAGAGGAAAGGCGCTATAGGGGGTCACCACAGTGATGGAGGTCCTTAAATTAAAGCCACTCAGGAGGATTTATGTTTCGGCTGTGGCCTCAAAAAAGGCATCGAGTGTTGAAACCCTTCACTGCCACTCTGTTATATAGCGCCTTTCAGAGCCATCGCTCACGGACCACAGCGCTGGACCGAACTGCTTAACATTAAAGGGTCACATTACACTCCACTCTGTACAAGTGACAGTCCTGGCCTTACACTCCTCTGTCATATAGCGCCATGCACATCTGTCACTAATCAGCAAGTCACCGGACCCCCGACAACGAGGGCCCTACAAACCGATTATATAGCACCTTGAACATCTATCACCAGTCGGGGTCCCAAAGAGAGTCGCTCTGTCGAATGTTGACTGCCACACACAAGTTAAAAATGTCACTTTAATCTGTACAAGTGACAGGAATGACCTTAGAAACTTCCCAGAGAGAGCACAGCGTGAAAGGGACAATTATATAGCGCCTTTCTATCACTGACCAGAGGGGACCACATTGATAAACGTCGATTGGCACAAGCAAGCGTAGGTGACATCAGAGCAGTGACAAGCTGCATGTTAATCAGCACAGTCAGAATTTCACTGGACGCCCGAGAACAGACTGGTCATATAGCGCCTTTCACCGCCATTGTTGTCATATAGCGCCTTTCACCGCCATCACTCTGCTATATCAGCCCTTCGTATCTATCAGTCACCCACAGATTAGCAGGTATGACTTAACAAGGTCATTATGTGTCCAGTACACATGACCACCGTCACATAGCGCCTTTCACGTCCATCACTAATGGTGCCACTGGACAGCAGCAATGAGCTTTATGATAATCTGCTGTTCCCTGCTGGACTCCCGAGATTACAGTCGTGTGCCACATGACGCCTGGTCGGGGGTCCCAGAAGGTGTCAATGGGGACTTCAGAAATGCCGAGTGGACAGCCAGAGGCAGCGGGCGCAGCACGTGTGTCTCACGCTGCCAGCTCTGCACTGTCCTTTGGCGTTATTTTAATGTCACCTGTCCCTTCACACAAATAAAACGTTCACCGTGTGCCAGCGGACGCTTTGACTCCCAATGTCACGTGTCCCTGGAGTGTCGTGGATTTAGTCGGCAGCACCCCCAGGGCTCAGCCGAGCACCGGAAACACGACGTCCACCTCAAGTGACGTGTAAACCGATTACACAGTGGCACCACGGAGTGACGACGTCCTGCATGGCGATTAGAATGGCACATGGCCTCACAATGCCCTCAGAACCCTGGTATACAGCGCCTTTCACAGCACCTTCCCCACCTCAAACTGATCAGCAAGAAGGCCAAACTGCTCCAGTCAGTCATCACCTGTAAGTACGAATGTCACTCTGCACTGTACCCTGTGACAGTAATGACCCACTGAACCTGCTATATAGCACCTTTCACAGCTGTCTCTCCGTCGCTCACTAATCGCGGTGGCACCACAACGTGTCACGTGTTGACTGGCACATGTGTTTGAATGTCACTGGTGACATGTGGCAAGCCTCTCCTGAAGTGACATGGAGGTTTGTCCCTCACTGTAAGATTGCCACCCTTGTCACCCTGACTGTCGCACCCTGCCATTCGGTGTCGTTTGCGCCCGTGTCTGCTATGCCCGTCGTTATCATTCGTGTTGAATTAGGCAGCCAGAAAAGGCGACTCAGAGCACCAAAAGGAGCTCCACGTGACGTCACAACCACCATGATGACGTCACAGAAACAAACGCAAATGTCACACCAAATCGTCTTTCCTGATTGACAACAAGAGAAGACAAAAAATCAAAGAGAGCAACGTGGGCCACCAGCACAGCGGACCACACGAGAAGTGACAGGAAAAGGGGACACTGTCATACAAGTGTGCCGCCAGGGTGACAGATCAGCTGGCACTGCACAATTGTCACAGCCTCGAGCTCGCCCTGCCAGACAAGATGGCAATCCAACTGTGCACAAGTGTCCGCCACTGTGGAGGTCACCCTGATGGACGGACAGCAGTGGGCACCGACGCCTCAAAGCTTTAGCCACTCCCTCGTACGCCAGCTGTGCCGAGTGCAAGAGATGGCGCAGTTTGTCTCCCTTTCAAAGTCACAAGTGCAGGACGAGGGCTGCCTGGCAGATAAAATTAGCTCCACATTCCTGCCAACTGACAGCCTGCGAGCTCACAAATGACCGCCTGGCACCTGTCCACATGCCTGCACCAGACACAGACAAAAACAACACGGCGCCCAGTGAAAAAGTGCATTCGCAACACGGCACTACCTGTAAACATGCCAGTGCCACCCTCCCCATGGCACAGTGCTGGAGCCCCCAGGCAGCAACTGAAATAACAGAGACTAATGAGAAGGCTTCTGCTAAGTGTCTCCCTGAAGGATGTGGTGACGGGCATGAACTGGCATCAAACTGTCTGTGGCAAAGCTCTCCCTCACTCCCATGGGAGGACATTAGCCTGCAACTCACTGGGTGCGCCGAGCACAACTTTATACTGATGGGCACAACACCAGCTGGCACTTTACATGTCCCCCAGAACGGGCAGAACAATCAGTAGCTCATCCTGCATTTAACAGAAACAATACCACCCTGCCACCTTTGGCACCACCTGCCTTTCAAACACACACAACTTCGCCTTCTCCCCAGAATATGCCAGTTGCACATGCAGGTTAGAAGAGGCCCCACCGGGCAGGACCAGCATGATACCCCCTCGCCCACAGCAGGGGACAGGCCTGAAAGGACAGGCTGGGAGGCTGTGGGTGATCTTGAGGCTCAGCATGTGCCAAAGAAGCAGATAATGGCCTGCCCGCCCATCGCCCACTTTAGAGGGCACAGCAGCGGGTGGAGGTTGGCATCACCCTGGATGAGCCGCTCCTCACGTTGTAGAAGCCACTCACCCAGAGACTGACCGCTGGACTGTCCACTAGCCTGCGGGTCAAGCCACCAGACATAACAGTAGGCGACAATGACCTTCGACCAGTCTGTCCACCTCATCACTCCGTCAGGTGGCACTTTGGCAGGGCAGGACTCAAACCTGTGACTCCAGCAAATGCCTTAATATGCCTTACAAGACACGAGGCTGACCGGCCGCCAAAAGCACCAATGCAGCCTACAGCTCAGGCCCAGGAGGGGATGCCCGCTGGCATCTCACTGTACCCAGAGGCCTGTTCACAAGTGCCAACTTTCATGCAACTCACAGAACTCGGCCTTTGCCAGGCTTCCCAGACAGGTCACAACCCCACGGCTCCCATACAAGGCCGCGTGCCAGGAAATGATCGGGCGCAAGTAAGAACCACCTGGTGGCATTCCTGAAGTGAAGAGTCAGCAGCTTATTCTTATCACACAAGACAACCAATGGCATTGCTCACAGTTTGCGCCCACTTGTTTCCTTTAAGTTGTAGGCATCCCCTACATGGCCTGGCAAGAGGACGGGCACTAGGTGCCACTAATGCAGACAGAGTGGCCAGCCAGGCTGGGCCACCTCAGGTCACCTCGGCGTCACAATAAGGCCTCCCCCGTGCCAAAGCTGCCAGCATCACTTACCCACACTCCAGATAAAGTGCCACCCAAAGCGCCCTCACCTTCTCCACATTCTCCACTGTGAAGTCCAGGCTGTCCGGGCTCTGTCCACTCCGGCCGTGTTCCATTTACGCAACGTGCCACTCTGACCCTGAGCTGCCCTCTAGACGGGTCTGCCTGCCACCAACTGAGCTTTGGGAAAGGCGACGGCGACAGAGACGGTGTGTTGTCCTCAGCTTTTCCGCTCGTTTCCTTTATAGCGCCGCTGCCGGTGGACAATGTCTACTGGGAGCTCATCGCAGGGCAGTGCCATCTAAAAGAACTGCACCAGTGGCATTCATGGAGGAAGAAAAGGCGGACAGCCCGTCTCAATCCGCACCGCCTGAAGGGAGCAGACAGCCGCGTGCTGCCTCTCTACGAAGGGGCGCCCGACATGCCCGGCCGCCGCAACGAGCTCCTCCCAGCAGCCGCAGACTCCGGCGCTCAGTACCGTCAAGGAGCCACGCAGAGAGTCGGGATCTTCGGGGAGCAGCGCCGTCCACAAGCCGCCGAGAACGATGGGGCCAACGTCCACGGAGCAATTCCTCGACACTGCCCACGGTGCCCAGCCGGTGTGAGGAGGCTCTGCGCCTCGCCGCTCTTCTCTACGAGCAGAAATGTCGTCGTAAGGAGAAATAAGGAGTGCGTGAACGGCCGTCACAAATCCGCCGCAGTGCTGCTGGGTCTCCGGGACGAACCGAGCCGAAGCGGGTCGGCACTGCAGGGAACCACTGCGACACCCTAATTAACGGAGAGACCCTCCCGAGCGGAGCTTAGCGGTGGAGCTGCAGAGGCAGCAAGTGGCTGTCCAAGAGGGCGCCTGAGCGAACGCCAGTCTGGCGTGCCAGCTCTCTTCCTTCAGACGGCAGAAAATCCAGATGACAATCCCTGAATAGATTACAGAAAAAAAGCACCGACCTGTCCCTTGCGGCTCCGTTGCACTACTGTCCTCTTTTTGGGCTTCTTTCTGACAGGCGCTCTTTTCAGCTGACACCGACTATAGGACTGCGTGAGAGCCGCGCTGCTTGCTGGGACTTGTAGTTTTGTATCGACGGCAGGCTGCTGTAATTGCAGTACGCGGGATTGAGCTGTAAGAGTTAGGAGTTGAGCGAGCACGCCGTGCTAAAATGTAATATTTCGGGATCGCGTCAGTCTCAGCGGGAAACGGACGCAAAACCGGAGAGAAAAAAGAATTTCAGTTTAAGTGAAGCGATGCACCCGAGCGTTGAAAAAAATGACGAAAGCGGAGAGGCCCGTCGCTCCGGGCCTTCCACAAAGGCTGCGCTGCGAGCTGTGAAGAGTCCGGCAGCCTCGCGCTTCACAGCCCACTGCGCTCGTAGCTTTGAACTCGCGGCATACAAATGTGTTTTTATTGTAAGTGCGATCATTAAATGACACTTTGCTTTGAACAATAGTCACTGTCTTAATATAGCGCCTTTCACGGTAGACATGGTTTTGTGACCCACCTCGTCAATGATGAACCCGAGGTCTTTGATCTGCAGGGGGTGACTAAGCCCGTGATCAGCGTGTCCAGCAGTCCTGACCCAAAGCCACCTAGAAACCTCAGCAGCTCCATTTTACATTTTATGTGGTTAGCAGGCACATTTATCCAAAGTGACTTACAAATAGGTCTCCATAATCGAGTAAACATCAGTTAGGTGGACTGTTTGGGAACAAGTGTGACTTGACAAGGTGACAGAATTGGCCACCACAAGTGAAGAGCTCAGCATAAAATGCCAGCGAAATTACAATTTCTAGGGTACGAAACACAGACAGAAATTCACCACCCAAGAGGGTCTTCTGAACTTTGAATGGAGGTGGGCAGCTCGTTCCAGCAGCTACCCACAAAAAGAGTCTGGACTGAGATTTGTTGCCAAGCAGATGCCATTCATCAGCAGACCCGAGTGGACCTCACAAGTGTCCCCATGAACCCAAGTCCGGACCCTCTGACTTCTCTCTAGCGTCACGGATTTGAACTCCATACGTGCCGCCACAGGAAGCCGGTGCAGTGGTTGGTAGAGAGGAGTGACGTCTGCTCACCTCGGCTGGTTGAACACCACTTGAGCCTTTCTGGTGACACATGCCACTAGTCCAGATGTGACAAAACCAAAGCTTGGACCAGGAGCTGCGCTGCATACGCCATTAGATAGGGTCTGCTCTTGGTGAGTCTGCAAGACTAAGAGACCCCAGTGACATGGACAGTGAAGGACAGCTGGTCAGCGATGACCACCCCAACCTGGAGGGCACTAGCGATAACGAGCTGAGCTGAACAGAGTTGGGGTGTCAAATAGACGCACGAGGTGGGATGATGAGCTGAGCTGGCAATGGTGGTCAGTCAGACATGCAGAGATTGCAGCTGATGCCAGGTGGTCCTCTGCAGGGAGCGACAGGTACAGACAGCATGGCACTGATATGAGAAGGCCCACCAAGGAGGGGTATAAGGAGGAGGGGGCCTGCTGCAGACCTCGGGGCCCCCTTGACATCTCTCCACGCCAGGGCACACCTGCGGGCAGACCCAGTGGTGCCAAGGCCAGAGAGGGTGGAGGCACAGGAGGGGTCTAGCAGGATGAGCACCGATGACAAGTTGGTAGCTCTGATCTGCTGTAACGCGTCGCCCACGGTGGAATGGCCCCTCTTGAACACTGACTGATGTAGAAGAGAGGAGACATACTGGCGTGTAATGACCCCCTTGAGATGGGTCGAGAGTGGGCTTCTTGAGGAAGAGGAGTTACTAGGGCTGTTTGAACACAGTAGGGGAAGTGACTGTGATGGGGGGGTGGTGACGACGACGTGTGACCGTAGACACAAGTGAGGGATGGGGGGGTGGGGGCGCAGTGAGGAAGAGGGGCGACCAGAGAGGAGGTTGGGAACAGCAGTGATGAAGAGGAGAAGGTTGTGGTGTATTCAGAAGGGAGCAGGCTGGCCAGTGGAGGTCAAGAGAGTTGACCACTGATGGTGCCCACGTTCTCGGCAAAAGCAGAGAAGAAGGCCGGAGTGCCAGGCGTGTTGTGGTCCTGATTGGAAAGCAACCAACAGCAGAGGAGGAGGAGGACACTTGAGAGTGGCATTCGGCCAGTTTACACGGCACACCCGGTCATCCCAGTAGGACTGGGACCTCTAGCAAAACCACCTGCTTACTTAATGGAGATGTAAGGACCAAATCTGGCGTAAGATGGCATCAGACAATTTCAGAGGTCTGTCTGGGCCAACCTGGAGCTGCCAGTCTGGTGCCACCTGATGCCCAACCCAGGCTAGCATTGTGGTTTCTCCCCAGCTTAAAAAAAAAAGCAATGGCCTGCTTAGCTGGATGGTGTTGCTTGCTTTGGTGGGTTCTTCTGCCACTCCCCTTAGCGCTTGGTCGTGATGCCAGAGACACCCCCCATCTCTGCCAATGTGTTTGGGCAGCAGCTTAGGAAATCCTGAGGGACCCTCTCTTCTGGCACATTGGGCAAGCTGGTGAACCTGCCACTGATGCCAGTGCCACTATCCAGAGTTATTTTCTGCATGATGCCAGTTGCTCCAAGCAGCCTGTTGGCACATGTCCCCTGTCCTGCTGGGACGAGGCAGTTTTTCTCTTCCCCCCCCTAACTTTGTTGTAATAAGATGCTGGAGAACTCCAGGGTCCGACTGGTGCAGATGCCACTGTGCCCGCTAGGGGCCGTTGTGCTCGCTCTTCTGCCTTCTCTTATTATATTGATGTCTGCCAATGACACTTTGTTGTCCTCTGAGTCTCCGGAGATTGTCACCTCTCTGGCTCTGGTCACCTGAAACGGGCTTGTTATTGTGCCCGTCTGTGACAGTGCGCATGCTGTGTAGCACACCGCATGGTCATCAAAGCCATGATGAGGGGTCATTGGGACTTCAGAAACTAAGAGGGGCTGTGGGAGTCGTGGTGCCATTCCATGTTGGTTATCCAGGAAGCCCCCCTGACTTGTCGTCCACCACTCTCAGCCGTGGCCCCTGCCCTTTGCTGATTGCCTTCAATGCACAGTTGAAACCTTTGACCAGAATGTTGGTGGGCTCCTCAGTCACAGGTGGAATGTGGATGCCCCCCGGAGAGAAGTGGAGCCGCTTGATCACTCTTAATGACCAAAGCCCTGGACTTGGGGGGCTTCAAGCCCATCCTGCCCAGGTGACGAGCTGCTCGAGCCCTTTGCTGAAGCCACTTGTTGGCACTGTTGAGTCGTCCCTGTAGCCCACTTTGGACTTGGGCCCTCTGCTCTCCACTTGTGCCAACGTAACAAGCAGGTTTTAATGGCTGAGACCACCGCAGACCACCTGTGGTAAAGCCCCCTTCTAGCCAGTGCCATGCTGATGACTCTCTGGTCAAAGCAATCGTAGAAACCCAGCAGGGGGTCTTTGGTCCTCACTGGTGCCTTCGTATCTCTGCCAGGCTGGGCCTCAAGCTCTTGTTTGGTGCCCTCATTGTCCTTCGTTCAGCCATTTTGTTGAGTTGTTGTTACTTTTGTGAATTGTTTATCTGCTGTATTGTCTTTGCCTTTGTTATGTCCGTGGGCATTATGGGTGATCCTCCAAGAGGCGGAGCCACCTACCAATCACCGCCCTCCGCTCTCTAGGTCTGGAGGGTCTCCGCAGTTCCAGGTGGTCCATTGTGAATGCTTCCTCTGCTGTTTTTGTGAATGTTCTGGTCGTTTCGGTCGACTTGTCAAGTGTTGGCTTTGGATTGTGTCACCTTTGTGTCACCGACAGCCCCAGTTGGCCTTTTCTACTCCACAGAAGTTTCCTTTGTGCCTCCGGACAGTTTAAACCTTTTTATTTTTATCAAAGTCCTGCGAGGCCCTTTTTGTGTCTAGCCGGGGGTTTTTGACAGGATTTCCCCCTCTAGTGGTCAGTTTTGGAAGTGCCATGGACCCTCTGGTGCTCTGAACCCCCAGTTCACCTCAGGCACATCACGTCTCAGCGTTGCCCGTTCTGCCAGCTAAATCCAGTGCCAAGCCCGCTTTGCTGTCTCTCGCCTCACGTGGTGCTTCAGATGGCACAAACGCAGTGGAGTGTGTGGGAGCGACGTGCCCAGCGGGTTTGGGATTTATAGCGCCTGTGCTAACCTGGGAGCTGACCTGCCACTCACAGTGCAGATGGGCAGGCCTGGTGCCCCAGTGATGGGGCACGCTCTGGTGGTCTGTCCTGCCCTCTTTGTGTTGTCCAGGGTAGTTCTGTGTGTCAGATTTGTTCTTCATTGTCATTGGTTGCCCCCTCGTTCAGTCATTTTAAGGTGGGTGGGTCTATCTGGTTGAACCCTCGGTTTACTAGCAGCCATCGCTGACCGGTTGGTTTAGAGAGGTGGCCAGTGGTCCCAACACGAGTGCTCGCAGTCAGACCCCTGACAGTTACGTGGCCAGCATGGGCTCCTGGTGGGCTCGACTGCTGATAGTCATCTTAACAGCAGCACTGCAAAGATGGGCAACCACAACAGCAACACGCCAAACACGTCGGGCTCCTCCAAAATCCCAGCATGCCGAGGGGGTCACCTTACACACGTCCCCAGTTGTCCACGTTGGATGCCAGTGCAGACTTGAATGTGAAAATCAAAGCTGATCTCTGAATTTGTTCTTTCATGTGGCGTATTTGTTGTGACAATGTGACACAAGCAAGTGACATCAGAAACGACAGTGGCATGAATGAAGGTAAATGTGCACAGCCATACTGAACGGCAACGTTTCAATCTCACCGCCATCTTACTGCATCAGGAGAACGTGGCCAGGATGGGCACGGCTTGGGCACTACTTTGAAATGTGGCATCTAGTCGGGTGCATCTGCCACATCCTGCTATTCGGTAAATGGAAAGACGGCCACTTAACCCACAGATGGACACTTTAATGGTCGCCACGTCTTGTAACGATGGGCATGGAGAGCTGCCCCTCAAGTGGGCAGACATCGAGGACAAGTCTGCCTTCAGCTCAAGGCGATGGCGTGCAGGTGACAGTCCTGACCTCTCCCATGTCACTTGTTTCAAGAAGTTCTCCAGACGTCGTGG
The DNA here is from genome assembly GCF_900747795.2 of Erpetoichthys calabaricus. Classification (NCBI taxonomy): domain Eukaryota; kingdom Metazoa; phylum Chordata; class Cladistia; order Polypteriformes; family Polypteridae; genus Erpetoichthys; species Erpetoichthys calabaricus. The sequence goes on along the minus strand of NC_041403.2, from coordinate 841,350 downwards.
ACATCGTTCCACACTGACTAAGATTTGGAATTCCAAGACCATGATGGACCTCCAATGAGACAAAGTGGGCCGAATTTACACCATGAATGGCAAAATGCAAGACCCCAAAATCACTGATCTCGCAAGTAGCCCCCCCTTCATGGGACACATCACCGGTGCGGCCCGCCGCTTGTAGAGATCCCATCACAAGTTCAGTGGAGGGTGGCTTGTGGTGAGTCAGTGTGGTGGGCTCATCTACACGAGGAAGACACGCCAGGCAACTCCATGACAAGCACACGGCAGGGGACGATGACAAGAAAAGGTCCAATTCACCGAATCGTGAAGAAATGGAGAGCGTCTGGCAGAGCTGCTGATGTCTCGTCACCTTTTTGATATCACAACCCACTTTGTCACATGTAAGTGGCTTTGTAACCCCCCTTTGGGGAATCAAAGACGATTGTCACAGGGGGAGGTGTGGGGGGGGTCACCCTTGGTGACTAAAGTGCATCAGAGCTGGGAACAGAAGTATACACAGTAGCATGGCAGTCCGGACCACTTGAGTACCCACCATAGCCCAATGCCAGCATAAAGAACAGAAACTGAAGAAGACGAGTGTGCCGGACCACCAAGAGATGTCTGAGAACTCTGAAGGAGTCACAAGCTACAGTGGGTGACACTGGAGAGACTGTGTGGCTGAGAACGGTGCCCACCTGGCTGCTTCATCAGTGGCAGCTTTATAGGACGGGGAGCACCAAGGAGACTGTGAGTCAGCTGGACGAAGCCTTTTGTCCGTCACGACTGAGCGCCACGTCACACCACACATTATCACTAATAACACACTGTCACCACCGGGAGGCCCTGGAAGGCATGTGAGGGTCAAATGACTGCAATAACATATGAAGAAAACCCGCTGGGGTCTCGGGAGAAGACCACGAGCCAAAGCCACACAGGAATGGCTGTGAGTGTCCGGCGGGGGGCCGAGTCCAAGTCCAGACCTCAATGGAGAACATGTGGCCCTTCACTCACCCGACAGAGCAAAGAGAGAGCTTAGCACCCAGACTCAAGGCTGGCACTGCTGCCCTCTGCCAACCTGGAGCGGGTAAACGTGAATCTGAGCAGCTCACTTCAGGTCCTTCTGTCCAGCACCTCCATAAGTCATACTGGTGGACTCGTCGTGATGTCCAGACACAGAAGACGTTGAACTTTATGGGATTCCCCCTGTTTTTGACATGAAAGCCCCTCATTTTTAGGACCATATTGTGTGCAGGAAGTGACGCCCCCATGACAGAGCAAACCACTCGGTGTCTTCATCAGAAGTGACGAGAAGGACGTGAAGTTGTGCAGGATGCGTCAGTCAACCCCAGAGGTCCACCCCCCCCCCCCCCAAACTTCATTAAAATGGGCATTGGTATTTCGGGCAGTTGGGGGGTCGTTTTCGAGGTTGCTGCTCGCCAATATGATCATTTCTGGGCATCTGATTCTTTGCCGGTGGTCCTCGTCCTCTGAGAGTCACTCCTAGAAGGTCCAAGGTGACAAATTTCAAACCTGAGCATGTCGGCTGTCATTTAAGACCATTTCAAGGTCAGTGCTTATGGACATGAGGGTCTTCTTGATTTTTGACCCTTTACTGGGGGTCTAGCTGTCTGTAGACCATCATCAGAGGGTGACAAGTGACACCTTTCTGTCCCAGTTGAGGACATTTTGGCTCTATAGCACACATTTGGAGATTTCACATGTCGGACGCGGTCTTTGTGTTTCTTATGAACCGGGGGGCTTACGCCGCTTCAGCCGCTTGTGCTTTAGATGTGTTGGTCATTTAGACCTCTGATCTGCTTTCACTGTGACATTTAAGGGTCTTTGTGTTGGCCCACCAAGCTCCGCACTCCATGGATGGGCGCTCAGGTTTTCAGCTCACTTTCTTCTTTTTATTTTTCCAAATCTCAGCTCATCTGGGGGACTCAGAGCAACCTGACAGCGTGAGCCGGACCACCGAGGACCACCGCACTCCGTTTTGAGCTTGTTCTTGGACTTTATGGCTGACGGTTTGGGTCTGCAGACGGCCTGGCTGGGCTGACGTGTTTCGCCGGTTTTGTCCGTTCGGTCGAGTTTGCTGAAATGAGACGTTTGTGGTTTCCACGCTTAACTCTGCCGCGGTTTACTGTAATGGGGGTCTCTCCTCTCGTGTTTCTCTTGACGTTTGTTGGCCACTCATCTTATTATTCCGTTTCCAGTTCAACACACGCGTGTGTGTCGTGTGTCACTCGCATGTCATGTGCTCTCCATAAGTCCTAATGTTTCAAGGCTATGCCACCTCTGACTGGCAGGGGGCGCTGTTTCAGCTGAAGTTGTGTTACAGATGTGGTGGCCTTTGATGGACCACTCAAGACTGGGCATGAGCCGGGCTGAAGGAGAGCCCAGAGAGGCGCGGTGACAATGTGGGGCCAAGGTCACCTGTCCCCCAAACCCACTTGTGTGTGCCTACTGACCTGAGACCCCTGCCACTTAAAACACTTGGTGCCCACTAAGCTGAAATGAGGCCCAAAGGTGGCGGAGGAAAGACAAACATAAAACCTCCTCAGGCTGCATGTCCAACTGTGGTGGTCTTGGGGGGCACATTAGAGGAAAGTTCATTAAAGAAGAGAAAAGATTTAGACAAGCTGTGCTGGGCTGCCATCTCCACTCGGGGGGTATTGACAGGATGCTTGGTATGAAGGGTGGCACTGCTGTCGCTGTCTGTGTGAAGTTGGTGCTCTGTTTTCCTCCCACATTGTGTGAAAGTGGGTATGTACATGACTGGCACCTGATGCCCACAGCCCTAAACTGGCCTCAGCAGGTTTGCCAAGTGGAGCAGATAGACACGGAGGACATTTCCACCTTCTCATGCCCGCTGGTGTCGCTCGACGGTCTTCGTCCCGTCTGTCCTCCTATAATTAAGCTGTGCTGAGGTCCCCCCCCATGGCCGCACTCAGAGGTGGGCGTGTGACTGTCATCCTCTCCTCGTCTCATTCCATCTGCTCGAGGATTTCATGGGGGGGGGGGGCACTGAGGGGTGCGGCCGGCCAGCCCCCCCGCACTCCCACGTGGCAGCGCTTTATTTAGCCGCGGGCTCCGCTCGCCTCTTGTCAGACACAACGGAGGACTCGGGATGGCCGCGCCTGCTCTCGTGCCCGTGCTGCTCGCGCTCGTGCTGCGGTGTCGCGCCGCCTCAGGTAAGCAGCCTGGAATTAGGGGTGGCAGGGGCGCGCGTGCCGGTTGTCACCTCCGTGCGGTTTTTGTCGTTTTTTAGCGCAGACCACGTTTGGATGATCCAAGAGAAGGCACTCCAGTGCCAGAAGGAGAGCTCGAGACGGAAAGGGGGGGCATTCTGGGGGGCCGCATCAGCGTAATGGAGTGAGGGTGCCACGGGGGTCGACGTCCCGATTCCCATCACCATCCCAAGTCCGACGCGGACCCCCGCTTGTCTTCCTTTTTATCCGTCTGAGCGCGGCCGGCGGGGTGCTAAGCCGCTCAGACGGCTTTAGGGTGTATAGCGCCTCGCAGGCCAGCTGCCAAGCGGAGCGGCTCTCCGGCGGGACTCCCCGGGGACGCGCTGTCACCTCGCTGCTCCCTGGCTTGGCCTGATGGCGCGCGGCAGTGACCTAAATTAACTGCGAGAGCGCGCAGCGGGGGCCCGCCGGCCGAAGCGCTTCAGACATGCGCAGTTTACTCAGGTGGCTTTGTTTTTCTCGCAGGGCTATGGCCGGTGGCACCGAAAGGGTCGCTTTATCCCCGAGATGGCATCCGGTCCACCCCAGCAGAGACTGAAGCCGGAGCAGGTGGGCCATCACGGTGGACGAGCAGGGCACCCGGTGTGCCCACACCACCTGGAGTTCTAGTCATGCAGGGGGATCCGCAACATTCAGCAGCCTCACCTGAGACCACCGCAGTGCTCGACCAGACAGATCCGGGTCTGAGAGCAGTGACCACTTGGTCACCTCGATTTTATGGCACACAGTCTGCTGCCAGTGACGATGTGCCATCCTCAAGTCCAAGTAGGTATAAACGGGTGGGACAAGGGGGGTTGTGGTTCAAACCCTACCACTGGCTTGCTGTGCCCATAATCTGCCCATTTGTTGAAATTCCTGCAGGGCACCATATTTTAAGAGAAACCAGCTGAGCTACCTGGCATGGCCCAGGTGAGAGTGTGTGTGCCAGCAGGTCTGGGCATCAGGAGTGTACAGTGCCTTGGCATAACATGGATTTTGATGGAAATTTTTATCTGTAAATCAAACCCTCTTTGCAGTGGTGCCCAGAAACAAATTTAAAAATAAAACAAAATAATAAACCATTAAAAATGAAATTGGACAAACTGAACTGTGAGGACCCCCATCTCAGGGCTTTTAAGGTGACTAGCCTTGATGGGCCAATCCTGGTTTATTTTGCCCAGTTCTCTTTACCAAAGTGCTCCAGCCATGCCAGGCTAGCTGGGTAGCAGCGGCGGGTGGCATTCTTGAGGTGTTATCACAGATGTCTGATGAGGTTGCGGTCAGGACTGAGACTGGGCCACTCGAGGATGTCCTCCATTGTGTCTCCGGCAGACTGTCCTGATGGCAGACAAATGTCCTCGAGGGCAGCAGCTCGTCTTCATGTCCACATTCTCCAGTCCCTCTGCGCGGTGCTGCCACGGTGTCACCTGGTGCCACATCAGAGAGCACACCACCTAAAGGTCCACTTGGTCTTCCTGACACCACTGGGCACAGACCCATTTATTTCCATAAAGGCCTTTAACGCACAGCCCAGATGCCATCTTGAGACCCCCAGAGTTGGGCTCAGCCATCTGTTGAGCCACCAGAAGCTGCTTTGGGGTCCACTTTTAACTCCAAGAGCAAACCGCACTTTGCAATGCAACTTCTCAATGCAAATTAAAAAAAATAAAAGAAATGGCAGGTGGTCAAGGAGGGGCACGCGTCCGACCCCGTTACATGATTCACTTTCCTAAAGACCCACCAGAGCCTGTTAAATCTGGGGCAGAGAGAAGGAGCCCATTGCCTGAACCACGGCAGGTCACATCAACCTGTGGAGGTGACAAGTGACTCAGCGTCATTTGTGTTCCTCATGCACACGGCGTTTCTGTCCTGGACTGGCAGTGCTCTGCCATTCTTGACGTTTCTTGGTCTTTCTTCTTCTGTTCCCACAAACAGGACACGGGACAATGTGTGACGACTCTCTAGGTGAACTTTAAGGCTTGAGGGGTTTTAATGACAGAAGACAATGAGCTCCCAAGTGATGCTTCAAGAAATACAAAATACTGCCATGCAGTGTGTATCCAGCAGGGGGCGCGTGTCCCTCTACAACTGCAGCTTATACTTCAATATCACGTAGGGGTGACTCACGGTGGAGGTACTGAGACACGAGAAATGCGCTTTGTAAATGACAAGAGCTTGAACTGCCACTCCTTCTGTACACTGCACTTACTATAACGTAGTAAAAGGATAGGTGTGGGTGTCATTCTAACAGATGGCGCATCACAAACACTTGCAGTGACGCATTTTAATACTACCAATGTTTGTGATGCGCCATCTGCTGAAATAGCAAATGCGGTGCATTTTATTACTACATGCATTACAAAATGCATTCCAACAGATGGTGCACCGCAAACACATCAACAATGAACGCATCCAACAGCTTAATAAAAGAACAGGTGACTGTGACTCTATCACAGGCCATTTGGTATGAGATTTATAAAAGCAGTGCTAGTGTTTGTGATGCACCATTTGTTGGAATGAAAAATACATTGCATTCAATTGCTACATGAACTACATTCCAACAGATGGGGCACTGCAGACGCTGATTACTTTGATATCACCGCGTCTTAGACAGGTGGCCCAGCTGGTCATACTGTATATAACCGTTCAGCTGTTGTTTAGTAGTTCACATTTCTACAGTGGGCTCACGGGCGCCCGCATGTCCAGTTTCTACAGGACTTGAAGTTCTTCTCTTACTGTGGTGGACGAGGTGTCTGAGGTCAAGGGGGTTAGAGAAGACTTGAGACAGGGGTGTCACTTTAAAAAACACCACATATTCATACACACTCATCTTGGGGGCGCTGCAGCCCACATTATGCCCTGTGCCAGTTTTCAGCTGCTTTAATAGTTTTGTTTTAGTTGTTTATTATTTTATTTCAGTTTACACGTTTTGTTTTCCTGCTCCCACCACTAACCAATCACACACAAGCTTCAAGATGAGTGGGTGGAGCAAAGACAGGTGGCTGGTGCCCGGCGCCCCCCGCTGCCAGTGCCAAGGCTTTCATGGAGCACAGCCGAGGTGATCACATGACCATTTTTAATGGAACCCCCCCCCCCCCCCATAGCCCTGGCGAGGCTGGTGCCCACTTCACCCACCCACCCATGCCCATGGTCACATTTACATTGGCCTTGTCCATTTCCATCTGTTGGTTACGTGTTATTTATTAAATTATTGCAGATGTTGGGCTCGTCCAGTGTGGTGGTGGGGGGGTTTGTCAAGACCCCGATGCCCGCCTTTTATCGTTTTTTATTTTTAACTCCCACATGCTGGTTGGAGTTGCTTTCCTTGATGTGCCATCGGTGGATTCTGTTAGAAGTACGTGGTGTAAACTCCAGGGATGGCAGTGCCCTTCTGTTCAGACCGTCCTAGTTAGGCTGGTGAGGTGCAGCCGGTCACCCTTCATAGGTGACATTCATTACCAATCTTAGGGTAAGAAGTGCCACCTGTGGGCCAAGTCTGTGGCATGAAAGCAGACGAGGACCCCGAGATGCTAATCACAGCTGGGGTTCGCTGCCAAGGCGCTATATAGCCCATGTGTACGCACCTGCCGTGTCCTTACTTAAATGACTGAGTGGATGTTGGCCATTAAGGGTGACCAACTGCCATCTTGTATCTGCTACAGTGACACCAGTCTACCTGCTGTGAGCCGGGAGTGGCGCTCCTACAATAAAATGCATTATGAATATTAAACGATGGGCAGCAGAGGGTGAGGCCTGCACAAGTCACTGGCAACAGGCATGTGATGTGGGTAGAATGGCATGATGGGGAATGCCAACAGGGGTGTGACAAAGACATTCCTTGCTAGCTTACCACCCCGACGCCCTGGGCCCATGTGAGGTGCCATCTTTATTGAGTTCAGACTGTCCAGTGGCAACACAGAATTTCATTTAGCAGGACCCTGCACTGACCGTCCCCTCTCTGTCTGTGTCCAGCCCACAGGTCGGTGGCACTGCCAGGCCAGTCACTGGCTACTGCTCCAGCAGCCCCCAGCACAACAGCAGAGGACGTGGCACCCACCCTCAACATTGGTGATGACACTGGTAAGGGTTCACTTTTTTAGGTTGGCACCAGGAAGGTCACCCTCAGTGGATGGTTCAAGGGTCTCTTTTATTTTCCTCTATCCAGGTGTGCCACGTCTGTCCCAAAACACTTTGGGGACCTCGGTGGATCCCCTGGTGACCACAGTTGTCTTCATGATCATCATGGTCGTCCTCGTGGCTGCTGTCCTGTACTTCAAGTCCTGGTACAATGGCAGTCAGGCCACATTTCGTCACCTCCAGGACCTGCCGATGGTCAGTAGTGATAAAGGGTGGCAGGTCCTCTGATGGACTCCAGATGTCGGGGGCACCGCTGAGGTTTTCTTTCTTTCTCTCTCCACAGGACGACACAATGGAGAGCGTGCCGCTGGCCCGCTGCACCTACTGAGTGGCCTTTTTTTCCCAGAATGCTCTGCCAAGCCTGCACAGTCCTCTCTAGGCTTTGTTTTGTGTCAATGTGACCAGGGGGGTCCAACAGATGGGAATGACGGGCATCATTCGGTCACCCAGGGAGGCTGGCGCTGCCGCCCAGAGCTACAGGTCACTCAGGTTTAGGTCTTCAGCCCCCTTGTCGACTCCTGCTTCTTCTACTTCGCTGTCCTCGAGGTCGGACAGTGATGTGGTGGTCACTCTCTGCCCTGAAACAGCAATTGAGGAAGGCAGGACACGTGAGAGCAGTTGGGGGTCTTGGTCAGCCCACGGCACAGCGACCAGAGGACGGCTTACCTGCAGCACGGCCCACGTCTGCCAATGATGACAGCTCATCAGAGCTGCTGAGGTCCCCCAGGCTGAGGTCAGGCTCAGAGTCGTCCACTTCTGATGGCGGCCCACCTAAACGACAATCATTTGCACTGCAGGTTAGGAGTCACATCTATCACTGAGAATGGACTGAAAATGGTGGCTACCAGCCCTGCGCCCAAACATCTACTTGTGCCAGGGATCATCTCCTCCTAATGTACAAGTGGGTCAGCTGTGGCATAGTCGGTGTGCCAGGGCTGAGATTGGTGGGTGCACAGAGGACATCCGTGGCTCAGCTCTTGTGACCCGACTACCTCGTCATGCAGGTCAGGTGCTGCCCACTTCGTTGTGGAAGGTGGGCACCTGAGATGAAGAACTAGTGATGAATACTGCAGCATGATTGGTCAGCCTGGCCAACTTTTAACGTGCTCACGTCAAGCCCACCCAGATATCTCGGCAACAGACTGGTGATGCCATGACAATCAGAGGACCTTAAAGAAGGTCAGAGATTGGGGCAGACAGAAGGAGGCTGAAGCAGGTAGAGGTGAAGACGACAGCCAAATGGTGTGCTAAACTGGTGCAAGGAGTCCAAGCCACACGTTGTACTGGTCAGCACACAGAGTACGGATACGAGGGCATAAAAGCCTGGCACAGCTACACGGGCAAAAGGGAGACACCGCCTCTGGCATGAGCCACTAAAGACAGGCTTCCTTTGGCTGATGCCAGTTATTTATGTTGGCAGAGGGTTGAAAGCTGCAAGTCACAGGGCTGTGAAAAAGTATTTGCCCCCTCCCAATCTCTTCTTTCTGCACATCAAGACGACGAATGGCAGCAGTAGAGACGGGGAACCTGAATGAACACACAACTCCAAATGTAAACTTTCATTATGCAAGAAACAAAGTAATACCCAAACCCCCCCCCCCCCCCCATCACCTGTGTGAAAAAGTTAATGCCCCCACAGTTCCCACCTTTGGCGGTAATAATCACAACTAAGCCCCTGCTGGAAGTCCTAGTCTGTGCTCCAATTCAGACTCATTGGTGGGTTTGTGAGTTTAAGTCCAGACTTTGACCTGGTAACTCCAGAGCCACTCAGTGGTCAACTTGTGTTTTGTTTCCTTGTCCTGCTGCCAAACACAATGATGCTTCGTGTCACAGAGAGACCACCAGACGTTCTCCTTTAGAATCTTCTAGTAAAGTGCAATTGAATAAGGACGAGTCTTCAAAGCATCTCCAGCCCATCACACAAGCCCCCCATGGAGGTTAGGCTGTCCTGCTGTCGAGCCGTCCGTCAATATTCCAGAAGGCTCAGGGATCATTCAGGTGGTTCCTACACGGACGTTCCCACCTCGCTCCTCTCCTCTCCCAACAATCCCAATCTTCCTCTTTCTTCTTGCAGTCGCCGACACTGAGCTTAGCTGAGGCCGAAGAGACCCACCATGTGTCACTGTGCCCTTGGGGTCATTTTGGCTGATCCAGAGATGCTTCTCCACCATTCCAAATGTTCTCATTTTCAGATATTGGCACTCATTGTGGGGCACTGCAGCGCGCGGGTCTTAGAAATGGTTTTGTGCTTGGCACATTCCAACACCGTATCTTCTTGAATTTGCTGTAATGGAGGCTCAGCGTTCTCCTAGAAACCCGGTGGTGAGGACTTTACTCGCAAGGTGAGGGTCTGTTTGTGCGGAGCTGTCGACCAGCAGGCCAGGCCGGGACTACCGAGCTCAGATGGCACATCAATGAACTCTGGTGGGCTTATCACACGGGCAGTGCAGGCGTTGGCTAACTTTACTACTTAAATATACGAGGCAGCAATCGAGAAATGGCTTTATGTGTCCATCTGTTTTCTAAACTAGCCAAACACAAGAATCATGGGGCGCCAGTCCATTACAGGGCAAACACACACACGAACACGGGTGCCAATTTAGGGTCACTAATATTACAGTTGGTGTTAAGTGCTGAAGCCATTCATTGTGATGAATGCACAGACAGAGTGGCCATCAATCTCCTTCTTGATAGTCCTGGGCTCGAGGATGAGCTGCCATTCTAAAAGAGCACAAGCGCCCCCTGCTGGACACAACAAGGTCATTAGAACTTTCAGACAATCTGGACGAGAAGAGGCCTGTCAGCCCAACAGCTCGCCGGTCCTGTCCACCTAATTCTTCTAAAATGTTTTCAAAATCCCTAAAGTCCTCCTGTCCTCCACACTACTTGGTCACTTATTCCATGGCTCTCTGTGTAAAGAAAAACTTCCTGAGGTTTGTACTACCAGTGTGTTGGCCATTATGGACGAAGTGAGAAGTCAACCCGAATGGCCCCCTGTATTGGCGAACTAAACAGATTGCAGGATGCGGGCATTCAGGGCAACTCGGGCACCCCTTCAGTCAGAGCGTCTCACTATTATCACTAATCTGATTAATGTGAAGGGTGAAGCATCCAACTGTGTCCCCTGTGTCATTTTAAAGTCACCGTCTGATCCACTGGACTAACTCCTCTTCATCATTTCAAACACTTCAGTCAGGTCTGCTCTTCATCTCTGTGAAGGCTCAGCTCTTCTAATCCTCATCACTCATCCCCTGTAGCCCCCCATAATCAGCCTTGTCGCTCTTCTCTAGTGCTGCTATGTCTTTATGGAGACCCCAACTGTCCCCAGTACTCCAGCTGAGGCCTCACCAGTGTGTTATAATGCTGGAGCAGAATCTCCTGTGACTTGTACTCCACACGTCAAGGCGCTATATAACCTGACATTCTGGGAGCCTTCCTAATGTCCAGTCAGTGTTCAGAGGCCACCATCATCTCCTTTATACGCCTCACCCTTCAAGATCATTAAGCACAACAGTCAGCCATCAGCCCCAGCAAACTGAGGGTCTCGGAATCTTCCATTTCGTGTTTTCGGGGTGAGTAGGAGCCGCAGGGTAGCTGAACGTAAAGCAGCACATTACTGTAATCCGAGTACTTTAGCTAAGTCATGAAGTGCACTTCAGTCGAGGGTCTTGCCATCCCACTACGGTTTCTAACTCAACTAGACCCTCACGGCCCGCGTTACATGTTTGCTTCTAAGCAGATATCCCTGGTCACAGTTACTGGGGTGGGACACACGTGGCTCCAAGTTTGAACTTCACTTTTGAGTGAGCAGAGAATGTGGAGGTGAAAATACAAAACTGTGCATTTGCGGCCCCCCACATTTCTTAAACATTCGCACAAGAATGTCAGGTAGGTGAACTCCGTCTTTACCTTAGTGGGAGCGAGACGGGTCGTCTTCTTGATCAGGCCTTTTTCAACAGGGACACCGATTGTGTTACACAATAAACAGCGCAGGTCGACGGCCCACCTGACTGAGAAGGGCTCTCGTCCAAAGGGACGCTACATGACTAACAGTTTTACCGACTCCATGCTTTAAAGATTAACTATGGGATGGAGGCACATACGCCTATGGTGTCCCCCCTGTACACATAGGGAATCTGTGCAAAATGTGGCAAAGAGAGGCCTGCACACTGAACACACACACACACACACACACACACACACACACACACACACAGATTAGATTAGATTTTTATTAAGAGTTCTTTTTAGACTTTAGGCTTCTCCTTTCTGGGCCACACTAGAAACGGCCGAGTGTCAGTCCCATCGCTGAATCGCTCAGTTCACCTTCACTCTCTCTGGCTACTAAAATACTGAAAGGCCACATGGCTGTCATCCTCTAGAGAGTAACGTCATTTGTAACGGGGTAACTGCTTTCACCACTTGAGACAAGTCCTTAGCCATTTGTAATGAGGAACGACCCCAACTCTGCAGGCAAGTCATCCGAGGGTCACTCTGGCTTTTACATGCATCCAGCGGGTTCTGCAAGCTCTCTGGCTAAAGTTCGTGCCAAATGGATGTGTGTCTGCCACCACCAGAAGAAAGCCCTTGGCCCCAAGGTGTGGTGGCCTTGTGATGCAGCCAGTGGCAGGCCAAAGGGCGAGTGTCAGGTCGCAGAAGAGGACTTGCGTGGCTCTAGGTTGATGGCTACAGTTCAACTGGACACCCCGCTGTCCCCATTGGCTTTACTCACCAGTCGGCTCCAGGGGGTCACTCTTGCAGAGGTTCGACTTCCACCCTCTCACTTCCTCCCTCAAATCCTTGATCGATGACCTGCAAGTGAAAGAAATGCAGAACAGTCGCAAAGCAAAGCAGAGGAGGAGTCACTGGGCCGAGACGGCAGTCCCACTCGACGGCGCTACCTTATCTGACTGATCTCATGCTCGGTGGTGCGATGGCTGCAGACGGCCTGACTGATGTCCAGAGACTGGGACTGGCAGCTGTCGATTAGCTTCTGCAGCATCTGTGATGACACAGAGTGGCGGTTTAGAGGACCCCTGCTGCCCACCCTACTGCTCTGGGAGACGCGCGCTGCTCCCCGGTCTGTGCCTACCTGGCTGTTCCTGTCTTGTGTTGCATTGACCTCCCTCAGGTCTGATGTGAGCCTCCCAATGTCCTCTTGGAGCCCCCCTGAGAAGACAGTAAGGCAGTGGCGTGTCATGCGCTTTCAGTGGTTGGTTTTGTAAGTGAATCTCATTGTCACACACACACAGAAGGTCCACACTTTTTTAAATGTACAGTGTGTGACAATGTCACAGCAAAGATGGTACAAAATAGCAGGAAAACGGACAAGACCTTGACAGAGCGATGTCACATTCACTTACTAATCTTCTGCTTCATGTTTGCTGCCTCTCTTTGCAGGGTCTCTGATTCTTCTCTCAGAAGATACCTGGCACAACAAGGAGCAATAAGAGTGCTTAGTAGGACGGGCTGACCCCACACACCCCCCCAGTCCCTGCCTCACCGGTCTCGGCCATCGTATTGACCTCGGTCTGCCTGTCTCCTTAGCTCCTCCTTCAGACTGTACAGTTCGGTGGACACGTCCTTCCTCCAGTCCTCTACTCTGCGCTCTAGCAGGTCCCTTGAGTCCCTCTTGCCTGCATCAAGATGGCGTAGCCGGCGGATTTCATCTGGAAGGCAGTGTGGAAGAAGTCTTTAAATGACGTGCAGTGTGAAGGGATTCAAAAAGATAGAAGCCATCACAAGCCACGTCACTCAGTGGTCAGCCGAGGGAAAATGGCTGCATATTATTAGCTTAATGCAAAAGTGAAAAATGGCTACACCTACATGGGGACAAGTGTGCAGAGAAGTCGTCCCACTGTGGTCTACCCTATAGAAGCCTTTATAACTGCAGCATCCCCTATTTTTAGTAGGAACAAGCAGTGCTGACCCTACAAAAACACACATCACTGTGGCCTAGAGATGAACGGATCCTGTCACCCTGTTACCTTGCAGCAGGGCAGGAAACTTTAGAAATGGACTGTGTGTTTGAGTCTATACTGTACAGAACCCATTTTTAAATCTGCACTCGCTGCACACCATTCATTATCAAGCATTAATAAGAAGTTCTGTGCAGCTCAGTGACAGCACACCAGCACAGAGGTCGGCCAGGCTGTCCAGTGTGGACTTCAAATCCACCAGCAAGAAGATTTGCTCCGTTTAGGTTGCCAGCCCAGTTGGTGTGCAGGTCTGTTGCATGAAATGGGGTTTTGCCAAATGAGAAGGCCTTGGCTGCGGGTCAACACCAATGCTACACACTCACCTTCAAGGGACTGAATGCGCTGCTGTTGTTGCTCGCTGTCCTTTTCCAACCGCCACACCGTGTGAGAGAGAACGTCGAGAGCCTGCGTTAAGAAGACCGCACACCGTTTATTACAATTAGTGCCAAAGTGGGGAGGAAAACACAATAAAAATCTGGCCAGACAAAACTCAACATAAAAAACAGAGTTTGTGTGTGTCTGACAGCTGCTGCTAAAAACAACTCTAACTTCTGGGTAAAAGCAAATCACAGCAGGACCACCAGGTCACAATTTCAAACCGAGGGGATGAACGAACATGAGGAGCTCTACTGAGATGAAGGCCTTATTATACAGAAGATTGGGCCTCTGTTTCTGCAGATACTCCTTCATCATGAGTGCCGTCAGGTTTGTGTTCTAATACTTGATGCATCATTTAATAATTTATCAGCTGTGGTGCCTAACTAACTCAAAACACTTTAAATAACGGGCGCTATAGAAGAGAGCTTTAGAGGATTCTACACATTTACCAGTAAAATACAACTAAAGGTATAAACGACCGTGCAGTTTGTGCGCACAGATATAAAACGACTGTGTTCATTAAATTACTAAGGCTTCAGAAAGGGGTAACACAAAAGGATAAATCTGTAATGCCACACGGCGCCCGCTGGTCTGCTTCAGCCAGGATTGTGTTCGTTATTCTCTTTTTAATGATTGGTTTTCATGTACGTTTGGTGAATGGCGTTACGTTTCTGTATTTATGAACTCTGCCTATCCTACTTGGGTCCCGAGGATGGGAGCCACCATTACTGTACATCATTGCTGAGGGACATGAGGGACATGAAGGATGCGCCCCACCTTCCTTCTGTAGTTCGGTTTAATGTGCGAGTTCCTCAGGGTTCACTGATCATTATTGTACAGATTTTTTTTTTCAGATAATTGTTCATTTTTTCTAAGATTTTGTATTCCTGATTTCTCGATACTCTTGGATTAACACTTATTGCATTAATTTCGCTTTTTTTTTTGTTGTTTTTGCTTTCTCTTTTTCTTTTGTTTATCTAATTAAGTCGTTTCATATTAAGCACGCTGTTCTGCCTTTGTCCTTTGAATCCACTAGTTTATGGCTTCCCTGTCCCTTGAAAGGCATTTTGAAGTATTTTGTAATTTTAAAAGCCTGCACCACACCTTGAAGCCTGCCTGTTGAGGTTGGGGCCAGGCTGCCTGGGGTAAGGCCTCTTTCTAGGCAGACTCCTGAAGTCCTGGTCTGTTTTTTGTATATTTTGGGCCTGGTCATTCCATTTTGCAATGGCTTCATCTTAACAACAGGAAAGAGGAAAACCCCAGCACTGTAACTGGTGAAGGTACGTATAAAGTCTGAGGTTGGCAAAATGGCTGCTCAGCCTTGACAATGCAACAGGAGGCAGGCGGGTGTGCATGAGTTTTGAACAAAGGTCTGGCACCCAATCTGTCAGAGTGACAATTCACTTCACCCAATCCTCACTTTAAATAACAAACATTCAAGAGCCCGAATCTGAAACTGGTCAGCCTTTTGACAACATGCCTTACTGCTCAGTGGGGTTAATCACAGATGTGTTTGTACTGCCACTCGTTCCTAGCATGCTACTCAAAAATGGCCCCCAACAAGACTAATTATTGATTTAAAGCAACAAGATTGCAAACATGTAACGTCAGACAGATGCGTTACGCCCAACATTAGCTTTCTTAGTTCACCACACCAGCCTATCACTGGCTGTACTAAGGTCACTTAGGTCACCATGTGTCCAGTCCATGCAGAATAAGAAACCTAACATTTAACCAAGAGAGGAGCTTCAGGAATACCCTGGATGGGGTTTCAGACAAAATTCCTTTGTTTCCAGTGGAACACCAAAGTGGGGGATGGACCAGGCTTGGCAAGGACACTTCAGGAGTCAACTCTCTTCGGTTTATTCCACCAAGGGTAGGGTCTGCCAAAATGAAAAAAAAGAAAGCAAGACCGAAATTAGAGAAATACACAGTTAGTCCACACACCACATGTAACACGGCTCTGCCAAAGAACAGGGGCACATTGTGGCAATCGTAAAGTGTTTGTGTGCACCCTTTGATGGCGCTTTGTCCACACCGGTCTTTCCTTGTGCCTGATGCTACCAGTAAAGGCTCTGGCCTGCCACGACCCACAGTTAGGTGTGAGAGTGACATGTTAGCAGTTTGGGGACTCTTGAAGGCAAAACTGTCAAGCAAATCTTGGCGTTATTATAATTACTATCTGGTCATTTCTGAGGTCTTGAGCAGTAAGCTAAAACAGGGCCCTATGATTTCTGTGATGCAGAAAAAACAGACGGAATCACAGAATTAACACTTGAAAACGGATATTAGATTTAAAAATGGAAATGTGTGGGATTTAGAGACTGAAGGGGTGACAGTTACAAAACTTCCCAATAAATTAAACGATTGAGTAACCTGTAGTTCTATCACTCAGATACTATTTTCTAGTTGAAATCAGTCGCACCTCTATCTGTTTGTGCACGTGTTTCCTGTATGGGAATTAGCTCGCTGCACGAGACAGAAATGTCAAATCTAGCAATATCAGATATCCTAACTACGTCAAAAAAACTAAAACACGAGCTTAACTGCAAAACTGAGGGCACAACAATATCTCGGCGACTTTTACAAATCTGCACAACTTTTCTGCAAGTTTTGCCAGCATACCATAGACTGGACAAGAAAAGATCCTTGCAATGACCACATCAAATCTAAAACCCACCTCAAGAACAAGAAGACATTAAGATCAAAAAGCGTTCCCTTTCAGGTAACAACAGAGGAAGCCACAAAAGCATCAGACGCAAGATGCCAGTTTGTGCCCATGTGAGTCAGACATAAAAAATGACAAAGACGCGCCCTTTCTTTATTAAGCACTGGAAACAAGGAGGTGCACTGCCAGAAAATGAGAGCCGCCGTAGTCAAATTCATTGGCCCCGTGTCTTTGAACAACACATGAACGCCGTTCTTCGAAGGATTCGTGGCAAGAAAATCTATGTTGTAGTTGATGAAGGCCCAGATAGCCAAGAGCACAGCATTCTCATCATAGTGATAGCCAAACGTTTACTCGCCTGTGTGGTAATTCTTTTATGTAGGCAGTTTGAATTGTACGTGACGTATTTACTGATAATTATTGAACTGATTCACTTATACAGGTTAACTAACCGGTAATAATAGTCTTTCCTGTAGAAACATGTTATTAGTGAGTGGCACTGGTTGTTAACGGGTTCCATTTTTAAAAATTAACAATGATGTTTTTGGATTTAATAAACGTTTGGACTGGCAGTGACAAGACACGTGACGTCCACATTTGACTCTTCCGTTATAAACTCTGCCCTACAAACCTGAGCAGAAGAGCAGGCATCCCCTCAGACGCAACGAGCCCTTAAAAGCGGGTCTCTCCTTCTTTTGTGTAAAAGTGAAGTTCACTGTCATCTCAGAAGGATTCATCAAACCAGTGTGAGCTCTTACAACTCTGGAGCGGACTCGCTGTCCTACTGGAGGATCTGGGCTCCGAACTGCAAGATAAGGTTCACTTGTGCTAGTGTGCTCTTTCATTAAAAGGAATGTAAAGTGACATCTCATTATTGATTGGTTTTTACAGCTACAATAAAACAAACCAAACAAAAAAAAAATGTAAAAATCCAAATCAAGGAAAAATAAAATGGTGAAAACCGAAAATCAAAAAAATAAAAAATAAAATGGAATTTGTAAAAAAATAAAGCAGATTCCATAGGGCCCTGCTAAAAAACGTCCCATGTGTATATGAAACAGGAACTTCTCATATGTTCATTTTGACTAAAAGGAAATACGACCAGCAAATAGTTTTGTGTTTTTCAATTTCTACAGCAACGGAAGTTTTTAGTTCGCACCTCACTCATGGCATCTGCCGCCTCAATACTCCAGAACAGTCACTTCTAAATGACCTTCAGGGCCACAGGGTCCTCCAGCCACGTAAGCGTTATGAACAGAATCCCCTCTAGTGTAGCCCCCCACTTACCTAACGAACAAACATTTCATAAAGAGACGTGCATTTCTGATTGCTGTGTGTGGGAGGGTCACAGCTGCCCCTCTTACCTTTTGGTGCACTTCCTGCTGAGATAAGTCTCTCCTGTAAAAGGGAGAAATAAAACTGTTAGACTTGGCACTGGAAATCTAATAATAATAATAATCATAATAATAATGTTATTCAGATTGCACCTTTCCCAAGTTCATTTTGTTTCACAGATCTACAAAAGGGTAGAACAGGAAGAAAAGCACAGAGAAAGATCAACCTGGACACACACTAAAATCAAACATTAGACACAATATGAACGATAAACACAAGGACCAAAGTTTTGAATTAGAATATGAGACACCGAGTCTCCATGTTGGCGCCTTCTCAGGGACTGATGCCTGTTAACTGCATGGCGTATTTCCACCGCTCTTTCGCCGAGTGCATCAGTGGCATACTGGGAAGTCCTGTCCAGGTCCTTATATTACTCCACTAGGTTCTTCTCCTTCCTCTTGCATATTTCTTTAAATCTTTCCTTCTATAACGTAATATCTTTTATTATTTGTGTCTTATGTGTCCAAAGTATTTGTTTTCTTCCTTTTGTATTTTTCACCCCTAGGGCCTCACTCAGTTTATGAATAGCCTCTTCATTAGCAATTCTCTCGGTCCACGATGGACTTGGAATGGGCCTGCAAGTCTGCATGTCAAATGTGTTTATCCTGCTTAGGATG
This sequence comes from Erpetoichthys calabaricus, assembly GCF_900747795.2. Lineage (NCBI taxonomy): Eukaryota > Metazoa > Chordata > Cladistia > Polypteriformes > Polypteridae > Erpetoichthys > Erpetoichthys calabaricus. Next base: position 822,953 of record NC_041403.2, on the reverse strand, counting down.
TCTGACTTGAGTCCCCACGACTCACAACATAGGCACGTGTTGACCAAAAGTAACATTTTAGAATCCAAACCTTCAATCTGAGATTTCATTTTGTATAACAAAGGATGTAGCAGGCGACAGTCTTGAGGCTGTATGGTTGTGAGACATGGATGCTCTCCAGTGACCTGAGACGAAGACTGGACTCCTTCATGTGAGTCTCTTCAGAGGGTCCTTGGGTACCATTGGTTTGACTTTGTGTTGCTCATGGAGTCCCGAATGAGGCACATGACCTGCACTGTGAGGGAGCGTCAGTTACGGCACTACGGCCATGTGACGTGATTACCCGAGGGTGAGCCGGCTGATTGCTGAGGACCCGAGTGGCTGGACCAGACCAAAGGGACACCCATGTAACGCCTGCCTGTGGCAGACAGACTGTAAATTCTGGAGGGTGGACCATGAGTCTTCCTGGGGGGTTATCAACCAGGATCTTGAGCTGTTTTGTCATGTGGCAACATGCTGTACCAGTGCAGGCTCCCCAACCTGACCTACAAAGGATTTGTTTCATGTTTATATATATAATGTCTATTATAAAAAAAATCCTGGGAGAGAAAGACTTGGGAGACGAAAGAGATTGGCCACAGAGTGTCTCGCGGGGACCTTAAACATGAGACTTTGTGCCAAGAGATTGACCCAGGACCATCTCGTGATGACGTAGAACATGAGATTCTTGCAAAACACACCCTACTTATGATCAATATCAAATATGACAACGGGGCAGCAAAACACAGTCGTGTAAAGGCTTTGAGCAAACGCAGATCCAGGGCTCTCAGCGCATATAAAGCGTATAAGGATGATACAATATAGATAAAACGTCAATGACTAAACGAAGAAGAAAGAGCAGCGTAGAGAAAAAAATGTAAAAAAGAAAAAGAATAATTGAGGTGCAAATTCAGAAAATAAGGAAAGTAATTATCAGCCTGGAACAAGTGGAATCGAAAAAAAGCACATCCAATCGGGCTCACAATTAAAAGACAAAGATTACAAGAAAAAGTAGAACATCATAAAGACGATCAAAAACGTTGGCGCTATACACATGCAGAGCAGGTTAGAGATTATGAAAGCACTGGAATTCGAAAGGCTCAAAAAAAAAAAAAAAAAAAAGGCGCGATACACATGTAGAGAAAGTTAAAGAATATGAAAGTAGGAAAATTAGAAAGTATAAAATAAAAAGAAAGTAAAGATCGCAGTAGCACAAACAAATGGAAATTATTACTCAAAAAAGGGAAAATAATCACCAAGGACCAGGTGTCATTGAAAAACAGCAGGACTACAAAGTGAGGTCAGAAATAAAAGACAAAAAGTAGAAAACAAAGTAAAACGTCATAAAGAGGTTAAAAAACAAAAGGGGGCCAAACACATGCAGAGCAGGGCAGAGATTATGAGAACAGTGGAATTCAAAAGACTCAAAACAAAAAAACAAAACAAACGTAGGCGCGAAACACACGCAGAGTGAGATACAGAATATGAAAGCAGAAAAAAAACGACAATATCAAAAAAAGACAGTAAACATCTCAATAGCGCAAACAAAGAGAAATTATTACTCAGAGAAATAACAAATAGGTGAATAGAGATCGAATATATGGACACAGGTGATATGTCAGAAGTATGTAAATATTGTAAGGCTTTGAAGTTTAAGTCAGAGAATTTCAAAAACGGGGTTTACCTCGCATGCATTTATTGGTTACTTTGCAAAGTAAATTATGAACTGCTGATGATGTGCATTGTTTTGTCTGAGCTGAAATTCCAAACAGAGAAACCTATCCTGAATTATGTTACAAAGTCACTAAACACACGTCTCACAGACCTCATTTAAAAGATTCAGCACATTGGGACTCAAAAGATTCCAATTATTGTTTTTACCGAAGTTCTGAAATAAAAGTGAAACTAATGAAATTGCAACAATTTAAAGAAAAAAAATCTTAAGTGTGTATCCCGAAAACCAAACATGGGGGTTGGTGAGCGAAGCCCCCTAGATATATATACACATACAGTGGGGCAAAAAAGTATTCAGTCAGCCACCAATTGTGCAAGTTCTCCCACTTAAAAGATGAGAGAGGCCTGTAATTTTCATCATAGGTATACCTCAACTATGAGAGACAAAATGAGAAAAAAAATCAGAAAATCACATTGTCTGATTTTTAAAGAATTTATTTGCAAATTATGGTGGAAAAAAAGTATTTGGTCAATAACAAAAGTTCATCTCAATACTTTGTTATATACCCTTTGCTGGCAATGACAGAGGTCAAACCTTTTCTGTAAGTCTTCACAAGGTTTTCACACACTGTTGCTGGTATTTTGGCCCATTCCTCCATGCAGATCTCCTCTAGAGCAGTGATGTTTTGGGGCTGTCGCTGGGCAACACGGACTTTCAACGCCCTCCAAAGATTTTATATGGGGTTGAGATCTGGAGACTGGCTAGGCCACTCCAGGACCTTGAAATGCTTCTTACGAAGTCACTCCTTCATTACCTGGGCGGTGTGTTTGGGATTATTGTCATGCTGAAAGACCAGGCCACGTTTCATCTTCAATGCCCTTGCTGATGGAAGGAGGTTTTCACTCAAAATCTGATGATACATGGCCCCATTCATTCTTTCCTTTACACGGATCAGTCGTCCTGGTCCCTTTGCAGGAAAACAGCCCCAAACCCTGATGTTTCCACCCCCATGCTTTACAGTAGGTAAAGACAATGACAACATGACAAGTAGAGTTTTTACCAAAAAGTTCTATTTTGTTTTCATTCCTCTTCTGGATCATCCAAATGCTCTCTAGCAAACTTCAGACGGGCCTGCACATGTACTGGCTTAAGCAGGGGGACACGTCTGGCACTGCAGGATTTGAGTCCCTGGTGGCGTAGTGTGTTACTGATGGTAGCCTTTGTTACTTTGGTTCCAGCTCTCTGCAGGTCATTCACTACGTCCCCCCGTGTGCTTCTGGGATTTTTGCTCACCGTTCTTGTGATCATTTTGACCCCACGGGGTGAGATCTTGCGTGGAGCCCCAGATTGAGGGAGATTATCAGTGGTCTTGTATGTCTTCAATTTTCTAATAATTGCTCCCACAGTTGATTTCCTCACACCAAGCTGCTTACCTATTGCAGATTCAGTCTTTCCAGCCTGGTGCAGGTCTACAATTTTGTTTCTGGTGTCCTTTGACAGCTCTTTGGTCTTGGCCATAGTGGAGTTTGGAGTGTGACTGTTTGAGGTTGTGGACAGGTGTCTTTTATATTGAGAACGAGTTCAAACAGGTGCCATTAATACAGGTAATGAGTGGAGGACAGAGGAGCCTCTTACAGAAGAAGTTACAGGTCTGGGAGAGCCAGAAATCTTGCTAGTTTGTAGATGACCAAATACTTATTTTCCACCATAATTTGCAAATAAATTCTTTAAAAATCAGACAATGTGATTTTCTGGATTTTTTTTTCTCATTTTGTCTCTCATAGTTGAGGTATACCTATGATGAAAATTACAGGCCTCTCTCATCTTTTTAAGTGGGAGAACTTGCACAATTGGTGGCTGAGATGTTTCTGCAGCTTCACTGTAGTCCACCTCTGGTAAATTCAGTTGACTGGACATGATGTGGAAAGGCACACACCTGTCTATAGAAGGTCCCACAGTTGACAGTTCATGTCGGAGCACAAACCAAGCATGAAGTCAAAGGAATTGTCTGTAGACCTCCGAGACAGGATTGTCTCAAGGCACAAATCTGGGGAAGGTTACAGAAAAAATTCTGCTGCTTTGAAGGACCCAATGAGCACAGTGGCCTCCATCATCCGTAAGTGGAAGAAGTTCGAAACCACCAGGACTCTTCCTAGAGCTGGCCGGCCATCTAAACTGAGCGACTGGGGGAGAAGGGCCTTAGTCAGGGAGGTGACCAAGAAGCTGATGGTCACTCTGTCAGAGCTCCAGAGGTCCTCTGTGGAGAGAGGAGAACCTTCCAGAAGGACAACCATCTCTGAAGCAATCCACCAATCAGGCCTGTATGGTAGAGTGGCCAGACGGAAGCCACTCCTTAGTAAAAGGCACATGGCAGCCTGTCTGTCCATCCATCCATCCATTGTCTCCCGCTTATCCGAAGTCGGGTCGCGGGGGCAGCAGCTTGAGCAGAGATGCCCAGACTTCCCTTTCCCCGGCCACTTCTAGCTCTTCCGGGAGAATCCCAAGGCGTTCCCAGGCCAGTCGAGAGACATAGTCCCTCCAGCGTGTCCTGGGTCTTCCCCGGGGCCTCCTCCCGGTTAGACGTGCCCGGAACACCTCACCAGGGAGGCGTCCAGGAGGCATCCTGATCAGATGCCCGAGCCACCTCATCTGACTCCTCTCGATGCGGAGGAGCAGCGGCTCTACTCTGAGCCCCTCCCGGATGACTGAGCTTCTCACCCTGTCTTTAAGGGAAAGCCCAGACACCCTGCAGAGGAAACTCATTTCAGCCGCTTGTATTCGCTTGGCAGCCCGTCTGGAGTTTGCCAAAAGGCACCTGAAGGACTCCCAGACCATGAGAAAGAAAATTCTCTGGTCTGATCAGACAAAGATTGAACACTTTGGTGTGAATGCCAGACGTCACGTTTGGAGGAAACCAGGCACCATCCCTACAGTGAAGCATGGTGGTTGCAGCATCATGCTGTGTGGATGTTTTTCAGTGGCAGGGACTGGGAGACTAGTCAGGATAAAGGGAAAGATGACTGCAGCAATGTACAGAGACATCCTGGATGAAAACCTGCTCCAGAGCGCTCTTGACCTCAGACTGGGGCGACGGTTCATCTTTCAGCAGGACAACGACCCTAAGCACACAGCCAAGATATCAAAGGAGTGGCTTCAGGACAACTCTGTGAATGTCCTTGAGTGGCCCAGCCAGAGCCCAGACTTGAATCTGATTGAACATCTCTGGAGAGATCTTATAATGGCTGTGCACCAATGCTTTCCATCCAACCTGATGGAGCTTGAGAGGTGCTGCAAAGAGGAATGGGCGAAACTGGCCAAGGATAGGTGTGCCAAGCTTGTGGCATCATATTCAAAAAGACTTGAGGCTGGAATTGCTGCCAAAGGTGCATCGACAAAGTATTGAGCAAAGGCTGTGAATACTTATGGACATGTGATTTCTCAGTTTTTTTACTTTTAATAAATTTGCAAAAACCTCAAGTAAACTTTTTTCACGTTGTCATTATGGGGTGTTGTGTGCAGAATTCTGAGGAAAAAAATGAATTTAATCCATTTTGGAATAAGGCTGTAACATAACAAAATGTGGAAACAGTGATGAAGCGCTGGGACTGTATATATATATATATTAGTTTTTACTGACACTAAGGTGTCAAAGTGGTCATCAACCATCCTGCCCAGGTATCTGTATTTATGAGCTTGTTATATTTGAGTGTTGTCCCCCAGGTTTTGATTAACAAGCCCATTCGAGTTCATGGAGCTGCCACTGATGTTGAACAAATCACGCCAACTCTTCTTGAACATCATATCTGAGAGTCAAAGTCTCAAGCATCTGATGTGCTCAGCTACTCGTCTGCATTTCACATTTCACATCAGTGACATTAAAGTTCCTGCATTTTTAAAAACAACTAGCCTGGCACTTGTACCACCACAGCAAAGATAAGGCTGCTTGATCCTACTCTGTCAGACCTTAAGAGGAGCCACTCCATGAAGGCTGTGGTCATGTCATCCCTCCTCAGCCTTGGACACACTCAACCACCACATCTTCCTTGCCACCACTAAGATTGCCCTCAGGAGATCGGAGTCCTTCCTCTTGGGCAGATCCTTCTGTGTGCTCTGGCAAGAAGAGAAGTGAAGGGTGCACTAGGGGTGCCTCAAGCAGCAGTGCTGGCCCTCTCCTCTTCTCTCTAGACTCTTCCTCATTTGGTTCCATCATCCCGTGCTACGGTTGCTGAAATCAGGTTTATGTCGGAGATGCACAGGCGTACCTGTTGTTCCCTCCACAGGGCCACATGCTGTCTATGAGAATCCTGCATGTCTAACTTATATAACAACCTGGATGAAGGAGCACACCATCTTCAGCTCAACCTGGCAAAAATGGGCCTCCTTGTTATCCCAGCTCCTCCATCTACTCAACACCCTAATTTCTGTTCAGCCTGGCTCATTATCGCCAATAGCTGCCAAGTCTGTACGTAACCTCGGGGTGGTCAATGACCTTTCAGAGGCCATGTTGCAGTGGTCTCCTGAGCTTGCTCATTCGCTCCATACAACATCTACAAGATCCGACCGCATCGGACAGAGAACACAGCCCAACTGTTGGTCCAGACTTTGGTCTCGTCACATCTGGACATCTGGAGTACCAGCACGCGTCACCGAGCCCCTGCAGAAGATTCAAATGCAGGGCACGTCTGGTGTTGAGCCAGCTGAGATGGGCACATGCCACTCCTTTCTGTCTTACTTTCAAATCCTTGCTGCTCGCCTACCGAGCAGTCAGCGGCTACACACACGGGGACATTTGGGTGGCCCTCTGCTCCTTCTCGAGCACTCGTGTCTGCTGCTGCTGCTGCTGCTGCCATCAGATCTCGGCCCAGACGAATGCGCTGCCCACCTCCACTCGAAATTCCTTCTCGTGTTTAAGAAGCCCCTCCTGGTCGCCCAGCTTCTCTCTGTGTTTCATAACCTAAATATTAGTTTTGTCAGTCAGTCACCGCCTCTTGTCACACTTGCTCCTGTACAGTCCCCCAGACTGATGCCTGCTCAATTATGTTCCCGTGTTTTGGAAGTCGCTTTGGACAAACGCGTCTGCTAAGCTCATAAATGTAAATTGTCTGCAAAGCACTAGCGGCCGGCAGCAGTAACATCGCCTTCAGCGATGTCCGCGTCTCATCTCGCCTTTCATTTACGGAGTGGACCGCCGGCGCCGAACGCTTTGTACTCACCCGGATCCGCTCCGTGCTGCCGTCTGTGGCCGACATTATGGACTTCAGCTGCAAGTCCCACGTCCCCGAGGAGCCGGACACAAACATATCCTTACGAACGGTCAGCGCTGGTAAGCTGCTGCGATTACTTCAAGAGCGCGAAAAATCAAGTGGACGCCGCCATGTTCCCTCCTCCCCAGTGAACACTTCCGTCTGCAATCGCCGGGTCGAGTAACTCCACTATCGTTTAGCTTTGTGCACAATGGCTTTGTCTCCCGGGGCTCCTGTGATGACGCTACGATAAGGTTGTTAACGAAAGAAACAAAAAGATTTTTTGGAAGTTGCCATGGTTAAGCGTCCGGATATGACGCACACACCCTGCGCCACCAGGTCGAGTCACGCGTGTGTTTGTACGCATGCGCGCGCTGTAGGGGGAGCATGCGCAGAGTGCTGAGCAGGAGCATACCTGCCTTTACCTTCACCTCCACATGGAGTTGACCGGAGGAGGCTGCGAGGAGAGGCTGCGCCGGAGTTTGTCGTCTTTAGGATTCGAAATCTACCCCTTGAAGGTATGAAGAGTGCATAACGTAGGATTTTATATTATATGTTGACTTTTTGTTAAAAAAAATGTATGTTTTATGAGTTATGGATCACCATACAGTATGTGAAGAAGTTATCTTCTATAGAGTAGTGGGGGCTATGGCCGTCTTAAGCCACTGAAGCCCCCCACCTCCTATCTCCCCTGTCCATTTCTGAACCCATCCTGTGTTTATGTCACTTCGGGCAGCTGTGTTGTTAATGGGTTTAAACAGCGTTCAGCCGTAGGGCCATCACGTCGTTTCTTTCTAAATAATAATCTGCTGATCGTATCCAGTCAGTCAGTTCAGTCTCATTTATGCTTACACAATTGCTTTGCCCTTCCATTTATTTCTAGAGAAGCGATTGTCTTGTTTTCTAATCTAATGACTAACTTCGCTAATTCACCAGGAGAGGGCACTGCTGTGTGAGCTCTTTGTGCCCACACTCTGCCTGGCATTTGACTGACTTTCACTGGGCATCCGAGCGGCAGTCAAACAAGTAAAAGAAGAAAAATAGCAAAATCTATGAGATTAAGGAAGCAACGCCCTCCGGGTCAAAGTGAAACTGGAAAGGCACGCCTAGTAAAAGTCACGCAGGACATTTCTCTGTTTTAAGATGGACGAGAAAGTCACAAATTCAGCAGCGCTTCTCAGTTAGAGGTTAGGGTTAGAGTGGTGGCACTGAGGTTAGGGCCAGAAGTGACTCTACTCCATCGGGCAGTGCCCTTAACCTGTATGACGTTAATCTGCAAGCAGGTCCTCCAATTTACAGGGATGACTTGGGGGCAGGACCGGCCCTAACAATTGCGGGGCCCTATGCGAAACGGATTGCGCGGGGCCCAGTCGGGGTAGGGATAAGGATAATAAGTGAAAATTAAGATTTTGTATTAGAAAATAAATTCGTCTTTGCATTTTATTCATTCTTTACTAAGTACAAAATCACGATCAAATTAACTTTACTTTACGAGCCTTGCGTGTAGCGAAGTCATACAGTATATCATCAAAATTTTGTTTCCTACATAGATCACGCTCAATAGCAAGAATTGCCAAATTGTTCAATCTATCTTCGTGAATTGTTGACCTCAAGTAATTCTTGATTAGTTTGAGGCGCGAGAAGCTTCTTTCACCAGATGCCACAGTGAAAAAAATGAAAAATGAACAAAATAAAGTATTTACTGAATTATTACGTCGTTATTGCATTTGATTACGTGATTTAACGTTTGAACGACAATTTGCATTTGATTATGTCACGTTTGCATTTGATTACGAGTAAATAAAATTTAAAAAAATACCTTAAGTCTACCAATTTAGGGGAACTTGAGGTAAGATGAACCACTTTTTAAAATTCCTTGTCAAATCCACATTTTTTGCTTTTTGCCAGTAATTTTCAGTCAAATTATTGTTAATGATCTGCATATGCATGCGCTTGTCGCTTAGGGATGAATCGGTACGTTTTGAGCAAGTGTTTGTGAAAAAAAATTTTTTTTATCTTACCCCTACTACGGGTAAGATGAAACAATCGTTTGGGTAGACGAATCACATTATTTTATTTTGTAAAACTATCTTAAACATTTGAAATGAGAGACTATTCATAAAACAAATTGTATAAAGATACAAGTTGACGTGCCGATGATTCTATGGCTGACTGTTAACAAAGGGTGGGTTATCAATGTACAGGATCTTCGAATTTTATACAACGCTTGTTTCTGAGGAACAAGCTTTACTCACCGGTGAAAAAATCTTCGTCTGGCAGAAAAGAGAAAATTTAAACCACTGCCGGTAAATTTCAAACTATTCATCCAAAAAATCGATAACATCATCTCCATAAATAGCTCCTCCTATTTGATTGGTTTCACTGAGCTGAGCCATCATAAGGTTAAGAACGGTGTCTGTTTCATCTAACCCCAAGTTCCCCTAAATGACGAGTTTAGAGATAAAGCACCCGAGCAGCTACAATTTTTTTTCAATTTTATTTACTTGTCGTAATCACTTGAAACAACGACGTAATAGATAAAAAACACCCTAAAAACATAAAAACAGAATAAACACGCTGACCTATACATGATTATAAGTCATAATGGTTTAATTGAATAATTTACACCTAGAATTAGCGCGGGGCCTATGAAAGTGCGGGGCCCACTGCGGCCGCATAGGTTGCAGTGGCCTAAGGCCGGCCCTGCTTGGGGGTAGGTGGCAGGATTGGCAATCCAGTCGGGTCCCAGTCCAGGTGGGCATCAGCGCATACTCTCTCTCTCTCTTCTCTTCTGAACTTGTTACACTTCATACAGCGCAATCTGTGTGAGATACCTGAACGTAACTCGACAGATTTGTGTGAAGAATAAGTGCGGCAAACAAAGTGGGTCCGCAGGGGCAGACAGACAGACAGAGGGGGGCTTTCACAATCAGCACTTCATGCATTACACGCAAACGCACCTACAAATCCCTCGAGCCAGCCCCCCATTCTAGCCGAGATGAACGTGATGCAGTCACTTCTTATTGGTGTCTGAGCTCAGGACTTGGAGAAGCCAGAGTACCCTGAGCTGAGCCGCCAGTCTGAGCCCCCCATCTGACAGCAGTGGCCCAAAGTTGGTCAACAACGGGGCGATCCTGCAGCGAGCGGCCATCTTCTCTTCAGACTGCGGGCAGAGCGCTGTGCTGCGTGTGTTCAGCCCACCCATGAGCCGTCGTGCTCGTGTTCCGTCTGCTGCGGTTGCCTTTCATTTTTGATTGGCCCTCCTCACTCGGGTCCTAATCTAGGATCCTGAGTTGGTTTGTCATGTGGTGGGTGCGGTGATGCACCGTATCAGCGCCTGCTCCTAACCTCCTCCTCCCCTACTTGGCACTTTCCATCCGTCTTTTTTGCCCGGGTCCCTGGTGCCTTTCCAAGATGGGGCACAGAGCTGCTTGGCTGCATGTTACTTGGCACAGTCAGGGGCTCACTAATCGCACGTCCCCCTCAAGACGCTGCTGCTTTGAGGAGTCTGTTGGTAATGAGGGGTCTGCAGTGTTAACTCGTTGAATTTGTCTTTCTTTTGAACTCCTAAAGATCAGCTGGTACAATGCGGTCGTCTCGGCCGATTTCAGCCTCTCCTACCCAGAGGACACCTTGGCGCTTGTGGTTCTCAGTAGCCCAGGGATGTTTGAGAGGGCCTTCCAGCCTTTCCTGAAGAACTTGGATTTGGAGAATGTCAGAGACCCCATTGACCAGTGTGTGGCCCATCACGTCACTTGGGCCGTCAGAGAGGTGAGTGGGTTTGTTTCCCTCGGGTCACATGAGCAGCTCCTCCTTTTCACTGGACAGGGCACTTTTTGGGGTGCAGATGCGTCACATGGTCGGTTTCTGGAGTGTGGAGCTCCTCTCAGGCACACTCGGTTGTTTTTAACCTTTTTAAAAATCCGCCACTAATTCATGCCAATAGCGTGGGAGACCAGTTTGGTACCCGGGACATTTCAGACACTTGTAAGAGTGCGTGTCCTCGTGAGTCGCAGGACCTGACGTCTGACACTCGCACAAACGGCACAAACGTCAGGTGAGGACAGGCGTGGAGTTAGAAAGAGCAACAAAGCTTCACACCCCCACAGCTGTGCCCTCCCAGAAGGCTTCAGCTCATCTGTACCTCCGTTGCCCCCCATTGGTTTAACGCCACCTCAGCAGTGGCCAAGTTGCTCTGTGCCCTGGTTCTCTGTGTCATGCGCTCCTCTCTCTTGTCTTTTCTGTTGAAGGAGTTCCCTGGCCAGAGAGTGGACGTCATGTACGACTATGAGGTCCTCCCAAGCCGGAAGCCCAAATTCCTGGCACAAAGTGCTGCCCATGTGGCTGGAGCTGCCTACTACTATCAGAGGAGAGATGTCACCAGTGACCCCTGGGGAGAGAAGGTTGGCCTCACGGTTGTCCTCGTCTGTGTCATTCGTGTCACCTCGGGTGCGCCTCAGATGTGGCCTCCTTTGCCGGGTGTCCTTGTGGATTTGTGATGGCCCCGTCATGGCCGCCCCACTAATGCTGACGTTTCCTTGTTCTTGCAGAAGATGTTTGGCGTGTGCATTCATCCCCGTTACGGGGGCTGGTTTGCAGTCCGAGCCCTGCTCGTGTTTCCAGATGTGACGCTCCCAGAAATGCTCCCCAAGGATCCCCCAGATTGTGTGCCGTCACGTGAGAAGAGGATCGAGTTGCTGGAGCGTTTCAACTTCTCCTGGAAGGACTGGAGCTACAGGGACATCATAGCTGTGGAGGAGCGCTACTCCGAGGAGCAGAAGGCCTATTTTATAACTGTGCCGGCAGAACGGCTGCAGCTTCTGAAGAAGTGACCTCCGGCCCTTGGGTCACATGTCTCTGTAGTGAAGGACTAATCAGAGACGGAGCCAGAGCGCCATCCGGTGGTCAGAAGAGTAGTCGGGGCATCATGGGGTGTGGAGTCTGCTGCCACAAAACAAAAGTGCAGGAGGTGAGCTGAGAAGACGAGTGCCAACGTGCCAGTCAGCTGGGGGCTCAGGTGGTCTGTGGCTTCATTTAAAGTGCTGAACCAAGCGACTCCAGCGAGTCTCCATGAGTGACGGTGGGCCGGTGGATCACAAGCCGACTGCGTGTGTGTGCGTGTGTGTGTGTGTGTGTGTCCCGGCCTCTGTGATGCCACCGCTGCTGCTGCTTCTTCTTGGTCTTACGCCTCATGCACTTGTTTTAACTTTTTATTTAACAAACTAACCATTAAAAGAAAACTCAACCCAATCGAGTGGAAGTCGTCAGTTCTGGAAACTCTCTGTGAAAACGGGCAGCACAGAGCGCCACACACTGGCCCACCTGAAGTGGCACGGCGCCTGCCTGTAAAGTGTATTCGCCCCCTTGGTCGTTTCCACGTTTTCTTGTTACGCCACATTGAGCCGCCAGCCACTTGACAGCAGATCACCAGAGAAAGACGCGCTTGACGTCGGCGTGAAGGCAGACCTCTGCCAGGTACGTCACATGCAGTGAGCATCCACCCCTTCAGGTCACTGTTAAGTACACGCTGGCCCCGAGTCTGTCCACTCTGCCGTTTCCCTGTCCTCCTCGCTTTCTCGGGTGTCATGGTGGTCCACCATTCGTCAAGCCCAGCCAGGAATTCTCCATTGTGTTGGACTCTGATGTGGCCACTCCAGGGCTCCCAGTGTCGTTGTGTCTTTCTGTTTGGTTCCCTGCAGACCCCAACAGGTTTTCCTCCAGGATTTGCCCCTCACAGGCCTTCCAGGTGTCCTGAGGGCCTGGCGCTGTGTGTGTGTGACGTGCTGTTGAGTCGGAGAGCCACGACGCTCGACCACATGACCTCCTCCCAGTGGACTTCTGTCCCACGTGTGTTGTCCTCGTTAGTCTCCTGTGAAGCAGCCTGGGTGACACAGTTGTTGTCTGTCCAGTGGGAGCCCCTGTAGCCCGTCACTCCTTCATGGTCCTCCTGGTGGCCTTCCTCACTCGTTGTGCTCACACTCTTCTCTGTTTCTTCACTGGATATTCAGTGACTCGGACATTTTTCTTGTCTCCATCCCCTGACTTGTGCTTTTCGTGTTCTTGTGCCTTCAGTGTGGAGGTCAGACCCTCCGATCCAACCGATGGAAACAGGTGACCTCCATTGAAGTCCTGATGGGATTTCTAAAACTAAAGGGGCCGCAGCAGTGATGTTTTTAGGGGGTGCAGTCCTATGCTGCAGACTGTGACATCCACATTTTAAGGTGGCTGCAGTGATTTTACATCCAAGGCTAGCTCAGCAATTTATGAATATTTTTGGTCAAAATTATTGACATGTGGGACGGGACACTTGGTGACATCAGTCATTCTGGGTTGTGCCCTGGGGATGCTTAAATGACATTCTAAGTTTAGTTAAAGTTTGTGTTGACCCTGACAACAGGCTGAGGTCCTTAAGGTCACCCATGCTGGCCTGCAGCACCTCAGGGTGCCATGAAGGTGCCAGGCTGGCTGGGGTTAAGGCTTTGTGTCACTGCAGGATTACATTCAGAGCTTAATCATTAAAAAGATGCAGAGTGTCATCACTTGAGCAGTCTCTCAATGTCACCATCCCCAAGTGTCACCTGTAGGTGGTCTACACCAGGATGTAAGGCTCCAGTGGACTGTACTGGTTTGCTTTCAAACAGGAAGGCCATGCTGTGAGAAATCAAAAGGAAACAAAGATGGAACAGGGACAGGCCAGCAACCACCAGGGGTCCTCTCCTTAGAGGTCCCCCCACACACACACACACACACACACACACACACAGAGTTAAGTCTGCCATTTCCATACACGTCAGGTGAATTCTTTCAAAGTCCCCTTCGAAGCCCCCCACAAACTCTTAACTTAGGTTTATCGTATGAGGGGTCTACACTGTGTGGGCCAAAGTCATTTTCTCCACCGATTGTCACCTCTTATTGACTGGGTCACAAGCTGACACACACTTTTGTTATCTGGGCTTGGAAAATTCTAGAAAGTGATGTGAAGGCTTCAGGCACCAAGATAATTGACTCCTGCTAGCCTAACTGGAGTCAACATGTGGACGGGCGTTAAGGCCCACCGTCCAACTCGCTGCCACTTTACTTGACACACAAAAGAAATAAGCCAGGACCTAAAAACCCAAATGTGGACCTTCACAAGTCAGGTTCATCCTTGGCAACAATTCCCAAATGTCTGAAGGGGCCACATTCATCTGTACAAACACCAGGGGACCACCCAGCTGTCACAGCAGTCAGGAGGAGATGCATTGTGTCACCTAGAGATGAACGGACTGTCACAAAAGTGACAATCAACCTCAGAACAGCAGCAGAGGGCTTTGTGAAGATGGAGGACTGAGGTAGGCGAGTAGCTAGGAGTCTGACATCACCTGACAGGAAGAAGCCCCCTGCTCGAGAGGTTAGGAGTCTGTGCTGCACCCACCACATGACAAACCAACTCAGGACCCCAGATTAGGATGCGAGCGCAGCCTCAGGTGACACCACAGCACCACACTTGGAACCAGTGTTTTTTTTTTAAAATATGGTGGCCTATTCTGCCACAAACCCCCAGGTTTTTCCCTGCATGTTTGAGGGCTGGATGAAGATTAACGTCATCCTCGGGACGGAGCCATTACAGGTTAAGGGCCCAATGAAGTAGCGTCACTTTTGGCGTTTATGGGATTCGAACCAGCAACCATCTTCCGATTGCCAGCACAGATCCCTAACCTCACAGCCACCACTCCACGTCTGCTCTAAAGATGCCAGCCTTGTGCAATGGCACATAGGGACAAAGAGTGGACCTTCTGAAGGAACATCCTCTGGTCTGAGGAATCCATAATCACCATCTGCACATGTGGAAGAACAAGGGCGAGGCCTGTAAACCAAAGAACACCATCTCACCCACCAGACATGGGGGGCATCATGTAGTGGGGGCAGCAGGAGGGACTGGCGAGCTTCACAAGAGAGATGGCATCATGAGGAAGGACAGTGATGGGAGACACTGCAGCAACATCAAGAGCTCAACCAAGGAAGCTGAAAGCTCAGTCAAGAAAGGCTCTTCCAAATGGACAAGGACCCCAAGCAGACCCCTAAAGCCCTGAGAAAATGGGTGTGAGGAAGGAGGCTTACCAGCCTGTCCCAGTTACACCAGTCCTGTCTGCAGCAATAGGCCAAAACTCCAGTAACTTACCATAAGACACCTGATGAAGGCGACGTCACCAAGTATGAAAAGTGTAGGTCTGTGTGTGTCTGAACTCGTGACCCTCTGGTATTGTGATAAAGAGACGTATTCGGGGGTCTGGACATTGTGGGGTGGGCAGCAGACATCTTAAACGATAAGCCCATTTACAGTTTGGGCAAATTCTTTACAACTCACTGCTAACAAAGTGGATGGTGAAGGTCCAATGCCAAGTGTGTGGCAGCAAACACACACACACAAAAAATAAGGCTTGAACATTTTATTTTCCAGCTGGTATACAAAAAAAAATTTCAGTTGGCATATAAAAACGTCGTGTGCTCGAAGAGCTGGCATCAAGGTGCTTGGGTCCTCAGCAGACCTCCTGCACAGCAGACACCTCAGGTGCACCTTGTGGGGATTGAGGGGTCAGTGGTCACCCAAGCCGGACAATGCCAGCTCCTTCTATGGCATCAGGAGTGTAAGCCAAGTTCCCAGTGTCACCGTGGCGCTACCCGGGGCCTCCAGCTTAGCAGCAATGTTTCCAGCCAAGATGCTTCACAGCAAAGGAGACTGAAAGACCCATCAGGCCCAGGAGTGGCAAAAACCCAAAGGCGCCTCTTGTTCTCTTGCGGGGCTCTGCACACACAAAAAAAAAAAAAAAAAAAAAAAACACGTTTACAAGGCCACCCCCCACACAGGGATCGACAGCTGCCCCCCAGTGACGTACTCACCGCCCGTATAGTATCCATAAGCGTAGATCTCCCGGCTAACAACCCACGTCAGACCCAGGGCACTGGCGACACGCTAGGGTGACAAGAGAGGCAAAGGTCATCGGTCACCATAGTGACAGTAGGGGCAAAGAGACCAACAGGTGGCAGGCACTTGGCAAAGCACTTCTGGTGAACAGTCGACTAGTCCAACTGCCGTGTAAGCCAAAATACAAAAGCGTGTTCAGTGAAGTTCTACTTGGTGTCGTAAGAATGAGTGGCAACCACCTCCTTAAACTGACCAACCACCCAAGCTGCCATTCTCATGGGCCCTTTGGTGTTTAGTGGCAGCCCAAAGTGACGTCATGTTTAAGGATCAGCACCACAAGCACTCAAACTCACAACTCTGTTGGCCTTGCTGGCACCACATGTGCCCGATGCCACCACACCTACCTGTCCTGCCAGTTTTTAAAAAGGTGACCCCCCCCAAATTACATTGATAGCAAACAATGACATTTTAGGAAATTGTTAACCGTACTCGACACTTCATACAGGCATCACGTAATGAACTGAAAAAATACAAAACTAAAATCAAGTATTGGCTCCCTTTTATCTGGGTGGTCTCCCACTAGACTGGCCCTGCTGGTCCGACACCACAGAAGAGGTGCTGGGGCACAGAGTGCTGAAAAACAAATGAGAAAGGCATCTCCACACACGGGGGGCACCGCAGACCACTCAGACTGCCCATGCGGACCCCTTTCATCACACAGATGTGTGTGTGTAGTTTATCTGGGGGAACAGATGGCAGCAAGCTGGCAGAGGCACCAGGTCAAATACTCTGGGCAACATGCTCTGTGGCATTCATGTGGGCATTACTTTGACACAAACCAACCACCTAAAGATTGGCAGACCATGTCCACCCCAACATGGCAGTGGTATTCCCCGATGGCATGATGCACCCTGCAAAAAAGTTAGGTTTGAGGATCACGACAAAGAGCTCAAGGTGTTGACTTGGCATCCATTCAAATCAAGCATCAGGGGGGCCTCCACTGATTGGACCACTGCTGCCAACATCGCCTGTGGTATCTGGCACCAGGCCTTGACGGGGCAACATGAGGGGCACTTGTGCTGCATTAGGCAGGTGCTTTTAATGTTGTGGGTTATCTCACACACACACAGTAAATTATTAGCCCACTGGTACACCTGCTTGTCAATGCAATGATCTCACTGGCCAATCAGCTGGCAGCAGCACGACCGAGACACACAGTCCTGCAGTTGATGTTCACATCAAACACCAGCATCTGATCTCGGGGTCTTCAGCTGGCTGGTTTGAGTATTTCTGTAACATGCAGTGGTCTCTCAAGAGAGCTTACTCAGAATCAGGGGACAATGGCCAGACTGGTTCAAGCAAAGGCGGTAAGATGACAGGAACTCAGACCAGTAACCACTCAGTAGGACTGTGGTGTGCAGAGTCGCATCCCACAATGCACAGCAGCAGCAGAATCACACAGTGGGCTCCACTCCAGTCAGCTTCGGCTGCACTCTGTGCTGGCTCACAAAACCTGACAAATCTCTGTCTGCTGAAGCCCACAGACGGGAAGGGTCCCAATTTGGGGCCAACAGCATGAATCTGATAAAACCTGCCTGGTGTCAAAATTCTACACTGGTAGTTTTGTTCCCGTTTTCTTGGCACACACACTTTGTGCTGGTTGATGCCAATCATTGCTTCAATGCCACAGCCTATTAGAAATGGGTGACTTGTAACCCTGAAGGGATGCATGTGGCTGGCAACTTTGCTCTAACACTGAATTCCAGCATGACAACACACCACGTCACCTCAGCCTAGTTTCATGAACACGACAACAAGTTCCGTATTCATCAGTGGCCTTCCCAGGCACTGCAGCCGAATCCAACAGCGCACCTTTGGGAAGTCGTAGAATGGGAGACTCCCAGCAGGAATGTGCGGCAGAAGTGGAGGGATGGAGTCGGGTCAACATGGAGCAGAGCCTCAAGGGAATGTTTCAAACATCTCCAAAGAACTGAGGGGGTCTTAAGAGCAAGAGGTGGCCCTAGTCGAGTGCCCCTAATAAGGGGGTACACACACACCTCAACACAAAAAAAAATAAAAAATAATTCTTTGCATTTATATTGCGCTTTACTCACTACTCCAAGCGCTCAGCAGTTGCAGGTTAAAGGCCTTCCTTGCTCAAGGGCCCAACAGAGCAGAGTCCCTATTGGCATTTATGGGATTCAAACTGGCAACCTTCCGATTACCAGTGCTGATCTCTAGCCTTAGACATTTATATAGAAGATTAGCACCTCTGCCTTTCCATCAATCTACACCTACAGTGCATCCAGAAAGTATTCCCAGCACATCACTTTTTCCACATTTTGTTAAATTACAGCCTTATTCCAAAATGGATTAAATTCTTTTTCTCCTCAGAATTCTACACACAACACCCCATAATGACAACATGAAAAAAGTTTGAGGTTTTTGCAAATTAAAAATAAAAAAAATATTGAGAAAGCACAAGTATTCACAGCCTTTGCCATGAAGCTCCAGATTGAGCTCAGGTCCATCCTTTTTCCCCTGATCATTCTTGAGATGTTTCTGCAGCTTCATTGGAGTCCACCTGTGGTAAATTCAGTTGTCTATAGAAGGTCCCACAGTTGACAGTTCATGTCAGAGCACAAACCAAGCATGAAGTCAAAGGAATTGTCTGTAGACCTCCAAGACAGGATTGTCTTCAGGCACAAATCTGGGGAAGGTTACAGAAAAATTTCTGCTGCTTTGAAGGTCCCAATGAGCACAGTGGCCTCCATCATCCGTAAGTGGAAGAAGTTCAAAACCACCAGGACTCTTCCTAGAGCTGGCCGGCCATCTAAACTGAGTGATCAGGGGAGAAGGGCCTTAGTCAGGGAGGTGACCAAGAACCCGATAGTCACTCTGTCAGAGCTCCAGAGGTCCTCTGTGGAGGGAGGAGAACCTTCCAGAAGGACAACCATCTCTGCAGCAATCCACCAATCAGGCCTGTATGGTAGAGTGGCCAGACGGAAGCCACTCCTTAGTAAAAGGCACATGGCAGCCCACCTGGAGTTTGCCAAAAGGCACCTGAAGGACTCTCAGACCATGAGAAAGAAAACTCTCTGGTCTGATGAGACAAAGATTGAACTCTTTGGTGTGAATGCCAGGCATCACTTTTGGAGGAAACCAGGCACCGCTCATCACCAGGCCAATACCATCCCTACAGTGAAGCATGGTGGTGGCAGCATCATGCTGTGGGGATGTTTTTCAGCATCAGGGACTGGGAGACTAGTCGGGATAAAGAGAAAGATGACTGCAGCAATGTACAGAGACGTCCTGGATGAAAACCTGCTCCAGAGCGCTCTTGACCTCAGACTGGGACGACAGTTCATCTTTCAGCAGGACAACGACCCTAAGCACACAGCCAAGATATCAAAGGAGTGGCTTCAGAACAACTCTGTGAATGTCCTTGAGTGGCCCAGCCAGAGCCCAGACTTGAATCCGATTGAACATCTCTGATGTGATCTTAAAATGGCTGTGCACCAACGCTTCCCATCCAACCTGATGGAGCTTGAGAGGTGCTGCAGAGAGGAATGGGCGAAACTGGCCAAGGATAGGTGTGCCAAGCTTGTGGCATCATATTCAAAAAGACTTGAGGCTGGAATTGCTGCCAAAGGTGCATCGACAAAGTATTGAGCAAAGGCTGTGAATACTTATGTACATGGGATTTCTCAGTTTGTTTATTTTGAATAAATTTGCAAAAACATCAAGTAAACTTTTTTCACGTTGTCATTATGGGGTGTTGTGTGTAGAATTTTGAGGAAAAAAATGAATTGAATCCATTTTGGAATGAGGCTAACACATAACAAAATGTGGAAACAGTGATGAAGCTGTGAATACTTTCCGGATGCCTTGTATGTCTGTCTGTAGGTCTCCATCTCAGACCCTCTACCCTTAAAATGTCAGGCCAGCTGGCAACTCCCACCTTCAAGGAGAGAAGCCAACAAAGTAAGCAGCGTGTTTGACGTCAGAGGACCAAGTCCCACTCAAACATTCTTCAGGATCACAGGGAGTCACCGCCCACCCCATCGTCACTTCAGTGCATCTGCACCCCCCCGGAGCTGTACTGCAGCACAGGTAAACAAATGCCATTGATGGGGTATTGTATGGTGGGGCTCAGAACTCCACGGACGACCTACACACCCAATAAAGTCGGTCTTAAAACGAGGTACCGGCACAGATTAGCTGATCCGCTTAGAATGAAAACATTGGAGAGAATGTTGTATACGACTGGTAGAAGAGGGCATGAAGGTCATACTGGGTGGGCACACACACACAATCCTAGACAGCACAGCAGACGCCACCAAGTGAAGGTGGGCCATTAGGTCAACTAGCAGAGGTCACCAGCAGGTGCACAGCTTCACGCCAGCAGGCCGCTCACAGACCCACTCCTGCTAAAACTCAGCATGGTACCCGCTAGTCGAGTGGTCCTACTATAATAGGTAGTTTGAACTGATTCTGCTAAATAAAAGCACCACGTGAAAGTATAAAGGGTACAAGGCATGGCTGTCTGAAGGAAGTGCAGCCCACCATCGACGAGTCCATAAGGGCACGTCCAACAGGATGTACAGCAGTGCCACTCAGCTGCCCGTTTTCTGCCCACATCCTACAGTCTAACAAGTTGACGCTTTTCTGTTAATGAGCTGCACTAGGGGGCACACACTACAGCTCAATCAGACATCACTGAATCCTCCCACCTCCACTAAATCCCCTGCACTGGATGCCGACAGCAGCTTTGGCACTTCGGTCACATCCGTGACTGCTAATTCAGTGAGCCACCACACGGAGGTCTCTCTGCCAACGCTGTCAAGCTATCAGATGTATCATCATCACATCCCACTGGCTGGGGGCCAGGTAGGCCCTGGATAAGCAGAGACAAGTGGCACAGAACATGTAAGAATATCACCACATCTCCCACCCTTACACCACACAGGCACGCTACTCACAGGGTGCTGAATGCCACCAACCGACAGGAAGAAGAGGAATGCTGGGTAAAGCTCCAACCTGCAAAGGAGATGCAGACAAGTCAGAAGAGAAGCTGACCAGCTCCCACAAAGCCTCCGAGGCGTTGAGCACTCACGTGTTCTGGTGGGCCCGCTGGACGCAGTTGAACATGTTCCCATCTTCGCCATCATCGGCGTACATTTTGGGATACTTCAAAAGAAAGGAGGAACATAAATCAGCACATCAGAAAGCACCTGACAAAGAAGCTCCATATGGAAGATGGACACTCACATCTATGGCGTACTTCTTGCGTGCCTTGGTGACATTATACGCCAGGTGCATCACCATGATAAAGCTGGCAGTGCCAGTCAGGACCACAAAGCCATACTCCTTAGAGAGAGCCCCCATGACTGCCAACTCGGATGAAAGCAGCTTCTGAAACTGGAAATAAAAACACACACACACACAAATGAAAATGAGTGGCACAAGAGGCAGACTTCTGGTAGGCCACCTGAGACGGGCACAAGGTACTCCCAAAACAGCCCTGACCTTGACAGCAGCAGCAGTCAAACTGCCATTGAGATCCTCTGCCAACTGCCTGTGGCAATGTTACAAGTGGCTCATCAGGTAAATCAGGAACTTCAGAATCCTCCTGGGGGGAGGACGGCACAGGAAATTAACTTGGGCAGGGTTACGACACATGTGGTGCATGCCAGCGGTGAAGGGGCACCAGCTGTCTACACTGTAACCGGCCACCTGCACGTCTGACGCCACACTAGGTGGCACCAAGTGGAAGCAGATGGTGGGCGCCTCTTTCCTAGCTGTGCAGCTTGAGGTGCTAAAGTACCCACCAGATGTAAACCCTATCCGAGTACCCATTTGGTATGTTCATGCCAACAGGCTCCCCTGAGGAGACAGTTTGGGCCTCACCAAAGTATTGTGCCTGCTCAATAACTGTGAAGCTTGTGACCCTCACTTCTTTAACAGGACGCAGTCACTTCTGTGCTAGTGTTCCCCCCCCCCCACCCCCGATTGTGTTTAAAGGCTTTGTGGGGCTCCTCGACATTCTGCATTAGGATTTGTTTCTTTACACCAACACACTGGCGAGGACAGAGAAGCTGAGCTGCATATTCAGTAAAGTGCAGTTAGTCGGTGGTCTCGGGTGGCACTCACAGAAGATGAACTCCAATCACTTTGACAAGTTTTACAACAACTCAAGTGTCAAGTTATTCTAGAAAAAGACAAATTCAATTCAATCAAAGAATAAGTAAATAAAATGACAAACCATCACACGATACCCGCTCAACACCACAGCAAAACAGAAATCCCGCTCTCTGGCTTTTTAATTAAATGGACCTCCATTATTCAAGTGGACAACACTTTCTGTCATAGAATGTAAAATAGAAATACAAACCACAACAAATTTAACACCCGTCAAGAGGGTGGTGCCCAGCTAGGGCTGAAGTAAACCAGCGCTGGCACTCAAAGTCCAAAGTCTGAATTGAATTAGTGAGAAGCCTTCAAGTGTAATAGCCGACTAAGGGGGGGTTTATGATCTTCAGGGGGATTTCACCAAGTTTTATAAAGGAGGACGTCGTCACGGGCGACTCGACTGATCTTATTCTCATTTTATTCTGACATTTTGTCTCCCATTACTGAAAAAAAATATTCAACATAATACATAATTCCAAGGTAATTCAGTCAGTCATCGTCCAACCTGAACAGGGTCACAGGGGGTCCGCTGGAGCCAATCCCAGCTGGCATAGGGCAGGAACAAACCCTGGACAGGCCGCCAGTCCATCGTGGGGCAGACAAAGACACACAATGCCAGTTCACCCACCCTGCACATCTTTGGACTGTTTGAGGACCCCGGAGCACCCAGGACTCCCACACAGGCATGGCGTCCAAGATAATTCAGCATATTTTAATTTAAACAAACTCTTTAAAGCCAGTTTTACAACAACATTTACATTTGTCTGAGAATCCCTCGGTTAGGTTTGTGCAAATCTAAATCTTACAGTCACAAGAGAAACAATTAGCTGGTTTAAAAAATAATAAAGACCTGTGAATAATCCAATACAAGATTTAACTGTCCACATCTGTCCCTTTCCTGCATTTGTCTCAACCTCAAGGCTTTCCATGCAGAATCAGACGTGTCAGTTTTACATTAAGCCATTAAATCGACAATTCTGTTCCAACGGCCTTTGTGGTGCGGTTTGCAGAGGACTCACCGGACAAAGTTAGACAATTAATGCACTGAAGTTATTTGTGGTCCGTTCATTTAACAGAGAGACTGCGTTCCACTCGCCAGCGTGCCATTCACATACGTATACGATATGCTGGGTGGGTCTTCACTACGCTTGTCACACGCGATTCTCGTGAACGTCAGTTTGCCTTTAAAAACTAAACAACTGGCCAGGACAGCAGATGCTCAACTGGAGTCGCACTGCCCTGCCTCGCGTTTCTGTTAACGCAGTATCGGTCACACTTCAAAATGCGTGCTTTGAGCTTTACGGCACAGACACACCAGGTTTTATTGTGGATTTAACAAATGGAGCAGCTCCACACATCAAATGGCCACTTTGTTTGAAATTGGCCTCAATTTTGATGTTAGCTGTGCTGGTGGTGCAGTCGCCTCCCACAATCCACAGCCCTGTATGTGCCATTGCTGGTTAGAAGATGGATGGACACTCAAACGGACGTCAAATTAGACCTTCAATTAGCAGATTGGGCAAAGCTGCCGTTTCTTTATCAGAGCTGTGTGGGGCAGAGGATCAAGAAGTGATGAATCTCACCCTCCAGAATGGGTGATAAGCAGCAATAATGGAAGCCTGGGTGCGCTCGGCCCTTTTAATTAATAGTGACTAGGGGGCTCCACTCTCCAACCCCCCCGGTTTGGTTAACCGGATATACAATTTAAAGAGATTTTCATGGGAATTGTAAAATAGTGAAAATAATGCATATGTAACATTACAGCAAGTAATTAACCATTGAAAGTAAATGATGTTTCATGCTGCGTTAGAGTATTCATTGTGTTATACGTTTTTGTTCTGTTTGGCTTTGAAATTAACACACAGACTTTTTAAACTTACACTTTTACTGTAAAACTTCAGTTAAAAACAATATTTGGAATGAACTCTTCATCAAGATCACATTGAATTTTGATTCTGCATTTGGGCTTATATTGTGACAATGCAACATCTAACTGCCCACGAGTCAATTTCGTTTCTCCCTAATAAATGGACTTTTTCAAATGTTTGTCCCTGTGATTTTTAATTGTCAAAGCAAAAGCTATTCGATCAGGAAACTCTAAACGTTTTAATACGAATGGCATATCAAGATCTCCTGTGGTGCCTCATCTTGTCCTATTCCATAGCCCATCACTCAGACATAAATTACACAACAACATTACGATTTGTCTTTCTTTCAACAGTAATTCGGCCGGTGGAAGACTAGATGGTGTGAACGGTTGTAGATATTCTATGTGATATTGTAAGTTCAGGTTTTCATCTTCCGCAACATCACCACCAACTGTTTCAGCAGAGTCTATTGATACGCATTTAACCAATTTACCATGTAACCGATCAACTGTCACGTTAATTTGTTTGATGAATGGGGGATTCTAAACTGGATCTTTGTAACTGTGTGTGTTCATAAGACAGACCTTTAATGGATCGGCGTCTGTCCAGGTTAAGTGCCAGAATGCACCAGATGACTGATCTTGTTTGAAAATAGTTGTAATTAGGGCGTGACTTGAAAGAATCTCATGGGAAAAGTCAGTCTCGCAGGACTTCCAAAAAGTCGCATCTCATCCCAAGATTTCTTTATTATAGAGATAATAAAGATGTTGAAATTCTCCCTCCTCAAAAAGAAAGCATTTTCAGACAGTTTTCTCAGGATGTATTAATGTTGCATTGTCACAGTTTCGGCCATTTTCTGTGAAGTCTTCACATACAACGGTGTCCTCCAAAGTAATGCGCCCATTTGAACTTCTCTGTACTACCATATTATACTATGTTCTTGGTACTTTTGAATTGATTCGGCTCCAAATTATCAATCCTTGTGACACCCCCAACACAAACTGCTTTGCTCTCCTAACGTCACTGACATAAACTTGGTAAGAACGGTCCTGGCAAACCAAAGTATGCAAGGCCAGGTCTGGAAGTCAAAAAGGTAGTCAGAAACCTAAACCCTTCAAGATGGAGTCACTCAGAATTGCTTTAACGTATTAAAACTAACTTCAATTTAAAAAAGGTTTAGCATCACAAGTGGCACTGGAATCCGAGAAGCTGTCAGGCATCTCCCAAAACTCTAGGGAGTAACAGCAAGAAGGAAAGCAAGTGGTCCTCAGACAGCCAACATCCTCAACATTTTATTTAGCCTTCACTTACACAATCATGGCACCAACAGATTACAATAACACAACCAAGTCTCCCCACTTCATGAACAAAGAATGAAAGGATCCTAAATGCATAAAGTCACAGGAAAAGAGCATGGGGGTGGCGCTATATGAATAAAATTATTAAAGTCAGCAAAAAACGACATGGACACTGGGCCCCATAGGACTTAATCCTTGTTCCAATTCCGCGTCCGAAAGATCATCCATTTTTCAAATTACAAAGGATCTTCAATCTAAATACTCACACCAGTCGAATCCACAACACCTACACAAAGTTGGGTTTTGCAAAGCCAAGTACATTCCGAGTCTGCCCCTTCATTTCAGTTCAGTTCTCTCCTTCAAGGCCTCAGGCTTCACTTTCCTATTATTTTATTCCAGAAATAACGAGCCTGCAGTCTTTGGCGACGATAACAAAAGACGCTAAAGAGGGGCACCATTTTGTAAGCCACTTACATACTCCGGGGGTCGCCGGTCTCCAAGCGCGCACACACACTCCCTCCCTTCCTCACTACGGGGCCAGTCTGGCACGTACACCTTTCTAGACTGGGGCACGCACCCTCACCATCCGGAGAGCAGGCCTACGTGTGACACACCCAGAAGGTCACTACCAGCTGTAAGTAAGCCTGTCACCGCGTTTCCAGACTGACGCAACAAGATGAATGCAGGCAACGAAACAACGCGGGGAATTCACCGAGGAGGTCCAGTTCACACCGGCGGCCATCGGGACTCACGAGAAGCCAGCGCCCGCCACGCCTACTGCAGCCCCAAACACAAAGCCGCACTGGAGTCGGGAGGTATAGTTGCCTCGTCTGCCTGCTCTATGACGGCTTTTATCATTTTGGTGACCGTGACATACAACACTATGCCAGTGTCCTTGATTAAAACGAGCTCAAACCGCACGGCAGCTGCAGTTTTCTACTGCGACCTCCTGTCAGACAATGGCAGTAGCGCGTCACGGTCACTTCCTAAAGTCCCTCTAAACGTTGTCCATCACACATTCATGCAGCGCGCCTTTGACCTTCACCTGATACTTCACTTACCTGTGAGCGAAATCAGTGACGTCGTGACGACTCGCCAGCGAGCTCAATTTAACGACGCCGGACGTGGGCGTGTCGTGACGCCGAGCAAAGTGGGCGGGAAGTGTGAATATGCTGAGTCACATGGGCGCGGCGCAGGCGGCTGAGGCCGTCAATTCACGCCTGCGCACAACGCCTCGTTCGCATTCTGGAAGCGCATGAAGGATGGAGGGAAAGTTCTTAAAAAAAAGGAAATTAAAAATAAATAAACTGTTGAGTTTGGCTTCAGGTGAGAATAAAGGTGCTTCGTGTCGTTTGTAAGATGAAGTGGATCTCGAACGTCTTCCGTATCTTCCAGAAATGTTATTTGTTAGTTATGTTAAGCACTGAAACGGCTCTAGTCAGGTCTTAGGCGGCACGGTGGCGCAGTGGGTAGCGCAGCTGCCTCGCAGTTGGGAGACCTGGGGACCTGGGTTCGCTTCCCGGGTCCTCCCCGCGTGGAGTTTGCATGTTCTCCCCGTGTCTGCGTGGGTTTCCACCGGGCACTCCGGTTTCCTCCCACAGTCCAAAGACATGCAGGTTAGGTGGATTGGCGATTCTAAATTGGTGTTTGTGTGTGTCCTGCGGTGGGTTGGCACCCTGCCTTGTGCCCTGTGTTGGCTGGGATTGGCTCCAGCAGACCCCCATGACCCTGTGTTTGGATTCAGCGGGTTGGAAAATGGATGGATGGATAGTCAGGTCTTAATCACTTTTAATGACATCTTCTAACCAGCTGTCTTTATCTGGAACCCAGACGAATCATTCTTTGTAATTAAAAACTCCAAAGGAAGTGTGCCCCCTTTAACTAATGCACTGTGAAGCCCCTTTGGCCTTTCTACGCGCGCCAGGACTGTGTGGCACACCTGGACAGTGCAATGGCATCCCACTGGGTCAGCCCAGTTAGTTGTGAGGACTTGCAAAGGCGGAAAACACCTGCCGTTCATCATCTGCACCAGAAAAAGCTGAAATATCACTAAGGGGGCAATGCCGTTAAATATACTGGATGGGATGGCACTCCAACTGGGATGTGGCCTTACCTGGCTGGACGGTGCACATACTGAAGTAGGGGGCTTGTATAGAAGCTGTGTGGCATGGTGGGTAAGGCTTTGGACTTCAGACCCTGAGGCTACCAACGCTGTGAGACCCTGAAAATGGAACAATGACAAGGAATGGAGCCAATTGTATCTCAGATGTGATAAAGATGTCAACTGAATAAATACATAATACATCTCCTGGTCGGATAGCCTGCACGGACTAAGGCGGCGTCTGCATGTTCTCCCACAATCTAAAGACATGCAGATTCGGTGCAATTTGCCGCTGGTGTGTGTGTGTCTGGGTGGTTGCCCTGTGATGGACTGGCACCCTGTCCAGGGTTTGTTCCTACTTGCTGAGAAAGACTTCAGCTTCCCCGTGTCCCTGGAAAATGGATGCACTTTGGGAGCCTGCCACCTGAGGACTGCTGTGCCCCCAGTACAGTAGGTGGCAGTGCTCCTCTAGCATTGGTCCAGTTTGGACACCTGCAGGACTGGGTGGGAATTGTAGTTCTGGATGGCAGCTTTGCCACCAAGGGGCACACTCCCTTGTTTTATGGCACGTCTGACATGAGAGCAGCGGCTCTTACTTACTCGGGTGGGTCGGAGTTGGGAGTGATGGAGGATGAAGCTGGCCTGGGGTTGTGTCCAAAGGCTCATTTTTCACATTTGCTGCGGTGCCTGATGTGAACAGTCATGTTGGAGCAGAGCCTGGGTGGGGGGGCTCGGGGTGTGAGATGCCCCCTGCAGGCCACACTATACATTTATATTGCAGGCTGAGGAGACCCTGGAGAGGTGGAGATCTGCTGTAGAGAGGAGAGGAATGAAGATCAGCAGGACCACCAAGACAGAACACATGAGAGGGACGTCAGAGGAGTGGTGAGGATGCAGGGAGGAGAGTTGGTGAAGGTGGAGGAGTGTGGAAGAGAGGTGAAGAAGAGTGCGCAGGCAGGGTGGAGAAGAGTGTCAGGAGTGAATTGTGACAGACAGGTATCAGCAAGAGTGACAGTGAAGGTCTACAGGACAGCAGTGAGACCAGCTATGTTATATGAGCTGCAGACGGTGGCACAGGAGACAGAGCTGGAGGTGGCAGAGTTAACAATGCTAAGAGTGGCATTGGGTGTGACGAGGATGGACAGGATTAGAAACAAGGACATTCGGGGGTCTGCTCAGGTGGGACGGTTGGGAGTCAAAGTCTGAGAGGCGAGATGGCGTTGGTTTGGACATGTGCAGAGGAGAGAGGCCTGGGGTTTTGGGTGAAGGGTTCTAAGGATAGAGCTGCCAGGGAAGAGGAGAAGAGGAAGGCCTAAGAGAAGGTTTATGGATGTGGTGAGAGAGGACATGAAGGTGATGGTGGTGACAGAACAAGATGACGAGGACAGGAGGAGATGGAACAAGATGACTCCTAACGAGAGCAGCCGAGAGAGGAGGAAGAAGAAGAAGAAGAAGAGGTGTTTATGTGTTCATGTCGCCATGACGTCCCATATGTGGGTTGTTGATGGTTTTGTTTTTTTTATCCTGTGAATTTGCTTTTTGGGGGCTGCTGAAGATTTTCGTTTCTTCTCAGGGAAAAACTTGGGGGTTAAAAAAAACCTCCCACTGTTCCACTCCATCTGAACTGGTGTGGTGCTGATGGCTGCACTCGGGTTCGTTGGTTTGTCATGTGGTGGGTGTGGCAGTGTGCTGTATCAGTGCCCGCTCCTAACGTCTCTCTCTCTCTCTCTATCTTTCTCTCTCTCTCCCTACGGTTACTTCTTGTATTTCCATTCTGTCACGTGACTGTGTTCGGCGCGTTGGTGTCGCTGTAAGTATGGCACCGTGCTGTGGCATCTCTTGGTTGGGTGAACTCTTACCATCTTTGACGCCTCTTGGTTTCCTTTCGCTCCGTCGCTCTGCCCGTGTTTGGGTCACTCGTGTTTCTTTTTCTGATCTCGACCTCGCCTGACCTTAACTGGGATTCTCATCTTGTGGTCTTGTCACTCGTGGTCCCGTGATGGTATTTACTTATGTATATATGGTGGCATTCCACCCTGTCCGTTTTATCAGGCCCACCGATGCCATCCTTCTCATCCAAATTTCAAAATGTCAAAGTCCCCAATCCTCAAGGACTTCTGTAAATGACACCTGTCCGTGTTCTGGAGCCACATTGGACCCATTGGAGGTCACAGGTGGCTGGAGCCATCACTAGCGGTGGGACGTCGTGGAGCCGTCACCGCGCTAGACGTATGCAGCGGTGGGTTTGGGGTCAACTTTGGGGCACTGAGTGTCACCCACTGCTTTCTTTCTTTCTGTGGCCCGTGCCATCTTGTCAGTATGGACCACACAGCTGCCATGTCTCTTCTTTTTTTCTCTTTCTGAATGTCACCTGCACCCACTTGAGCCGCACTCATTCATGGAGCAGACGGGACGCTAGAATTCAAAGGCACGAGGGCGCAGGCTCAGATGCCACCCTGAGCAGGTCACCTAACTGTCCTCGGCTCCTCTTGCACTCTGAGTGTCGTGTCATGTCACACGTATGAAGAGCTCTGGAATGTCACTCGGCCTGAAATGCCACCTTTGTCTTTCTGGTGCCTGTCACTTCCGTCCAGGCCCTGCTTTTCCAAAACGAGCCGAGGCAGATGAGGAGGTGACCCACTGGACTGAGCAGAGACCCCCGGGCCAGGACTGCAGCAGGCACACAAAGTAACATCAGATGGGGAAGTCCCTGCAGTTCTCACGCGTCACCACACGTGTCACCGTGTCGGCCCGGTGGGATCTGCTTCACTGCTCCTTACTTATTCATCGTCCTGCTCAATAATGCAGGCCACCGCCACGGGTTTGGGTGTCAGGCGTCCCACCCACACGACAGCCCATCCAATTGGTGGACTTGCTCCCCCAGAGACCCCCTTGAAGCGGAAGGCCTCAGGTTCCCATGGAGATTGTGCTCCCGTATTCATGACCCTCAGCCTGGGCCAGGGACAAGGTTGGCACGAAAGGCCCACAGGTGGGCACCCTGGGACCGGCCCCCGCTTTGGTCGACACGACTCAACACACTCGCCCTTCACACGCTTCATTGGCAGAACTTTATTAGTCAAACCCAGCGAGCAGGCATGTGTGCAGAAAGGCAAGGCCGTCACCCCAAGAGCCCCCCGTGTCCAAACAACCTTGCGATGTCCCTCCGCTCACTGGCCGTGTCATCCAGCGCCCGGCTGGCCCCCTCCTGAGTGTGCATCTGCACCCCTTTGTCCGTGTGCCTGCTGCACCACCGCACCATCATGGCAGACTCCCTGCAAGAAGTCATCTTAAGGCAGAGTGATGGCGGAAAGGCAGAGCTACAAGGCGGTCTTGCTCAGGTCTCCGTTGCTTTCCAGCCCCCCTTGGTTCCCCCGCTTTGACCCCCCATCTCCACCTCCTTCTTCCTCTTCCTCCTCCTCGCCTCCCTGGTGCTTCTTTTCGTAGCGGTCGTACAAAACCATGAGCACCCCCATCACCCAGGCCGACAGCGTGCCCCCTGAGAAGATGATGAAGCCGATGCAGAAGAAGAACAGGTAGTCCCAGTGGTCCAGGCCCTGGTGGCAGTCCGCCCGCAGCTGCATGCCCACCTCGGAGAGGCGGCTTCCGCTCAGCAGCTCCGGCCCGCGGCACACCGTGCTGACTTCATCTGGAAGAGAAGAGGGAACAGGAGGAAAAGGACATCGTGAGGGTCAATAAGCGAACAACCGCCCAGCTGGCAGGCAGACAGGCAGCCAGCCCCTCGACGGCCTCTGTGCCCACCACTCACCCCAGTGAATGCCTGTCCCCGGCCCCTCCCAGTCCTTGGTCGCCATCTCCCTGAGGTGTTTGGTCTTCTGAGACCCCCCATTATCATACACCTCTCCCCCTAGTGGCCCCTCAGTGTGTTCACACCCAGGGTTCTTGATTTATCTTTAACAGTAAACCAGCGAGGCGCTATAAGACTAAGGCCAAACAGGGTGGGCACAAGGCCCAGTGGTCAACCTCAATAGTTGTATGAATAGCGTTTGGACCTCGGGCTGACCACACACCTCCAGAGCAGTGTGGACGGCTGCCCCATTGACTGTCAGTGGTGCCCACAAGTCACGAGGAGGCGGAGTCTGACCAACGGCTGTCACGTCCCCAGCTCAGGACTCGAGCAGACTGATGACCACAAGTCCAAGTGCTGGGGGGGGCTGGGAGATCAGCTGTGCCCCCACAGTTTGTCTTGGTATTGCACAAGTTGGTGGCACCTGACCGCTCCAGGACAGGCCACCTTACCCCTGGAGTCATGTGACCCCACCCCCTTTATAAGCCCCCAATCCTGAGTCAGCTGTCTGACTCCACCCCCTTTTATCACCCCCTAACTTTGGCTGTCAAACCCTCGCCCCCCCATGTTAGGACCCAAATCACATGTTACCTGTATGAGTCCTCCCCCCCCCTTATTAAGGCCCAATTCCAAGTCACCCACTGACTCCGCCCATTAAACTGCATTGACCCCATTGTTAACCAATTCCCATGTCAGCTGTCTGACTCCGCCCCCTTGTTGGCCTTCTGACTCCACCCACTCAATTCCCATATCGGCCATCATTTCAACATTCGCCCACCCACCCGCCCGCCCACTATCTCACCAGCCAGCCTCACCCTTAGACCCCCATGGCACTCAATCACCATGTGACAGGAGACAGGACAGAGGGGCAGTGTGTCATACTGGGACTTTAGATGAAAAGGTCACTGCTGTGTGACTCCCTCGCTGTGTCACAGCTGTCACATATCACAGTTGCCGTACAATAACGGTGACAGCGGAGGACCGTTTACTAATGTGCTCCCAGAACTAGGCAGAAGATACCAAGGCGTACCAAGGCGCACGACTCGAGGGAGTGACGTCACTCGGTGTCACGTGGACAGTCGGTGGTTGTGTCTGAGTGGTGCTCCCCACTCTCTCTCGTCTACCGTCCGTCTGTCCCTTTGTCCCCCCTTCTCTGCCCCTTGGTATCTCACAGCCTCCCCTCTCGACCCTCTGCAGCGAGGTCACCGTTGCCCGCCGCATCTCGTCTCTCATCACGGATTTCCCACCTGAGGCTTGTGGCCTCTTCGGCTCCAGAGCTGCGGTTACCAAGCCTATGAATTTTTAACTCTGCCCTTCTCAGATGGACTCAATCAGGAGGTGTCCCTGACGATGTCCTTTAGACTCAAGTGGCGAGACGGCCAGCTGCTGTGACCTCGCTGCCAGGCTGTTGGGCTGGCACAGAGCCATGCTGCGCCCAGGCATCACAAGAACAACACAATAAAGGCTGGGGGACAATACTGTCCTTGACACAAAGACAGACCCCTGCACTCTGTGTGGCATGGCTGGCAGTCAAGGTGGCCACTGCAGGGGTCTGTCCGTTATATATATGTGCCCCATGGAGGCAAAGGTGGTGGGCTGCAAACCAGAAAGTCACAAGTTCATCCCCCACAAGTAGGTGACTTCATCTCTAGATGGGCACTCCGTAAAAAATCGACTTTCCATCTGCCCCTTTAAGCACTTGGACTGTGCCCACCACCTCCCGCTGACCTGTCTGCGCTCTGCAGGACACTTCACTTCATCGGACCCCAGTGTGCCAGAGGGGCATGTCAGTGAGGACAGAGGTTACTGTCCCCAAAGTGTCCCCCACAGTGTGGTTTTCCTGGACCCCTCTGTGCCGCTTGTTTCTTCCTGGACCCGCTGAACCCCTTATTGGGTGGGCAGTGTGGTGTGTTGACCCTGGCAGCTCGCTGGTTCAGCCGTCACATCTGACCCCTCAGTAAGTCACCGCATGGTGTCTGTGAAGTTGGAACGCACTTTGGGATGAAAGGCGCTTTATAGTGTTTGTCATTTGTGCCACCTTTGCTGTGCCCTCTGCAGACTGAACTGAAGCGTGTATGTCCACCACCCCCATTTAGTGGGGGTGGACCACTCTGGCCACCAGCTGTCACTCTGCTCGTGTCCCCTGTCGGACTGCCTCTCTTAATGAGATCATCTAAATAATATTTCAGTGACTCCAGGTGGTCCCGTCTACATTATTTTGTATTATCTGTTCATATGGGTACCCCGTGAGGACCCCTCTCAGGTGCCAGCGGTGCCAGGGGCACATCTCTATGGCAGGGGATCTTGTTGTTACCACTTGTAAACAGATATAATTGGTTAAGTGCACTTAAAGAGTATGTGAAAGGCGCTATAAAAACACATTCAATGCATTAATATACAAAAAAATGTAAATGAAGCACTAAGAGACCCCAGACTGGGAATCAGCTTGTGACCACTGAGGCCGGCCACCCGACGAGTGGACAAGACGCTGATAGGAATGACAGCACGCAGCCATCACAGTTTGACCCCTCAGTGTCACGCCGTCCGCCAGAGACGCAAAAAAAAGTTCAGTTAAACCCAATTACAAACCCCGACAGTGCGAGTGAAGTGGTAGGCCGGCATGAAGAGTCAAGCCCCTCGGCCCCAGGGCACTACCATCTTATCAGCCTGGGCACAATGACCCGCGACTCACTCAGCATGCCACCTCACATACCTGGCATCAGAGTTTCAGCTTTAAAAGGTAGCTGACCCTCAGCCTCTGCTGCCCACCACAGGGGAGTGGAGGTTATCCCACCATGTTGATTACCCCAGGGGTGCCCTCTGAAATTCTGTCGTCCCTGTATGCCATGTGAGAGTGCCCACCTTGAAAGGACATTCCTGACTTTACCTTTGTCCCCATTTACTGACCGAGCAGACCCTTGGAACACGTGAGACTCAATGGCAGGTGAAGTGACGCGCTCAGGGTCACCCCGAGTCGGTGGCAGTGGGTTGAAAGTCCAAAGCCTGAACCGTTAATTCCCCCCCCAGGACTCGATCACTTGAGGTCAAAGCCCCCCCCCCTCACCTTGAAACTTGGCCCCCTGCAGCTGCATCCAGAGGCACAGGTCCTCGACGTCGCAGTCGCACTCCCAGGGGTTGCCGCTGAGCGCCACCGAGCGCAGGGTGGGCAGCTGCAGCAGGGCGCCGATCTCCAGGGCGCTCAGGTTGTTGCGGCTCAGGTCGAGCACCTGCAGCGCCGTGTTGGCCACGAACGCGTCGCCGGGCACCTGGCGCAGCCGCGGGTTGTCGGTGAGCCGCAGCACCACGAGGCTCTCGAGCGGCTGGAAGGTGCGGTTGTCCACCTGCTCCAGGTCGTTGAAGGACAGGTCCAGGTAGGCCAGCTTCTTGAGGTTGACGAAGGCGGCGTCCGAGAGCTGCGCCAGCGAGTTGTTGCTGCAGTCCAGGTAGGTCAGGTCGGCCAGGTAGTTGAGCCGCAGCGGCGGCAGCTCCGCGATGCGGTTGTTGGAGAGCAGCAGCTGGCGGGTGGCCAGCGGGATGTCGGGGGGCATCTCGGTCAGGCGCCGGCCGGAGCACTGCACCACCAGCTGGTCGTCGCAGGTGCACGGCGTGGGGCAGCCGGCCGCGATGGCCAGGGCGAGCGGCGAGTGCCCGCAGAGGAGGAGCAGGAGCACGAGCGGCAGCGGGAGCGGCGGGCACCGCGGGCACGGCATGATGCGGCCAGCCGCGGGACACCCCGGGCTGGACCTCGTGGAGGCGAGTCGCGCGCGATCTCCTCGTCTTGCCGTCTCATCGCCGCATTCGGGGGGCCTTCGGATACCTGCGGGCGGCGGCGGCCCCTCCGTGCGAGCGGCGCCGGCGGAGCGCTGACGTCACCAGGTGTGACGGCGGTGTCGGGTGATGCCGGTGTGGATGTCCGGATGGGCCGACCGGCGCTCGGCTGCTGCCGTCCCGCGTGTCCGGCCCGCGACCCCAGCACGCGGCTCTGCGGGTCGAGCGAGTAAAAGACGAAGGAGGAGGAGGACGAGAAACGAGCGGAGCGGAGACGGAGAGCTGGAAGGCGGCCGAGCTGGCGGTCGTAGTCGTGGGAACAAAGTAATCGGAGAACAGAGGAGGACAGGAGAAGGTGACGAAAAGTTGAAAAGGGGGGGGGGGGGGGGGGGCAACTTAAACTAACAAGAAAAAAAAGAAAAAGAAAGAAAAAAAAACGTGCAGATGAGCCACCTGGCGGCGATCGAACTGGCGTCCCGTCCAGAAAGAGTTAAGGGGGGCAATCGAGAGAATAAGAGCGAGCAGCCGCCAGCATGAACGTAGTGCTGATCTTCAATAAAAACTGCGTCGGGGGTCTCGTCTGAGTTTACTACTGGAAAGCCGTCTTTGGAATACAAAGGTTACGCATTAAGAGGGTGGGCTGCTAAAACAACGACAGCCCTGAGAAGAAAACGACAAGTCGGAGCGTCGCCTTTGTAACTGGGTGGTCTGGAGAGTAGAAAAGGTGACTGTCGGTGACACTGTGTCACAGTCCACTAGTCTGAACTTAAGGGACCTGACTTTAAAAAAATACTTCAATAGACAGAAAGATATAATAGTGAGAGAGAGATGGAAAGGGCACCAAATAAATAGACGGGGTCGTGTCCAGCACAAGTGCTTATAGGGGGCACCTTCAGGGCGCCAAAGAGTTAAGCAATACCACCCCAAGTTGAAGGGGGCGCTGTCCGTAAAGACCATCTGCCCTTTTACCTGCAGTTCAGCAGATGCCCGCTAGCAGACCAATAACGTCACTTCCATGTCCTCTGAAGCTCCGCCTCTTCCGGAAGGCCACTATAAAGATCCAGAAGGTGCTGCAAGGGGGTCTTCATTGTCGAAGCTGCTATCTGAAGAGTGCGGACCCCCGAGAAGGGCTTTTACTTTTCTTTGAGCCATTTCTGTTTTGCACCCTTGTGTGCTTTTTATTTTCAACCTTTTAATTTTCTGTCAATTAAATGAGCCGACCCTGCTGGTACCTCGACTGTTTTTATTTGTTTTTTCAATATTTAAAGGCACTATATAATAAAATGAATGGATAAACAGAGTGAAAGGCACCATATGGTAGAGCGTTGGATTTGGTCTGCTAAACATGATGCATGCCACTGCCTACCTGGCCTCCTGCTACATTTAAATTTATTTGCCCACAGACACTTGGCATTGTGTGAATTTTGCACAAAGTTTTCTTAAAATTTTCCCATAATGCACAGCTGTGATTTTTGGGTGTAAATCCTACAAATCTCAGGGCATTTATTTATTAAATAACATCTGAACACCTAATACCCACCCAGTGGCTTTACATGCCCATGCCAGGTGGAATACATTTTGGGGGACTTTTTTTTTTTTTGCAGAATTTTCCCCAAAGTCACCTGAGCAGTTTCTACTGTGCCATTGTAAACTCCAAAAACATTTCTGTCTTCTTATATGCCCATGCCAGGTGGGCTCACTTGGGCCAGCTTTCTCTTGGAACATTCCTGTGATGCTCAGAAGTATCTGCTCTCTCATGGCAGTGCCAGTGCTTTGGCCTTCTCAGTGCCCATC
The DNA here is from genome assembly GCF_900747795.2 of Erpetoichthys calabaricus. Taxonomy (NCBI): domain Eukaryota; kingdom Metazoa; phylum Chordata; class Cladistia; order Polypteriformes; family Polypteridae; genus Erpetoichthys; species Erpetoichthys calabaricus. The sequence continues at coordinate 786,286 of NC_041403.2, read as the reverse complement.
TGAGGAGTTGTTACCACACTGAAGTCCAAAGTCTCCAGGCTGCCTGCCCGTCTTCTTCCTTCTGGCAGCTGGTGCAGGGCCATTGTCACCCGTGCCAGTTGCTTCAGGGACAGTTTGCACTTATATTATATTATATTATATTATATTATATTATATTATATTATATTATATTATATTATATTATATTATATTATATTATATTGTATTATATTTGTAGTGTATATTGTGATGGATGTTCTCTAGATATATCCCTGTAAATAGCAAAACTGGATGCCATCCTGAAAAATCCCCTCCATGCCCTCCAGGCAGAGGCCCCCCCCCCCCCCCCCCAAGTATTTGTAGCCACAGGCTTGATGCACCACAGTGTGCTAAGAAGCAAATCTGGGGGTCTTTTCTGCCCACTGCTATCAGGCAATTTATAGCTTCCACCCAACGTACTCATTCAGATTATTTTGATTGACTGAATGATTGATTGATTGGTTGGTTGATTGATTGGTTGATTGATTGGTTGATTGATTGGTTGATTGGTTGTATTATTTGTCCTGTGAGTCTCCATCTTTGCTGTATTCACATGAATTCCCCTCTGGGATTACCAAAGTCTGTCATATCTGATAACTACTGTATGTGTTGGTTCCTGCCTTGTGCCCGGTGCCGCCAGGGTTAGGCTCCAGCTTCCCTGTGACCTGCCCTGGATGGAAGGACTTGTCCTGTCACCAGTTCGGAGGTGACCTGCATTACACTGAATCCCAGGGACTGAAGATGTCAACTTGTGCCTTTTAGAAGTTCAGCCCGTGTGCCCGTCATTTTGGGTCCCCTTTACTGAGAGCGTTTCTCGTGAAGTGACCCCGAACTCGAGGCGAAGCAGACACGTTGTCAACACAACCCGCCTCTAAACCTGTAGATCTCCTCAGTGGCTTCTTCAGGGGTCTAAGGACCCAGAAAAGCAGCCTCACCCTGGGCAGCCTGACCGGCTGACCCCGCAGGCTGTTCCTTTTATTGTTTGTTTTTTTATGATTTCAGTTATTTGTGAATTATTTCTCAACTGTTTATTTATTTTTTTTTAATATTTTTTGATTGACTTTGTTAACCCCTGAGGGGAAGTTGTCTTCTTGAAAGACCTTTTTGGGCGTCAGAGTGCAGGGTTGTTTTGCGGAGGTATGTTCTGCTCTGTTGTTCTCCTGTGTTCCTTGTATTTTGTGGGTAGAACCCCAAGTTCTATGCCATAGAAAGCAGTCTGGGTGGCGAGGTCCCCGTGTTTGACTGGCTGACGTCTTTGGAGATTATCGTGAGTAGCGAATGCTGCAGCGCTCAAATGGCACAAAGACCAGGCCTTCAAAGAGACCCACAAAATAAAAGCCAGAATCCATAGTGGACAGCCCCAGACATGCCGTAGGCCTCACCTTGGGGAGCCCGACCCCAGGAAACTGGGAGGCTTCAAGCCTGTCTAGGCCTCAAAAGGCAGAAAACTGCCTTAGACATTGTGAGATACCGTGAGTACTGTGAAACTCCAGCTTGAACAGAGATGAGTCCCCCAGAGCCTTCAGAAAGAAGATTTATTAACAAAAACCGCAAGAATAACAAGATACTCAAAAAAAAAAGTGTTAGGCAATCCTGAGAAGACAAAGAGCAGAAACGAGAATCCACAGGACGGCAGCAGAAATCACCAAACCAGCAAACACATCCACGATGGGCAGCAGGGGACTGCATTACCCATAAGGCTTTAGAGGGCAGGGTGATGAACAGGTGGCCCCGCCTCTTGGGGAACCACCCACAAAACATCATAGAAATGGAACAGAATAAAATGAGCAGATAATAATAATAATAATAATAATAATAATAACACATCATTAGAAGAAAACAAAGAGCAACAGTAAGAAAAAGAAGACAAAAAGGAGCCCTTCAGACAGGGGGGCACGGGGGGGTTCTGAGCAGGACGGTGCATTGCTGGAGTTTTTTGGGTTGTGTTGTCAGATCGAGTTGGTTTTGGGATTTGTCTGCCTTGGCATCGCCTCACGGCCTCCTCCTTTTCACTCTTTTTGAGCTGGGACAGGTGTTGGCAAGGCTGGCAGGGGGTCTGAAAGAATGGCACCGTCCTGTGGCTGAGACGTAAAACTGAGGTCCTGACTCATTAAAGAGCCCCAGCCATCCTTCGTAAAGAGCAGCGTGTGCCCCGATGTCCACCACGGCCCCCCTAATCATCTCCTGTCTCTAATTGGCTAACTGTGTCACCCTTCACTGCCTGACAGCTCATGTGTGGTGGGCATGCAGGTGGGCACTACACATTGGTGGCTCCTCACTCACTCACTGAAGCACTTTGAGTAGTGAGGAAGGCGCTATATAAATGTAAAGAATGATGAAGATGATGATGACGATGATCTTGTTCCTTTCAGCCTTTTCCTGTCCGTTTCCCTAAAGGTCTCCGTGTTTGCCAGAGTGCCCACAGTGTTTTAAACACTTGGGTTTCATTTTGTGGCCTTGACAGACCCGAAGACCCCCATTTACATGGGCTCAGGCTTTCCTTGGGGGTGTGGCCTGTTTGGGGCAGGGGGGGGGTCTTTTCTAGCAGTTTTTGTGGTGGGCAAGCAGGCATTGAAAGTCCAAAAATAAATGGAAATGCCACTCAGGGGAAGGGCAAACTGTAAAATAAAAACCAAAGCCACAAAAATCTTTCTAAAGAAGAAAAAGAAGAAAATGTGGCAGGTGGGCCCTCGTCAGGCTGAGGTGGCCAATGTCATCATGGTGACAATTAGAGGACAAACAAATGTGTCTTCTGCCATTTAAATCCCATTAACGGCGTTGGTGTCCCCCTCGACATGTCACCTCACTTTGTAACTTCATATTTCAAACAGTTTGACATGGAAATCAGCCGCCATAGAGCTGGGACTGTAAAACATCAAATTATTTTATGGTTGTTCTAGCCCCTCCTCCACCAAAGGGCATCACTGGGCACCCATGCCAGCTCAGAATAAGCAGGTGGGGACAGAAAGAAATACAAAAGTCCACATATAGTGAAAGGGGACAGCAAATACCTAAAAGCCTGGTGACCCAAACCTCACTTCCAGAAAAACACTAAGAACAAAAACCGGTGATGTGCCCAGCACAAGTTGGGACAGCTGCCCGTCGGCCATTGGGTCATGTCACATGTTACTTTTTGGAGCCGAGGACACCAAGTGCAGGAGTTCTGTTGGTGGCCGTCGTCTGGTCCTCCTCTTCGTGATGTGCCACACATTCTCCGCAGGAGACACAGATCTGGACTGGCATGACATGCACTCACTGTCTACGAAGAATGTGCCAAGTGTGGGCTGGCATTGCCCCTCTCTGGAAGCCTACAATATGCCTCAATGGTGCCTGCACCTCCACACAACTCAGCCACGCCGCAGGCACTGATGCCCGCCACACCATCACTGGCGTTGGCACCTTACACTGGTGACCTTTTTCCAAAAACAACCTGAAAGGTGGACTCCTCTGACCACGGCACACAGTGCAGCCATCTTTGGGTCCATGTGAGAGGAGCTCAGGCCGGAGAACTCGCACAGAGCTGATGTGTGGCATTAAATGCTGCCAGGCTGCTCTTCTCTGTGTCACTGCCTCCTCAGGGCTTGAAGATCTCGTACAGTCGCTGGTGGCATTCCACACTGAGACGTCTCGGAGTCATCTTATGTGCCTTCTGAACTGACGACGAGCCACGACCCCTCCTTGCTGGCAAAGACTCGGCCTTTCATGGATGCCACTTTTATATCCCTGCTGCCAGTTCCTCCAGACTGGCGTTACTTGAACGTTCTCCACACTTTCCAATCTTCTTTGAACTCGGGCCCAACTTGTGCCATCAGATTTGAACTTTGTGTTTATTCACAAAACACAATTAAGCTGCTCACTGGGACACAACACATGCGCTCATCACCTGCTGCCAACCGTGGAGGGCACAGACAAGGGGGGCACCTTAAAGCAGCAGTACTGCAGTGGTGGCTGAGTGGCACCTCACACGCGTCTGTGCCCATATGCCCACATACCCCCAAGAATTGCTCACTAAAAGCACCCCCCCAACACAGAAACACGCACTCCTCAAAAGATGAGGGGGCCGGCTGGTGGGAGGGGCCAAGGAGTGGCAGACATGCCCACGCTGCTGTGATTTCGGCGTGTGATTATGTGTTATTATATTAAACATTATGTGATAAAAAGGTCAAAGAGAAACTGCAGTGCCAGCCACAACGAGAAGGGGCAACCACGGGCGAAGAAGGAGATGAACTCCTGGCACAAAGACCCTTCGACGTGTGTGGAGAAAGCCAACCAGGACAGGACCAAAGTGTCACCTGCACCCGAGCTGTGAGTGCCCTGCTCTGATTCTGAGAGCTGATAACAGGGGGGACAAAGGCCACTCGTGTGTCCCAGTATTGGTGTCCCTGCGACTTCTACCATTGGGGGTTTCTCTTCATAGATCCAGCGAGAAGGTGCAGAGGAGGGTCTCCCATGTGGTGGTGGGCCGGTGTGGACGAGCTGTGAGCAAACAAACCCCCCTTTGGTCGTGTGGTTTGTGCCGTCATCCACACACACACACACTCACACATCCACACACACACACACACACACGACTCGCTCACAGCCATCTTCTCTCTTGGATTATTGGGTTTGTGTTTCGGCGAGCAGGTGGGGTTATTTGTGAAGTTCAGCGTTGGCCGCATGCAGACCACCACAGAGAAGGTGAGTGGGCTCAGTGTGGACGTTCACTGATTTATAAAGCCCCTTCATGGATTGTACAGATCTTTACTTCACTTCACTTCACGTCTTTATTTATAGAGCGCCTTTCAAGCAAACTGCACAAAGTGCTTCACGATGACAAAACAAACAGAAGAATAAAAGTCAAGGAAATCAAATTTCACAACATAAAATTGGATCAAAAAAAAGAATCAAATTAGCTAAAAACAAAGAAACACGTAATGGAAAGTTCTGGAAACAAGAAAGAGACGCCTGCCCAGTGAAATGGGGGTCCCTCAGTCACCCCCCGCAGAGTCGGCGTCACCTTTTGATTGTTTGCTGAAGGTCAAGCTGACTTATAAATTACCTGAGAGGTCACACAGCCCACCCTGGAGAAGTGGGGGAGGACAACAGACAGACCACTGGACAGACGAGTGGACAGATGGTGACAACTTCATATCAGCTTTACCTTTGGAGACATCAGCAGCACTTGAAGCCCCCAAATCACTCGTGTCCCACTTATAAAGTGCCCTTTTACATCTCCACGTAGACCATCTTGAGATTCCTGGGATATCTGATGGAGACCCCCAGTCTGCCAGCTCAACTTGATATTGTAGGTTTGGGGGGTCTGACTGTGACTGTTCAGGTTGTCCACTCTCTCTCTCTCTCTGCCCCCTTAACAGCCAGTTTCATGGGTTCTCCCAGGTGCGCCAGTAGCCCCCTCATATTCTGGGTGATGGAGCAGAAGGTTTTGCCCTTCTTGACGCTGACCTCCTTAAGACACCTGACGGTGACGGTGACCTAACAGTGAGCGTTGTGATGATCGGCCAATGTGGAGTCTCAGATCACTGTGGAGCTGGCATTGCTGTCACCCGGTCACCCCTGCTGGCCTCAGAATGGAGGTGGCAGACCAGCATCAGACCTCCAGTCAAGCAACTGGGCCAATCAGGAATCTGAAAAAACACACCTACCCATCGGCTGGATCTGTGCCCCCCTGCTTATAGTGCCACTCTCCGAGATGCCAACATGTGGCTTAGTGGTACAGGGTGGGGAGCAGGGTGCTACTGGGGAGACCTCTGTGGGCACAAGGGCCTCTGCCAGTGAGGGGAACCAGGCCCGATCTTAGGTATTATGGGGCCCTAGGTGAAAGGGGGGTCCAGGGGCCCCCTGGAAGCTCTGTGAAATGCGTGAAAATTAGACCAAGGAGTCGATCCGGGGCCCTAGGTGGTCGCCTACTTCGCCTATGCCTAAGGCTGGGCCTGGGGGAACCAAAAGGGGTGTGGCCAAGCTACAGAGGGGGCCAGAAAGAGACATGCCCAGTCCTCCCTTGAGTGTGTGCCCATCTAGGCATGTGGATGCCCACCTGGCAGTTTTGGAATTTCAGACCATGGCTGGCATCCTCACCACTGGTGTCCTCAAACTTTCACCCTCATGCCATTCCATGTCACCAAGGCATGTCTGCACAGGTCCCTGGCTGATTTCCCACACACTGACCCCTCTAGTCAAGGACCCCACATCTGTCCATGTCCATGTGATGCCACATTTGGACACCCTGGCGTATCCTGCAGTCCTTTCAATATCCCAATGAGTGGCAGACACTTCCTGCCACCCTGCCCACAGCGCTTACCCAGACACAGAATGAGGGGGCCAGAAACCCGACCTGTTTGGCCCATCGGACCTCCCAAGACACGTTGGATTGACGTATCTGGACCGATAACATAACATTTATTTATATAGCGCCTTTTCAAATTAAGACTTGAGCTCCACTGGCTCACTTCTGGGCGTTGTGATCCTCGTCCAAGTCCTGCTGCCAAATAATAAGCTGCGATAATGGCGGTTCCCCCGATTGATTCACGGGCTTTCTCGTCCCCCTCCATCAGTCCGGCCGAGGGGTGACCGGGACGGCAGCTCCCCTTGGGGGCTCAGCGGTGTGTGTGTGTGTGTGTGAGTGTGTGTGCCGCCTCTGAAGCCGACTCCCCCCACTAGGGGGCACCCCAGATGGCCGCTCCCTTGCCTGCTTCGCCCGGGGCTCCTCGTCACCTGATCATCGGCGCCGTGCAGACAACAGGCGTCACGTTGTCATGGTAACCGCTCGGCCCGGCAGATCACGTTTCTTCCTCCCGTTTCACCTCAGCTGGGCTGTGCGGGGTGAACCGGAGGCCGAGGCGCGCGGGTGCCTCAAGATGCGAGTGGACGAGGGGCTCGGGCGAAGGGTACTCGTGGTGGGGTGGCTGTCACGGGGGGGGGGCTAACGGCCGCCTTTCAGCTCAGAGTCTCCGCGGCCACAAGAATTCTTGGCAGAACCGGCCGGGGCGCTCTATTGTCTTATTGTTGTGTGCCTCCCGCTGCGGGCCCCTTGGAGACGGGACAGCGCCGCTCCCTGGGACACGACAGACGTGCTCATCACCCGCTGCCAACCGTGGAGGGCGCGGATGAGGGGGGCACCGCAGAGCAGCAGCAGCAGCTGTGATGTCCTGCACGGCAGACTTTGTGACCCGCATCTGTGCCCACGTGCCCATCTACCACCCCGAGAACGGCTCAAAAAAGTACCAACCCACACCCCCGACTAACAGCGACACACACACTGCCCGAAGCTCGAGGGGGAGTGGGAGGGGCTAGATGAGTGGCGGACACGCCCACTCCGCGGGCTCGGCTGGACTGCTGTGATTTTGGCCGAAGGAAGATGCGGTGAGGCGGCGAAGATCGGAAGAGCCGAGAGAGTCGAGGTGCGTGTGGTGTTGTGGGGGGGGGGGGAGTTATATGGGGGTCACGAAAAAGAAGGGGTACAGGAGTATGGGGGGGTTGGACGGGTTGGGGGCACAAAGGACTGAACAGCGGCGGCGAGCGAGCGGCGACGGGCAGCAAACCCTGCTGAGCACGGCGGACTTTAAGGGGCAGCAAAGGCAAAAAAGTCTTTATGTTATATAGCGCCTTACCGTTACCGTTATGGCGCTCGTTCAGGATCACAAACCGAGTCAACGGAGGGGCTTCAGGCGGCGAATCAAAGTCTCAAGTAAACGGCGACATCACGCCGTCAAGGCGCTTTAAAGAGTCGCGCAGCCGAGCAGAACACCGTGGACGGGGCGCACCCGTTGTTGTCATTGGGAAATAACAATAGAAATATAAAGAATTATTATTATTATTATTAAGTAGAGGAAGACAACGGGAGCCCCCGTGGATAAACCCGTTCAGACAAAGGGGACACAGTGAGAGCCGCTGGGTGGCCGTCGTGGCAACAGCAGCCATGTCCCCACGGCCACAGGTGTTCCTAACCTCCCGTGTGTCCTGAACGGGCAGCCCAGCTGGTGTGCGGTCCTCGGTCGGAGCCGCTAATCCACGCGCTGGAGCGCAACATGGCCGGTCATGGACAGGGGGTCCCGAATATAAGGCGCCCTTCAGCGTACAGAGGATACGACGAGGAAAGGCTACAACCCCTCGGCCAATGTACCTGATCGTAATAAAATCGGGCTACCCCAGTGACCCCCCTGCATTTATTTTTTTGGGTCTTCTATAGCGCCTTTCTACGCCATCACCATCTAAGTACAATTGCTTTCCTACTTAGAAGTCACTTGGTCATTTTATATAGCGCCACTCCAGAGGGGCATACGGAGAGTACAAAGAATCGGAGGGGCATTGAACCTGGCACTTTTACATTGCAATACCAGGCGCCAACCAGTAGGGGCACACTGAGTAAAGTGAGAGCCCCATTGGAGCAGATTGAAACTTCAATAATAATAATAATAAAGTCGCTGAGGCCCAGTTGGCTGTCACTGTCACACCCATGAAAATGGCCAACTGGACGAGACAAGAGGCCTCCCTGTGCAGAACTGAATGTCACCGTCACCAACCCCAAATGGTGCCCAGCAGCAGCCCCAGAACACAGAAGTATAAGAGAGAGAGGACCCTGCTGATGAGCAGGTGACACATGTGTGTGTCTGTAGAAGGTCCAAGTGCTGGTCTCCTGCTCCACGGCCAGCATGGCACTCCCACTGGTGCGTTTTGTTCAATCACTGGATGGAGTCTCCATTCCAGTATGGTCCCGGCTTCTACTGGAAAGCTGAGGTGGCAGCCTTGGGTAGCCTTTGTAAAATGAGGACCACCAGACTAGTGTGCCAGACTCGAGGCTGCATCACCACAGTTCAAGACGCTCCACAATATCCTATGATATCCAGTTGGATCTTCTCCATCCCTTTGGCCGTGACACTTTAGGGGGTCCCAAGCTTGCTGATGCCACTAGACCTTCTCCTCCTCCTCAGTTGGTGTGCCCACCAGGTTTCCAGGTTCCTCGATGTGCTCTTTGACCACTCAGCGATGTCCCAGTTGTGGTCAACATTTCTTCCTTGTTGTCAGAGGAGTTGCCAGCCACAGCCTCGCCAGGCACCCTCAACACTGGCTGCCTGTCACTGTCCCTGTCACCTGCTTGGCCTGCCATTCCACTGGTCAGCCTCCTCGTCCTCCTGTCCTCTGATGGCCCCCCTTTCTTTCTTGAACTTGACAGCCTGTCCACCAACATGTCCTCAGGTGACTGCTGTTGACCGCCGCTCCTCCCGCTGCCAACTAGCGGATGTGTGACATCCTGTGGGAGGGGCTACAACACAGTGGGCCTGCGAGGTTGTGTTGGCATACGTGGCATTTGGTCTTGTGGGCGTCTCATCTTCTCTCCTCTTTGTGATCACCAGGTGGGGTCACACCACACTGCTGGCCATTACTGTTCAGGCCTGTGAAAGGCGCTATATAACATGAAGCTCTGCTAATGACAGTAGAGCCTCTCATCCCTGACACTAAGTGCATGAAGACCACCCAGCTCACCCACGATTCAAGGGCCTTATGGGGGCTCCAGCTGAGGAAGGCGCTATATAAAACTCGGACCACTCTGGCTGGATCACAGGAAGTGCTTGCTGACGCTCCTAACACACAGATGGTGCTGCCCCCTAATGGTACTTTGTTGCATGGTACCCAGCTGGCTCTCAGTGTGCCCACTTAACACCCAATGGCTCATCCTGGCCCTGACGAAAGGCGCTACATCAAGTAAGTTCGACTTCACATCTATTTGGCTTTTTTCCCAGAATGCAGCGCTCACGTGGCAAGATCACTAATGACGGGCTGACACGACGTTTTGATGGTGAACAACGGGATGCCCGTCAGGCCCAGGCTCGTCTGGCGAATGGGCTGCAGCAGCTGGAGGATGCCCGGCTTTACCACCTCAACAACATGCTGCGTGAGCAGAAACACGTCAAGCAAGACCTGCGGCGCCTCAGACAGGGTGAGTCCAAGCGCCACTGGCGGGTGCCAATTCAGTGGGTGATTGGCATCGTGTCAGCTGACACTCAGTTTTCCTGCTGCAGGTACTGTGAGTGGAAAGAGCAGCTGCACCCCGGGCACCCAGCCTCAGCAGCGCCAGCACATGCGGGCCTCGCTGGCTGGCACTCAGGCTTCTGTACCCAGAACTCATGGCAGTGCCAACAGGTAAGCTCCTCATCAGCTTGGCCCGCAAGCCTCCTTGTCTGCCGCTACGCTGCCATTTCATCGGGTGTTTTTCCTCTTCACCTTTAGGTCCCTGCAGTCCCGGGTTGAAGAGTTCATCAACGCAGAGAAGGCAGAGCCCGAGACAGACAGCGCTGGGCACGAGGAGGGCACCGGGGACTCAGAGGTTCTACAGGAAGTCCGGTCAGAGCCCTCATCACCTGTCAGCAGCCTGAGCTTTGACCCTGAGATCATGGCGCCCGGTGGCCACCTGCGCACCATCCACGCCCTGCCCAGCTTCTCCGAGGCCCTGCATGAGGCCCGCAAAGCCCGCTACATCCGCCACAGGCGCCCGCTGGAGTCGGAACGAGAGCTGACCATGCAGCAGATATTCCAGAGGGGGCAAAGTCCCGTGAACCAACCACCCAGTGATGGCGACACATGAACTGTGGGACACAATGGGCAGCTGGGTGTTGGTGAGATGGGCAGTCTGAGTCTTTACATTCTGCTTTGTTCCTTTATAAACAATAAAGATGACTGATGGCACCTGTAGTTGGCATTTCAGCTGAAGTGCTCCTCTGCTCAGCGTGGCAGCTGGCAACATAATAGGCACTGGAAAACAAGCACAGCACTGCGAGCAGTTCAGAGGGCTGAGGACTAAGTGGGGGGCACACTTACTCCTGGCCAATGGGATTTCTGTGCCATGTTTGGGCCTCTGGGCATCAAATAACTTTTTGGTAATCTGAGGGGGGGCACAAAGATCATAGAGAGTGCTATTGCCCATGAGCCCACGTGGGACTCCCCAACATACAGGGCTAAACAAGCGCATTCGTGTCACAGCTGTGTGGGTAGAGGTGCCAGCAACATTGCCTGTGGGTGTCCTCAGAGAGCGGGCAACAGCACTTTGGGCATTTAAAGCAAATTGTGTTAGGAAGGAAAAGAACCGAGAAGCTCCTTGTCATCTTATGTAGCGCCTTGCACAGAAAAGAGCAAACTGTGCATGAGAGCTGCTTACCAGAATGATCTGCAACGAAGGGCTTGGGCAATGAAGTTGGCACCCAGTGACACGCCACGACTCGTCATCCATAGCACCAGTGCCAGCTGAAGGCAAACAGAGTGAGACGGAAACTTGAAGAAGAACTTGGAATGAGCATCTGGTGTTATGAAAGGCGCTACATGGAGGACGAGCCTGCAGACCCCCAGCTCCCTCCCTGTATGTCTGTTATATAGCGCCTTTCACATCTATTAATGTATGTTATAGCACATTTCACATACAATACCATTTATTCTGCGGTGGGCTGGCACCTTGCCCGGGGTTTGTTCCTGCCTTGCGCCCTGTGTTGGCTGGGATTGGCTCCAGCGGACCCTCGGGACCCTGTAGTTAGGATATAGCGGGTTGGATAATGGATGGATGGATGGATACCATTTATTTTTGTAAAGCCCAACTTTAACAGACCCTGCTTTTAGACAGCCCCCCAGCTTTGACTCTCTAAGAAGACGAAGAAAAACTTCCCAAAAAAAAAAAAACCCTTGTAAGGTAAAAATGGAAGAAACCTCCGGAAAGGCAGTTCAGAGAGAGACCCCCTTGCAGGTAGGTTGGGCGTGCAGTGGGTGTCAAAAAGTGCCGTTCACATCTCCTATCTGTCTATTATATAGTGCCTTTCTTACATATTTATCTATTATATTTTGCCTGTTGCGGTGGGTTGGCACCCTGCCCAGGATTGGTTCCTGCCTTGTGCCCTGTGTTGGCTGGGATTGGCTCCAGCAGACCCCCCTGACCCTGTGTTCGGATTCAGCGGGTTGGAAAATGGATGGATGGATGGATATACAGTATATCTGTATCTGTTATATAGTGCCTTCCCTTTCACATCTAGCTCTCTCTCGTATCGAGTGCCTTTCACACAGCTGATTATCCAGGGGCGCAGCCTGGGCTTCACTTCGGGGGGTGGCGGTCTAAGTCAGCTCCTCAATTCCACTTCCTCTCCTTTTCCAGCCACCCATCTTTGTGCCTCAGTCGCCCGCCCGCATCTGACAGCAGTTCAGCCGGCGGTGATTGACAGCTCGCCCTACCAATCACGGCTGTGAGTGAGTGCCAGGCGCTCTCCCCCTTCTCTATTTCTGTCAGCCCGCCCCGAGTCGCCGCTCCGTTTTCGTTGTCCCGTTGCAGGTCTTCTTGTCGCCTCGTTTTGTTTCGGGTTACCTCTCGGGGTTTCGTGACGGTTCTTGCCCAGTAAGACGCCATAGCAGACGGCTTTATAAAGTAGCAGACGAGCGGCCCTGCTGGTTCTTTCCTAATTAAAATGTTCTGCCATCGCGCGCGCTGCTTCCTCCGTGATGTGGTGGCACAGTCAGTGAGCTGCCGCCCGATGCCCGTTTGACTGCAGACCCTAAACTGACTCCTGGTCAGTGATGGAGGCTTTGAACGTCGTGATGCTGGCCTCGCTCGCGCCCGGTGTCGGTTCCCATTCTGCCCACTGACTTAAGGTTCGTAGCGAAGGACGGCAGGTTGGCACAGTGGTTTGCGCTGCCCATGTGACACTGGCACCTTCTCCTCGTGTCCAAGTGCGCTTTCCTTCCACGTGCCTGAGTTGCGCAAACGGCCCCGCCTACCTGGCACTGCGCTGCTCTGCCAGTGTCACGCTATGCCCGGCTGGTTGGCGGGGACCCCGGGGGGCGGAATCTGTCGGGTGAGCCTGTAGCGGCACAGCCGTCTTCGCCCCGCCCCCGGCCCCGCCCCCTCGCCCTGTCCTCCCGCTCCTTGCGTTTCCTTTCTCGCGTCTTCACTTCCTTCTGACTGCCACAATGGCCTCCTGGCTGCGGGTTTTGGCTTCCCGGACGGGGTCGGCGGCGCCCCGCATTCGCTCAGCTCGACAGATACACGGAGCGGGAGAGGAGGTGCGGCTGAACCGACTGCAGGGGGCGCACCAGGGTAGGTAGCGGCGCTCGGCTGCCCGCCGTGTCCGGTCTCGTGTCTGCAGCCCCCTCTCGTGTCACTCAGCTACAAGTGGCCCGCTGCCCGTCACTGGTACGGCTGAGGTGGGCACTTCTAACTGCTGTGACCTTTGTTCTCTTTCAGGAGTGGCCGAAGTCGTCATGAATCGCCCGGCGGCCCGCAACGCCCTGGGGACGACCTTTGTCAATCAGGTGACTGACCGGTGTCACTTTAGTCCCCTGTTCTCAACGTGGTCTTGATATGGGGGGGTGGACCGTGCCCACCGCAGGATGGCACCCTTTGTAATGTCACTGCAGTACTGCCCGCTGCTGTTCCTGTCACCTCCACTCACCCCACTGTTCTTTCTGTTAGATGTCCAGTGTGGTGGAAGGTCTGCGCCATGATGACCAGCTGCGGGTGGTCCTGTTCAAGAGCGAACTCCAAGGGGTCTTCTGTGCAGGTGACAGTCACTTGTGATCCTGAAACGTGGGCACCGCCTGTCCAGATTTCCCACTACTGCTTTGTCCTCTCTTGCCAGGTGCCGACCTGAAGGAGCGGGCACAGATGGACCCCAGTGAAGTGGAGCTCTTTGTGCACGGACTGCGGGCACTCATGAGCGAGATTGGTGAGTATGCAGCACAGCTTGGTGACATTTTCTGTGTCTGTCACTGCCCAAGAGATTGGCACTCAGATAGTGGGTGTCTATCCCACCCTAAGCACAGGAGTGTGGCATTGGTGGTGGGTGTTTGCCCAGGCAGGGTCCCTCGAATGTCCACCATGCTGCAGGGTACTGATTCAGCTGGCATTTATGAAAAACTGAAATGGACCTGCTTCCTGTTTGTGTGGGTATTGAATTGGCATCAATTGGGCATTTGCCTATAAGCAGTTTCTTGCCATTTTACATGCATTGGGCGTCTACCACACTGAGAGGGTCCAGTGGCTGTTGACCCCCTCACCACGACACACATGGGTGTGCCAATTTAATGAGCCTTCATAGCAGTGAGGATGCCCCCTTGTCATTTTCCTAGGGACTGACGTTTAGTGGTGGGGAATAAAGCTCTTAGTGTGGCACTGCCATCAGCTCCAGTGAGCAGGTTCCAGGTCTTCTGGTGGGTATTGGCCCAGTTACCCAGCAATCCCAAATCGACATGTTTTTACCATGATGAGCACCCCCTGCATATGAACTGCTCATGCCAATGCCAGTCACTGAAGTCCGCCTCTTGTCCCCTCAGCCCAGCTGCCCATGCCAACTATTGCTGCCATCGATGGATATGCTCTGGGAGGAGGCCTGGAACTGGCACTGGCCTGTGACATTCGCACTGCAGGTGAGACCAGGGGACCACCATCTGGGCACAGTGCCCCCCACACTTGGTACCCACCTGACTTTTCCCATTTTTCTGCCAGCCTTCTCGGCAAAGCTGGGGTTGATCGAGACATCCAGAGGGCTGCTCCCGGGCGCAGGTAGGAGGGTGAAGGGGCACAAAGGGGTGGCCAATGTTGTGCCAGTCTGACCGTCCTGTTCTGCAGGGGGCACTCAGCGACTGCCACGCACAATCGGCCTGAGCCAAGCCAAGGAGCTCATCTTCACCGGCCGACAAATCGACGGGCAGCAGGCCGCGGGCCTGGGGCTGGTCAACAAGGCAGTGGCACAGAATGACGCCGGGGACGCCGCGTACCAAGAAGCTCTGCTGCTGGCCAGCGAGATCCTCCCTCAGGTGAGCTGTGGGCCGGCGTCACTAAAGGCCACCCAGGTGGGCCTCAGGACTGACCCTGTCCACTCTCCACAGGCTCCGGTGGCCGTGCGCATGGCTAAGAGGGCGCTGACCGGCGGCTCACAGGTACGAGGAGTTACAGGTGGGTGAGGGGGCCGGCTGGTGGCTTGGCGCCCGAGCTGCACTCACCCCCTCTCATCTCATTCCAGGTGGACCTGGCGACTGGACTGGCCATCGAAGGCATGTGCTACGCCCAGGTAGGTGGGCAGAGCCAGCGGTGGGGGGGGTGGGTGGAGGTCGGATCTCCGCAGTGTTTTAACTCCGCCTCCTCCTCCTCGTGCAGGTCATCCCCACACTGGACAGACTGGAAGGGATGGCCGCCTTCATGGAGAAACGGCCCCCCCGCTTCAGTGGCCGGTGAGGGTCACCGTGTGTTCTAATAAAGCCATCTGAGTAAGCGAGTGTCTGGTGATGGACTGGGGGTGGGCACCTCACACAAGTTGGAGTCCACGGGGGGCTTTCGTCCACATTTATTGTCCACCCACACACACACACAACACAGTTCACAAGACACGTGCACTCGAGTCCAGTAGTAGTAGTGAGCAGCTCGGCGGCCCCTCAGGGGGATTGTGCGTGTCCAGCAGCGGCCAGGAGATGAGAAGAGAACCTGAAAGCATAAAAGAGCAGCGTGAAGAGGGGCACCGGGGCAGCTCCAGACCCCCCACCACACCCCGAGATGCTCACCATGCCTACTGTGC
The DNA here is from genome assembly GCF_900747795.2 of Erpetoichthys calabaricus. NCBI lineage: Eukaryota > Metazoa > Chordata > Cladistia > Polypteriformes > Polypteridae > Erpetoichthys > Erpetoichthys calabaricus. Next base: position 770,729 of record NC_041403.2, on the reverse strand, counting down.
AGCTCTGCCCTCCTGCTGCTGGTGTACCGGCTGCCCGCTGCGGCTCATGAACTTCTCCAGGCTCTCCAAGATGCCGGCGGACAAGCGCTGCACGTCCAGGTGGGTCAGGGGGTTCGACTTGACGCTGTGGAGCTGCTGCATCCCACCTTCCTCGATCAGCATGCTGCAGTAGCGGGTAGCTGGATGGCGGGGGCACGAGCGCAGAGGGTGACCGAGGAGCCCGGGAGATGCCCACCAAACCTCCCCCCCCCCCCAACACACCAGTGACCCCAGTCAGTCGCCTACCGTTCTTGGTGCACACGTGCTGCATCGCCCAGGCTGCCCACAACTGCACGCCAGGCGTAGAGAAGCATTCCAGGAGGGGAAAGAAAGGGTTAAATGACCTGCAAGAAAGTGGCGAGGTCAGCGGGGCGGAGTCACCACAGGCCACACCCACACAAAGTCACACGCACCTGTAAGCCACCATCTCGCACTCGGGTGTCGGCCAGGTCAGGATGACGGAGTGCTGCAAAACAAACGGGCAGTCATGGGGGGGGTGGGGCCAGCGGGTGGTCAGCGGGCGAAGGCCGCCGAGGGCCAGCGAGACTCACCAGCTGCTGCAGGAGAAAGGTGCGCAGGGTGGGGCTGAGGGTCCAGGCCTGCTCACCACGAGAGATAAGGTGGGCGATGATGCCCGCTGCAAAGTAGCTGACCTCCACCTCGCTGCTGTGCAACAGGACCCCGATCTGGTCGATGAAGCTCTTCCACATCAGCTGGGCGTGCAGCTCCTTCACCTCAGCAATGTTGTTCTGGAAAAGCAGGCAAGAAGATCAGGTGAAAGTGGGCACAGGGGGCACCAGTCAGTCGTCTCGGCAGTCACTCACCAGCAGCCCCAGGACCTTCTGCTGTATGGAGGACTCGGAGGGGAAAGTCTAAAAACAAGAGAGACGGGTGGTCAGCGGGCACCAGATGCTCCGGTGCCAACACCCTGCCCAGCCCAGCCCGGCCCACTCACCTCCAGCACCCTCATGAAGAGCTCCAGGCCCTGATTCTCAATGAAATGGCGGCAGGTGGTGGGCGACTCGTCCGTGAGGTTCCAGAGAGCACTCAGCGTGAACTTCAAGGTGGTGTCCACCAGGTTCTGGCTCGTCTTCTGCTTCACGATGTGCAGGAGTTGCTGCATTGGGAAGGCAGGCACCATGAGTGGCACAGCTGGGCTTTGGCAACATTGCCCACCACTGGCACCCCCATCAGACTCACCCGCACAATGAAGATCTCTGCTCCCAGCTGGGCCGTCTGCTCTGTGGACAGCTGGGAGACACGAGAGGTAAGTGAGTGGATGCTCAGCTGCACCCCCCCAACTAAACCCGAGACCCGCTCGCCCACGCCATACCTTGGCCGCCAGGATGGAGATGATCGCCACGGCCATCCTCTGCATGTTCTGGTCCTCGTGGTTGCACAGCCACTGCATCACCAGCTTGGCCGCCTCAAACCTGCAGCGACAGGAGACACATTTAGGAATGCCATGCCAACCTGTGTGTGTGCCACGCTCACGGGGGCTCACCTGTTGAAGGGGATGTCCTGTAGAATGCGGTCACTGCACAGGGACAGGAGACAGTTCTTCTGCAGCTGAAATACAAGCCAGCAGAGAGCATGAGTGGCCACAGGGGTAGGGGTGAGATCTATGCCAGGCGCTAACAGGGTACCCACCTGCTGCTGGTTTGGGAAGTTCCTCATGGCCTCAAGAAGCAAGTGAGTGACCTGGCTGAGCAGCCGCACGGGCATCCCTGTGGCCAGGTCCTGCTTGGTCAGGTTGAAGACACAGGCGCTGGCCGCCAGCTGCACGTGAAGGTTCAGTGGGTGATTCTTCATGCCAGTGACCACCAGCTGAAAGAGACAAACGACAAGAGAGGGTTGTAGTCGGCGTACCACTCGGGCCATAACCCGGGCACACCTGATGCCTCACCTTCAGCATGTCTGGCCGAGGTTTGTCCATCACGTGGGTCAGGCTGAACAGGTGAAAGAGGGCCTCCCGCACAAAGAATGCCCGCTCGCTGTAGCGCCGCAGGGCCTCGCAGATCTGCGTCTCATTGGCTTCGCCTGCCACCTGCAGAGGAAGAAGCAGCTTAATCAACTTTGTGCCAGTCTCTCCCTTTGCCTCCCTGGTTTTGGGTATCACCTGCAGATTAAGAAGCTTCGCCACCTTTATGCCAAGTCACTGTGTCCAGCGGCCACCACCTTCTTTTTCAAGCACAGCTCATATGTTGAGGCTGAAGGCAACCTCTGCCCACCTTGCAAAGTGTGCCCAAACCATAAAAAGACTGTAGGCAGTGCCATTAAACTATTACACCTGAAAATGGCAAGCTAGCTGGCAGGACTGGGCAGTGCCTGCTTTACAAGATCCTTCCAGATCTGCAGCCCTGGCATATTCAGAGGCAGGGAGTGCCACCTAATGGCCAACAGCTGATTCTGGCCCACCATGGTGGTCACCTCACCTGCCTGGACTGCAGTTTTACGTTAACAACAGAACTAAATTACCTTGGCACAGCAGTTCACTATTTAATGCCTGCTGTTTAGCTGCAGGGTTGGCATCTCATCTGGCACACAGTAGAACAGTGCAGGCACGGGGGATAATGAAAAGGTCTACAAAGGGAGTGCCAGTCTCCCCTTGGTGCAGGTCACCCACTGTATTTGGTGTCAAGGGGTTTACGTGACAAACTTGGCAACGCGATGCCCACAGCTGACCACACTTTGCCCTCATGAACCCCTCGGCCACACTGGTGAAGTGGCAGTTTCTCAACTTAAGTGACCCTCCTCACTTTTCAGTGTCCTCGTGATTCAGATTTGGTGGTACCCATGGAAAGATGCTGACCCCTAAGTGCCCCCTCAGGGCACAAACATTTCAATGGCCTGCCAATCAACTCCAACTTTTATTACCCTTCTAAATATCTTTAAATGACAAGAAGCCCAATGCTCATCTACTCCTCGACCAACCGCCCCTAAGAGACAGACCACAGTTTGGACCCCCATAACTGTGCCATCATGTGGGTACTGCCAGGGTCCTGCATAATGCGATTCAAAAAGATGAGGGACGTGGCACCCCCTAGAGTCCCAGGGCACACCCCTGGTGCCCAATCTGGCTCGGACTGGCGCTATACTGACCTACACACTGCTGGCTTTGCATTTGCTAATGTCACACACCTGGGCACATCACCGTGTCTAAGAGTGGCCAAGCTGAGTTCATGTCAGCCGGGGCTGTGAAAAAGTATTTGCCCCCGTGCACCCCCAAGGGCACATTTTTGACTCATGATACACCGATCCCTCTCTGACTTGGACAGAGGCAGTGGTGCTGTAAGAATTATGTTTCTGGACTTCTCTAGCGCCTTCAACACAATCCAACCTCTGCTCCTCAGGGACAAGCTGACAAGAGATGGGAGTAGATTCATACCTAGTGGCATGGATCGTGGACTATCTTACAAACAGACCTCAGTATGTGCGTCTGGGGAACTGCAGGTCTGACATTGTGGTCAGCAACACAGGAGCACCACAGGGGACTGGACTTTCTCTGGTCCTGTTCAGCCTATATACATCGGACTTCCAATACAACTGGGAGTCCTGCCACGTGCAAAAGTTCACTGATGACACTGCTATCGTGGGCTGTATCAGGAATGGGCTGGAAGAGGAGTATAGGGACCTAATCAATGACTTTGTTAAATGGTGCAACTCAAACCACCTACACCTGAACACCAGCAAAACCAAGGAGCTGGTGGTGGATTTTAGGAGGCCCAGACCTCTCATGGACCCAGTGATCATCAGAGGTGACTGTGTGGAGAGGGTGCAGACCTATAAATACCTGGGAGTGCATCTGGATGATAAATTAGACTGGACAGCCAATACTGATGCTCTGTGTAAGAAAGGACAGAGCCAACTATACTTCATTAGAAGGCTGGCGTCCTTCAACATCTGCAATAAGATGCTGCAGATGTTCTATCAGACAGTTGTGGCGAGCGCCCTCTTCTACGTGGTGGTGTGCTGGGGAGGCAGCATTAAGAGGAAAGATGCCTCACGCCTGGACAAACTGGTGAGGAAGGCAAGCTCTATTGTAGGCATGGAGCTGGACAGTTTAACATCTGTGGCAGAGTGACGGGCACTGAGCAGGCTCCTATCAATTATGGAGAATCCACTGCATCCACTAAACAGGATCATCTCCAGACAGAGGAGCAGCTTCAGAGACAGACTGCTGTCACCGTCCTGCTCCACTGACAGATTGAGGAGATCGTTCCTCCACCACACTATGCGACTCTTCAATTCCACCCGGGGGGGTAAACGTTAACATTTAACATTATACAGTTATTGTCTGTTTTTCACCTGCATTATTATCATTCTTTAATTTAATATTATTTATTGTATCAGTATGCTGCTGCTGAAGAATGTGAATTTCCCATTGGGATTAATAAATTATCTATCTATCTATCCAAGGAAAATGGAATATTACATCAAAGGGCACCTGGGTAAACGAGCGACACTTCACTCATGTCAATTATTCACTAAGTGTCGCCACTGTGTGCAAAAGTAATTGCCCCCTCCTGTGATTCGATTTTATTTAGTTTCAGGTCGAAATCTAACGTTAAACAGCATCTGAGTGATCAAAAACTATTTTATGTAACTTGATGAATAAATAAATAAATAAACAAAGCATCCAAAGCCATCCCCAGTTTGTGAAAAAGTATGTGCCCCTTTCAGCTGGTTGCTCCACTCTTCGCTGCGATGCCAACGTCCTCCAATTCACCAACTGTCTTTCCCTCGGCTGACTCACAGCCCATTGGCGTTACTTCACAAACGTTGGTGGGTTTTGTGTGTGAATGGCGGGCGGGTGGGCTCATTTCAGGTGCTACGTGTTTCACTTTGGCCACGCCAGTCAACAACTTCAGTTCAGCTTCTTCTCCGTCATTCTGATGTGCTTGTTGTGCTCCAGATCGTCGTTGGCTGCCTGGCCGACTACACTTCAGCTGCAGCTCATGGATGGAGTTTTAAGATGCAGCGCTCAATTATGGCTCACCGTGCAGGTCCAGAGATGGTGACGCGTCCCCTCCATCCCAGTGACTGCTGGTCGGACGTCCCGACTGCTCAGGATGCTTTCTGCAGTCCTCAAAGTCCCACTTTTGTCTCGTCTGTCTGTCGCCCCCCAGGACTCGGATCTCCGTGAGGTTTCCTGGCACTCTGTTCTTCATGGTGAGCAGTGGTTTCTGCTTCACTCCACTCCAGTGAAGCCCACTTCTGTCCTCCTTATTGTGGAGTCATAAGCACGCACATCTCATGTGGCTTTACAGGTTCTTGGGACGCTCTGTGACTTTCTTGATGACTTTACGCCCCACCGTTGGAGTCACCTGGTGAAGCCGGCCGCTCTTCCATGTGGAGGTGATGGTCCTCCGTGGGGTCCGGTGGAGTCCCTGAGCCTTAAGCAGGCCTTGCCAGCTGACTAAGCCTTCTTCTTGAAGAATTCCATTTGATTGTGGCATCGAGTGCACCTTTGTGGCTGCAAGCTCAAGTACCTAGGGGGCAGTTACTTTTTCACACAGTACCAGTTCGCGCAGGATAACAGAGGTCTTTAGATAAGTGAAGTAACTTCAGAAAAAGTGGTCACTCAGGTGTCATGTATCAAACGTGACCTGAAAACATCGGGCAGTCGCCATTAACTTGAGGAGGACCTGAAGGAAGCCACCAAGAGCAGAGTGTCAGTCACACCTGGTGATGCTTATGTGACCTCCAGAGTGCCAGTCAAACTGCAGACAGTGGGGTGACGTTTAGCGGCCTTTGCTTTACCCATTAGTGATGTCACGTGACACGCCCAATCATGTGAACCTTTCTTGACACGCCCATTTCCAGGTGTACCCCACACTTTGCCCTCATTAAACAGCCTGAAGTCAGGGTGGTGGGCGGAGCCAAGGCTTTTAGGTGGGCGGGCCTCTCAGACAGTGACACTGCTATGTGGTGGTGCTGGCTCACCTGCGTCAATCATGTGACACAGACGTGCACTCTGATTGGCTGCTCAGTGGAGCTCCTGAATCAGAGCTCCAGAGGATGACTGTCAGAATGTCTGACAAGTCATTGTGGCAGCCATCGAAGATCTCACCCAGCATGGCATTATGGGCACCGTAAGGGCAGCATCGGGCACAAGACAAGCGCCAACTGTGTCTCAGTATGCACTCATGAAGACACTGAAGCCCCTGACAGGAGCAGACGGCGGCATAGCATGACACGGGCAGAGGACAAGAAACTTTCAGTGGGAAACAGAATGCCACTCAGTGGTGCCATGAGAAACAAGCAAGGGGTGGACGGACAGAGAGATGGCAAAGGCACAGATAGACCAGACAGCTAATAGGAAAGGCGCTATATAACAACACAGAGATGGGTCTGTAGGCAGGCAAATAGCCAAGGCACACTTGGGTGTTCACCCAGCAGGATGCCCCCTTGCCACTCTCCAGCACCATTCAACATGCTGAAACACAAATGAATCCCCTACTGAGGGGGTCTACACTGCTCTCACCGCTGCCAGGACAGACCCTGTTTTGTTCTCCAGTGCTTGGCGGCGGTCATTTGTCCTTTCAAAAGCCGATTCCCAAGATGGCACATTGCCCAAGATCTTCCAGTTCGAAAGGCTTGGCACAGCAACAGTCATCGTTAAGGTGGCATCAGACTGCCCTAGTAGTGTGCCCACTGCAAGCACATCCTGCCATGGTGGTCTCCTTCAACAGATTGGCACCAGTGTAATTAGTGGGCCGGGAGGCCAGCCAGTAATTGCCATCACCTGCCCAGTAAAGTACTGGCAGCACAAAGGCATGGTGCCATCCAATCTCAAAGTGACATGAATTCCTGTAGCAGAAACCCATGCCACCCTCTGTTTAAAGTCCTGGGCAATGTCAGCTTGGCTCCTCTGTCTACTCATGCTCTTGGTTGGCCAGTCCGTCACTGATGTGACAACTGGGCACCTCATGGAAGGGATGAGCCACTCTGGGTAATGAGGGGGGGGGGTGCTGTGTTCGTTCAAGTGCCCCTCTGGGTTTGAATCCATTTTTGTGTATCGAGTGGCGACATGGGGCAGGCTGCCCTGTGCATGTGACGAGGTCACCAAACTGCTACCCATGTCATTAAAGTGGTCATTTCTCCTCAGCTCCACACGAGGGCTCTGCCCTCCCTCCGGGCACAAAGACACCAACAGCCGCACCACCAGCCCCTCAGAGCGGGTCACCCACCCGGAGTTCAGAGTGGGAGAGGGGGCCACTTACCTGGTGGTCTGTGTGTGGATCCCACTGACGGGCGTTTAAAACCCACAAAGTCCTGACTCTCTGTGCTCATCTTTCATAACGAGTGGAGCGTCCCACCGATGTCCCCAACTGGCCACCCCCCTCTCTCTCTCTCATATCGTGTCACCATATAATAGCTGATATGCGGTAGCAGGTGGCAGTTGCACACTGGCGGAGGTCAGAGCGGCCCCCCAGTGTCTACGTGTTGGGGACGTTTGAGAAGCCCACTGTGAACGTGTTATCTGTGACAGGAGGACATCTTTTACATTTAAACTCGCCTGCCAGTTTCCCAAGTTCTCTTTTTGTTTAATTCCTGCACTCGGGACCAGCTGGAATATCGCGGGGGGGTCCACAGAGGCGGCCAATTCACCCTCAACAGACGGGGGGGGGGGGGGTGTGGGGGCTCTCGGGTTTGACTGACGAAGAAACAAATGGCGAGGACACCAAAGAGCATGATGGGAGTTCATGGAGCAGAAACGAAGAACCCATGTGACCTGAAAGGGCAACTGAGGGCACTGGGGGGGGCCAACAGAATGAGGGGATGTGGTGTGGGGGGGGGGGGGACCTCATCAGACTGATATAGCTCCTCTCTAACCCACCAGCAGCAGCCCTTCTTGTGCCAGTCAGAGGGCCAGAATGGACCAGGCCATGGTGGGCACTTTGAACAGAGCAGGGTGTACCCCCCCCCCCCCCCCCGCCCCATGTCCTGGCTAGAGATCCCATCCTTATGAGCAGAGGGAGTCAGGACCTCAGTTTTATGTCACATCCATTTTTACAGCACGGCGTCCCCGTCACAGCACTGGGGCATTGGGATCACAGCAGCAAGCCGGCCGGGCAAACAGAAATACAGTGAAACATCTGACAATGACATCAAATGACATCAAATGGCAGCCACCTCACTAAAGTGGAATGAAATGGAATGGAAGAGCGGAAAGGAACAAGGTGTGAATATGCAACTGGTGGTCTGAAAGTCCCCTTATGAGGAGGAGGACCTGGGAGTCACAGGGGACGGGTCACTGCCTACCTACCTACCTACCTAGCCACCCCCAGACAGCGGGCAGAGACCATGAAGAAGACCTTAAATAGCCCCCCACGGCCTCACCTGACCGCTGGCTTGATTTATGGGGGTCTGCGCTATGAGGGAGCCCGGAGGATCGAGACGGAGACTGGTGGGGGGCACAGACAAGTGGTGTGGACAGGGGGGCTGTCGGCTCCTCGTTACTTTGGAGAGCCCCTTGCTCTAACAGCCCAACAAGTGGTACCCTCGGCAGCAGCGCAGACCCTTCGCCCCCCCCCCCACTGCTCGCCATTCCTATTTAAGGTGGCACGCGACGGCCACAGCCGACCCCCCCCTTACCTTGAGGGCGCCCTCGCCCGACAGCATCTCGCTGAAGCCGGCGTCGGTGGCCAGCAGGCCCACAAAGTGCATGCCGGGCCTCTGGAGCACAAAGGCCTTGACGGCCTTGTCGGTGACCTGCTTGCGGCCCGACACGTCCAGCGAGCGGAGGTTGGGCAGGATGCCAGGGGCGGCGAGCAGCTGGCCGGCGATGTCGGAGGTGAACTGCTTGTCGTCCGAGATGTCCAGGTGCTGCAGCGGCTCCAGCCGCCTCAGCACGTCCAGCACCTGCGAGGTGCTCATCTTGAGACACTTGAGCTGGTGCATGGTGAGGGAGCGCAGGCGCTTGCAGGCCAGCAGCGGGGACATGTCCGTCACGGAGGTGTTGGAGATGTCGAGGCACTCGAGCGCCGGCAGGGAGCACACGTCCGCCAGGTCCTCGTTGTAGAAGTCCACGTTGGTGATGCTGAGGGCCCGCAGGCCGCGCAGCCGGCCGAAGCAGCGCTCGTAGGGGTCCTCCAGCGACAGTGTGAGGCCGTTGAGGACCAGCCGCTGCAGGGACTCCTCGTTCCACTTGCTGGAGGCCAGGCCCTTGATGATGTCCGTGATGGTGATGTCGGCGTTCACCCCCGAGGCGTCCAGCTCCAGCAGTTTATGCTGGCAGAAGGCCCTGCGGAAGGCCTCGGCCGAGATGCGCGCCTTGCGGATGCAGGCCCGTCGCAGGCGGAGGTGCTGGCAGCTCCTGAAGATGCCCACGGTGCAGTCGTTGAGCAGCCCTGGGGAGACGAGGAGAGGAGGGTCACTCGAAAACGCCACGACGCCCGCCCCGACGGCGCCCCCCCTGGCGGGCTCCTTACCCTCGGTGGCCATCTTGAGCAGCAGCTGGTCGGAGAGCTCCTGAGGGAAGACGACGCTGTCGCGGAGGCAGAGGGAGCCGTCGGGCCGTTCCCAGCAGAAGCGCTCCAGGTGGGAGCTCACGAAGAGCAGGCACAGGTCCACCAGGGGTGCGGGCGAGGCCTCCTCCTGTGAAGACAAGGTGGCAGTTAAGGGGGCAGCCCAAGAGCCAGAGGGGACCAATTTCAGTGCTGCGACGCCCCGCTGTCTGGGGCCTTCCCATGGCGCGAGTCACTTTGCTTATTTTCACCGTGCGCGTCGCTGCTGGAGTCGTGTGGTGTCATCCTTGTCAGCCACGTGATGTCGAGAGGCTCCACCGCCGCGGGTCACCTCTTGCGCATCTTTCGTTCCCCCCTTTTTGTAAAGACGACTCCAGAGGACCGCTGAGCTGCTCCTGGCCGTGTCACCTCCGATCTCACTACACGTTCACATGTGTCACACAGCAAAGTCCGAGTCCGATCACAAACGAGGACACCAGCTGACGGGATGGCAGAGGAACGAAATCTGTGAGGCCGGGCCCGAAACGCCATTACTGAGGACCGACAACAAAAAGGCCATCGGGCCAAGTCAAGGGGGTCTCAGAGCGCCATCTGCAGGTCGTACGCACCCTGCTCAAGTCAATGCCTCTCCTGTTTATTAAATACAAGAAAAAGTCCAAAATCTCCAAAAAGACAAAATTCACAAAAAGTCACAAAACCAAACAAGGAACACATTCAAACAGAACATCAACGGCCACAAATCCAAAGGGTCAAAAACAAGAAATGGTCCAAGAAATCGCCGGAGCACGAGAGCCAAGGCCTCGATAAAGGGGCCGCACACCGGTGACACCGCACTGAACACCTCAGGCCCTAAGGGAGGAATTCTGGGAAAAGGAGGAGCAATCCCAAAAAAAAAAAAAAATGTGGGCAGAGGACAAGCAAAGGAACGGGGAAAATAAAGACAAAAAAAAAAGAAAAGGACAGGAAAAGCCAGACAGTCTTAACAACTGGGGTGGGCTGAGAATGAACAAAAAACCAAAAACATCTCAACGAGGGGCCTGTCGGAGAAGAACCCGGGACAAAACGCCAGCACTGAAACAACTTCAAGGGACAGTGAGGACCGGCAAGTCAAACGTCCAAATCGAGCAAACCCTGCCTGCCAGAATCTTCAGATTGCTCCAGCGAGGGGTATGGAGTGCGCCATTTGCTGCCATGCCAACGTAACAGAGGGCTGCGATGGAGCTGAAGAGAAAAACCTTGAGACCCTTAAGAAGAACCGGGAGGAGATATTGGGCCAGCTTAGCTAGCAGCGTGACAAACGGACTGAGGGGTCACCTCTCGTGTGTCCATCTTCTCATAGAAAACTAAAGACTCGAGTCCACTTCACAGAGCAAGTCTCTGCAGGAGTGGCACCTTGCCCGTCGGGTCCAAGGAGGGGCGATTCCAGTCTGCCACTGCCTGCTGGCATTTCCAGGGTTTTACATTGAACCTTCCCACTCTTATAAGCTAAGAAACGTATTATAAGTGACCGTTAGCCTTTGCCTTTATTAGAGAATATAAGAGCTCCTGTGTTCACTGGTGGACATTATTATTAAATGGGTCGTGTGGTGAGGGTTACAAGAGCTCTTCATCAGGACATGTGGTCACCGTCACTGTCACTTGTACAGAAGAAATAGGAAATGAAGACCCCGAGTCTTGGCGCAGCACATCGCAGTTTGTTATCTGACGACTAAGTGAATCAAACGAGAGGTGAAATGCGGCATCGGATTAAAGAGGATTTGAATCGCGGCTGGCATTGGCTTTGGATTAATGAATTGACTGAAGCAGGGGGGCAGTGGCCATGGCGCTGGGTGGGAGACTTACTGAGTCATCACAAGGTCGGCGCCGTCCCTTTACAAACGGCAGTCACCTGGCCGAACTGACTCCGAGGGGCTTCGTATTTTTAAAGGTGTACTGTAATTCTGAAGACGATCAAGGTGAACATTTTTAACGCCCAGTGATCGGTGACATTTTGCGATTCCGAGTTTTCCCGACGCAGACCTTCACACAAGCGCCTACTCTGCCCATTCCGTCTCGCTGGCCCGACGCTTCACTGTCCACCATTCAAATGCGTCTTTATTTTATACCGCGCGATATTTTACACAGCCGCACCGTTAATTGTCGAGCAAAATGAAATCTCACGAAGGGAGCCAACACGAAAATCAGCAGCAGCGCTACGGACGCCCGGCATCACATCGGGGTTATTCTGTCCCCAGGGCACCTGACTCTGCGCCGTGGCCAAGTGGACCTCCTCGACTTGAAAGACCCTGCAGCGGCGCAGAAATCGCGACAGTCCGAGTCGGCACGACAGAATGAGCCTCACCATGCTGCACTTCCCGGGCCAGACACGTCCGGACAGTCGATCCCCGTCTGGGCCCTGAGCCCCTCGACCCGTTCGGGCTTCCTCCCCGCGCTCCTGATGACGAAGCCGGCCCTGCGCAGCTCGTTTTTCGGCCTTGTCCGTCTGTCAGCGGCTGTATGAGTATCTCGTAGCGGCGGCCTCGACTATCGGCGACACCTCTCTTTCTGACGAGTCCGTCTAGGGCGGTCCACTCGGTCCACACGCTCGCCACCGCCGCCGCGCGTCTCCGACAGGTAAACAAACAGGCCGACAAACCCGGAAACAGAAGCCGCGCAGACGGCGAACGTGATTGGTGAGAGGCTTGCGATACGCTCCGCCCCGCGGCCTACGGTGTCCTTATTAGGACAATTCCGCATGGAGACTCTGCGACAGCCCTCGGCAGTTCGTTTTCTTCTGATATTAATTCATTTATATTAAGGTCGAGCAGAACGAGACACTGACGAACCGAAGCGTGACAGCAGTCGAAAATAAACGACGTCAGAAGCGATTTTCGTGTATTTTGAATCAACGTCTGCTATGCGGACCTGAGAGAGAGACGTGAAGGGGTCGTTAAGGGGGACAGAGACCAGACAGAGAGCCCAGAGCTGCAAGCACGTCAGAGGGGCTTCTTCAGTGCTAGCTCCATTGACCTGAGTATGTGGGTCACCCGTGGAGATGAGGGTCTCAGCCGCCATAGAGCCAACTTCGGTATAGTTTTAAGGACCACCTTCTGCCGGGGTTGTCTGAGTACTGAATTCATTCCTCAATCTCTCTCTCCGCACCCTGCCCGGGATTGGTTCCCTGCCTTGTGCCCTGTGTTGGCTGGGATTGGCTCCAGCGGACCCCCGTGACCCTGTGTTCGGATTCAGCGGGTTGGAAAATGGATGGATGGATCTCTTTCCCCTGAGGGGTCTTTTCAGGTTCATGCTTTCAGCACTGACATTACACAGTTGAGGGGGCCTTGGTGGGCCAATGACCTCCTAGAGGCTGGCTTCAGATCTGGAGTCAAGTCACTGTGTGGACTCTGCAGGTCCTCCAGTTGACTCCATTGGCCCAGTGTGAGTGACCTCTGCCCAGCAATGGTGGGCCCTTTCTTGAAATGGACGGATGGATTAGCTGATGATCAGAGTTGATGTTGGTCTATTCGTCCATGAGGCCTGCTGTCTCCATGGCCCGGGACTCATTCTGTCATTTCCAGGCTCCTTCTCCTGGTGACACCTGCTCTGTGATGTCATCCTCCTAGTGTGCCCTGACTCCAACAGTGGGCCACAGGGACCCCCAAGGTCACCTCAACTGATTTGCTGGCCTGCCATTGCATCTGCCTTGGGAACCAAAATAAAGGAAGCTGGTCACACGGAGGAATGTGGAAATGGTACAAACATGGCGATGTTCGATAATTTATTACGGCAGACACCTCTCCCCTGATGCGGCCTGCCTTGCCTCTCCGGTTAGCGAGGCTCCCATCGTCGGCCTCAGTTCTTTTTGTAATTTGTTGATTGTGCTGTTTTTGTGGATTCTTCTTTGTTATGTTAGACGTTCTTCCTTCTTGTATTCCGTCATTCTTTATTTAGTATCGTCTCGTATGTTGACGCCATTCTATCGAGTTAATGACTCTGCGTGTTGAGCCTGAGGAGGCAGGGCCCCCCGAGCCTGTGGTGCCTCAGTGCTGTTGCTGAGGTGTTTGCTGCAGTTGAGGTTTCTATTCTTTTTTTTTTAAAGTGATCTTTACATCTGTTCCTGGCGTTTTGTGCCCCGAGAATCCATTCTTGACATTTGTTTTTTTTTTTGTTTGTCACCTTTATTTCATAATTCATTTTAGTAACGTTAGTGTCAACGCCATCTTGTTTTTGGCTCAGTCATCTCCATTTTGAGAGCTTTGTGTTGCTCATTGCCTTGGTAACCTTCCCATCATGCACTGTGAATATGAACTGATGACATCATCAGGTCGCCCCTCGTGACCCCCCAACTATCTGAGATTGGATAAAGTGGCGTGGCGCTGACGCGTGATTGGCTCTCTTTGTCTGTTTGGTATTTGAGGGCTGCTTGAGATGAAACTTGGAGTTACGTTTGGTTGTGACGGTCGATTCTTGACTTTCAGTTCGTGGACCACGTTGTTCTCCCGGGCTCTTTGTTCTCATGTCCTGCTCTCGCTCCTTCGAGATGGTTCAGCGTCCGCTCTCGAAGTTCATCTTTGGCTCCCTTTGCCTTGCGTTTTTTTGGAAGTTTATCGTTTTTCTGTCCTGCTCTCGTGTTGTGTCTTTGATGTTGGGTTTTGGTGGCCTCATTGATGTTTTGCCTGTTTTTTATATAACTGGCCCTGTTACTCCATTAAGTTTATCTCATTTGTAAGTCGCTTTGGATTAAAGCGTCTGCCAAGCAAATAAATCTAAATATTATAATTATTATTATTATTATTGATCCAGGGGTTTGATGGCTCCCTTCTCCCTCTTTGAGCTTTCCAGGCTTTGGCTTCTTCTGGGCATACGGGCCGTGAGGTCTCCCTCCTCTTGAGTATGAGGGTCAAGCTCACCCACTGAAGGCCCGGCCTGGTTTTGAGAGTGAGGCCTGCATCACATCCTCCTGCCCGTCTCCAGTGCTAAGGCCTCCATTTTTGGGTGTTTTGTGAGTTCCCCTGAGGTGTTTTTGGACATACATTCACCTCTTTTAGGACTTTCAGATCCAGGATTTCAAATCTGGCACTTGTGTTTCACTCACAGATGATTTGATTTGTTGTTCCACGTATTCATTGTGGTTTTACTGTCAGTGCTGCCATTTTAGAGCGATCTCGTCACCAGTTGTGTTTCATTGTGAAAACAAGTTCAAAAAAGGCAGCATAAGCTCTGAGCTTCTTTTATAACGGGGGACAAGTTAATGCTGGAAATGCCAACAGTGCCCCCCAAACATGTGTGTCCTGAAAACCTCAAATACCAAGCAACTAAAGAAGATCTCGACAATGGCCACCTCAGCAGGGGCTACAAGCGGCTGCTCCGCTCATGAGGTGTCCTTGTCACGGTTTGGGGACGCGATGGTCATTCTGCAGATCGCTTCTTCTGAAAGGACCACACTCCGAAATGCCCTCACAAAAGCCAAGAGCCACCACGGAGCTACACCTGCTGGGATCCTCACACAAAACCTGAGGGGTACCTCAGAAAAAGGGGCTACAAAATCTGACAGTGGATGGGGTTTGCTTGAGAGACATCCCCTGCTGAGTCACGGTGAGCCGTACTGAGATCAGCACCCTGAAGAAACACAGCTTTATATTCACACACATCGATCGCTGCCTAATGCCAGTAAACGGCAAGACGACGTCAGCGCGGTCAGAGCCGAAGAAAACGTCAGAAATGGAGACCTGCAGCCTGAAGGATTCAACTTGGGGTCACACACAGAGCTTCGTATCAGGTGGTGGCTTCAGCTCGGGTACTCTTTATCTTCTTAAATTGTGATAGATGGGTAGAGTGAAAGGCACCATACGATAGATAGATAGATATGAAAGGCACTATATAATTAATAGGTCGATAAAGATACTCTATCATTAATAGCTACATTGATAGATAGATATGAAAGGCACTATAAAGTCATATGAAAAGGTTTGGGACCCCCTCACAGCCTGCATATTAATTTACTTTCAACAATAAAGATAACAGTGGTCTGTCTTTCATTTCCTAGGAGTACTGCGGCGTTTTCTGAGCAAAGATTTTTAGTGACGCAGTATTTAGTTGTATGAAATTAAATCAAATGTGACAAACTGGCTGTGCACAAATGTGGGTCCCCTTGTCATTGTGCTGATTTGAATGTCTGTCACTGCTCAATGCTGATTGGTTGATGAGCTCGTTAAGCCTTGAACTTCATAGACAGGTGTGTCCAATCATGAGATATAAAGGGATTTAAGGTGGTCAATTACAAGGTGGGCTTCCTTCCCTTTGACTCTCCTCTGAAGAGTGACAGCATGGGATCCTCAAAGCAACTCACCAAAGATCTGAAAACAAAGATTGTTGAGTCTCCTGGTTTAGGTGAAGGCTACAAAAAGCTATCTCAGAGGTTTAAACTGTCAGTTTCTGTAACTGTAAGGAATGGAATCAGGAAATGGAAGGCCACAGGCACAGTTGGTGTTAAACCAGCAGGTCTGGCAGGCCAAGAAAAATACAGGAGTGGCATATGAGCAGGATTGTGAGAATGGTGACAGACAACCCACAGATCACCTCCAAAGACCTGCAAGAACATCTTACTGCAGATGGTGTATCTGGACATCACTCTACAATTCAAACATCTGTATGGCAGGGTGATGAGAGAGAAGCCCTTTCTGCACTCACGCCATGAACAGAGTCGCTTGTTGTATGCCAATGCTCATTTAGACAAGCCAGATTCATTTTGGAACAAAGTGCTTTGGACTGATGAGACACAAATTAAGTTATTTGGTCAGAACAAAAAGAGCTTTGCATGGCGGAAGAAGAACACCGCATTCCAAGAAAAACACCTGCTACCTACTGTCACATTTGGTGAAGGTTCCATCATGCTGTGGGGCTGTGTGGCTAGTTCAGGGACTGGGCCCTTGTTAAAGTCGAGGGTCAGGTGAATTCAACCCAATATCAATCAATTCTTCAGGATAATGTTCAAGCATCAGTCACAAAGTTGAAGTTACGCAGGAGTTGGATATTCCAACAAGACAATGACCCAAAACACAGTTGGAAATCTACAAAGGCATTCATGCAGAGGGAGAAGTCCAATATTCTGGAATGGCCGTCACAGTCCCCTGACTTGAATATCATCGACAATCTATGGGATGATTTGGAGCAGGCTGTCCATCAAATTGAACTGAACTGGAGAGATTTTGTATGAAGAATGGTGAACAATACCTCCATCCAGAATCAGACACTCATCAGAGGCTATAGGAGGACAGCGTCTAGAGGACAAAAGGAGGCTCAACTAAGTTTTGATGTCATATCTCTGTTGGGGGGCCCACATTTATCTACTTGTCTAATTTTGTTATGATGCATATTATATATTTTCTGTTAATCCAATAAACTTAATGTCACTGCTGAAATCCTACTGTGTCCATAAGGCATATCAGATATTAAAAGGAAGTTCAGCCAATGAGAAACAAAAATCCAAAGAATTAAGAGGGGCTCCCAAACTTTATCATATGACTGTACAATAGAAAGACAGATAGCTAGACAGGTAGATATGAAATTAATAGACAGTGTGGTACCCAGCCGGGACGCCCGAGAAGATTGGAGAAGGGCTTGTGCCTCCTCCAGACCTGGTGGGGGCGACCGCCCTGGGGGCCACAGGTACAGAGCTGGGAAGCTCAACCCTGTAGGGGCCTGTGGTCACCGCCAGGGGGACCCCAATACCTGGAGGACCCTGGACCTCAGCACTTCTGCCACACCAGGAAGTGCTGGGGGAAAGAGGAACAGGGACACCCGGAGTGCTTCCAGGGAGACAGTTGGCACTTCCGCCACACTGGGGCGTGTTGGTGGGAGATTGCCAGGAACACACCTGGAGCACATCTGGGTGCTTATTTAGATAGATAGATAGATAGATAGATAGATAGATAGATAGATAGATAGATAGATAGATAGATAGATAGATAGATAGATAGATACTTTATTAATCCCAAGGGGAAATTCACATTCTCCAGCAGCAGCATACTGATACAAAAAACAATATTAAAGATTGATAACAATGCAGGTGAAAAACAGACAATAACTTTATATAATGTTAACGTTTACCCCCCGGGTGGAATTGAAGAGTCGCAATTTAAAAGGGCCGCTTCCCTTTAGAGATGGACTTGAGTCGGGTGGAAGAAGGACAAGGTCTCTGGAGGAGAGGAGGAGGAGGTCTGAAGACAGAGACAGAGAAGGCATTGTGTTGGCCTGGACTGGGGGGTATTGGGGGTCTGTGAGTACTGATTTGTAAATATGGAAGCCCTAAATAAATGTGTGTGGGGTGATTACAACGTGTGTGTCTGCCTGTCCGTGTCCGGGTCATATTCCACAATAGATAAAGATACTCTATCATTAATAGCTAGACTGATAGATAGATATGAAAGGCACTATATAATAGATAGATGCTTTTGTTCCCAAGGAGAGATGAAGCCTTCACTGAGGCTCAAGAGATGGCACTTCTAAGTGTCTCAGATGGCCCCGGCCCCTCCATATTTGTTTTAACTAAATGAAGTTTTTTCTTGTCAGATGCCCTCAGATGTGCGCACATCACACTTGTGGCCGAAACTGAGAGTAGCAGTGACCTGGCAGGGTGGGCTCCCTCTTTGATGCCCGTCGTTTAAGTGTTGGGATTCGGGCACACAGATAAAAGTCTTCAAAATGGGGGTGCAGGCCTCAGACTAACAAGTAAGAGCCAGACGGCCGTCCCACCAGGCAGACCCTAACATGGGGCTACAACGAAGAGGTGGAGCTTCTCTAGCCACAAAGATGGGGCCGGACCCCCAACTGCATCCTCAGGGGGCTACCATGCAGGAAACGGGGCAGAAAATACCACAGAGACACAACGACAGTAAAATATGACAAAAAAACGAAAAGAAGGAAAACGTGACCAGGCAAAGGGACGATGGAACCAAAAGTAAAGTCGGAGCACGAGGGGCAAAATAAAACTGAGGCCAAAGCAGAAACCCAGCCAGCACCGAGACCACCGTCCTTCAGGCTTTACAAAAAGGAAAAGCTCTGTATATAGCGCCTTTACAAAGTCCTCAGGCCCTGTACTATGGCAGCCATTACAGCCTGGAGTCTCATGGGGCAGACCCCACATGCTTCACTCGCCTGGCTTTGGGCCTTTCAGCCATTGTCCTTTGCAGGACCCCTCCAGGTCTTTCAGGTTGGGTGGGCTCTCGTCAGCTCTCTCTGGGTGCTTCAAGTCTGGGCCACTGAAGGACATTCCCAGGGCTGCCCCTCAGCCACTCCTGTGTCACCAGTGTTGGGGTCTTCACTGCGGACACCTCTGGACTTTACTCCGTTCTGCTTCTTCTGCACCCTGTTTGGTCTGCCAGTCCCTGGCACTGCCACAAGACATGACGGCCATTTTGGTTTCATCAGAGCAGAGGGTCCTGTTTGTCAGAGTTCTCTTAGAGTCTGGATGTCCTTTAGGTTTCTGTTTGCAAAGTCCAGGCAGGCTTCCATGTGTCTTTTACTGAAGTCGAGTCTTCTGACTGACCACCCTGTCGTGAAGCCCACTTCAGTGGAGTGCTGCACTGGTGCTTGTCTTTAAGAACATTAGAACACTTGAGACGAGAACAGGCCACTCAGCCCAACGAAGCTCGTCAGTCCTGTCCACTTATTTACATCAAGTCGAGTTGTGGAAGTCCCTAAAGTCCTCCTGTCCACCACACTACCTGGTCACTTAGTCCAAGTGTCTGTGGCTCTTTGTGTAAAGAAAAACTTCCTAATGTTTGTGTGAAATTTACCTTCACAAGTTTCCAGCTGTGTATTTAAAATAACAGTCTCGATGCACTGGACTAATGCCCTTCATCATTGTAAACACTTCAGTCGGGGCTCCTCTTCATCACTGTGAAGGCTCAGCTCTTTTAATCTTCATAACTCATCCCCTGTGGCCCCCCATAATCAGCCCAGTCGCTCTTCTCTGGACCTTCTCTTGTGCTGCTATGCCTTTTTGTAGCCTGGAGACCAAAACTGCACACAGGACTCCAGATGAGGCCTCACCAGTGTGTTATAAAGCTTGAGCAGAGCCTCCTGTGACTTGTACTCCACACGTCAAGGCGCTATATAACCTGACAGTCTATGAGCCTTCTTAATGACTTCTGAACACTGTCTGCCAGTTGAGAGTCCACTACGACTCCTAAATCCTTCTCATAAGGTGGACTCTCAATTTTCAGACCCCCATTGTGTATTCAGACCTCACATTTTTACTTCCTATGTGTAATTCTTTACATTTACTGACAATAACTTTCATCTACCACAAATCTGCCCAAACCTGTCTGCTGTCCAAGTCCTTCTGTGATGATATAACGGATTCCAAATTATCCACCTATCTTGGTATCATCTGCTAACTTAACCAGCTTGTTCCTTATATTCCTATCTACCTACCATCTACACCTGAACACCAGCAAAACCAAGGAGCTGGTGGTGGATTTTAGGAGGACCAGGCCCCTCATGGACCCCATGATCATCATAAGTGACTGTGCGCAGATGGTGCAGACCTATAAATACCTGGGAGTGCAGCTGGATGATAAACTGGACTGGACTGCCAATACTGATGCTCTGTGTAAGAAAGGACAGAGCCGACTATACTTCATTAGAAGGCTGGCGTCCTTCAACATCTGTAATAAGATGCTGCAGATGTTCTATCAGACGGTTGTGGCGAGCGCCCTCTTCTACGCGGTGGTGTGCTGGGGAGGCAGCATTAAGAGGAAAGACGCCTCACGCCTGGACAAACTGGTGAGGAAGGCAGGCTCTATTGTTGGCATGGAGCTGGACAGTTTAACATCTGTGGCAGAGCGACGGGCGCTGAGCAGACTCCTATCAATCATGGAGAATCCACTGCATCCACTGAACAGGATCATCTCCAGACAGAGGAGCAGCTTCAGCGACAGACTGCTGTCACCGTCCTGCTCCACTGACAGACTGAGGAGATCATTCATCACCCACACTATGTGACTCTTCAATTCCACCCGGAGGGGTAAACGTTAACATTATTTAAAGTTATTGTCTGTCTGTATACCTGCATTGTTATCACTCTTTAATTTAATATTGTTCTTTATCAGCATGCTACTGCTGGAGTATGGGAATTTCTCCTTGGGATTAATAAAGTATCTATCTATCTAAATCATTTATAAATATTAAAAATAGCAGCAGCCCTGGCACTGCCCCCTGCTGGTCACCACTTTTAACATCGGCCAGTTCTGATGAGGTTCCTCACACCATCACCCTCTGCTTCCTGTGTCTAAGCCAATTGTGCACCCCATCTACACACCATACCCTGAACTCCCACTTCTTTTAGTTTGATGCCCACCCTCTCAGGTGGCACCTTATTAAATGCTTTCTGAAAGTCCACATCAATCATCTCATCTCCTTTACTTTGATCAGATCCTTCTGTTTCTTCCTCATAGAATTCCAGCCTCCCTCTTCTGAGCCCACTCTGACTGTCCTTGCCAGGTGTTGCTCCATCTTCACTTTAATAATTCCTTCCATTAATTTTCCTGTGATCCACATTAAGCTTACTGGCCTGTAGTTGCTTGCATCTGCCTGGTCACCTTTTTAGGGTCTTTCTGGAAGTTTCTCCAGAGCTCATCCAAAGTGACTATTGGGTTCTCAGTCACTTCTCTTACCAGCCCCTTCTCCCTGGGTGGTCAGCTCAAGGTAGAGTGGTGCTCATCCCAGACTTCTTATGGAGGCCCCTGTGCTTTTGGGACCCATCAATGCTGTGGCACTCCCCTGATCTTCACCTGCACACAGTGCTGTCACTAAGCTCTGCTGGCCTGGTGCCTCGTGTGTAAAATGTTGTGTACACCCGTTTCCACGCTCACATCGCAATGTATAAAAACTAAACTTGGTGTAAGTTATGTACATTCTCATGCCAGCACCCCCCCATTGTGTATGCAAGTTCTGCGCTCGGCTTTACAAACTGGTGGCACCCAGCGTCAAAGCAGTGCTACTGGTCCTGTGTGGTTTCCATTTCTTTTTTAGGTCCACATCCCTGACACGGCTTTATAAATACACTGAAACTAACGGCTTATTGTTTATTAGTTTAAGGCATCTGATTGTAATTAACCTGTAACAATATAAAGGTCCAGGGAATGGCCAAACTATTGTAAATACTATCACTGTTTTAGTGTTGTTACTCTCACTGCACCACTCAGAGTATTTATACCACTGTATCTGAGTGTGGAATCACAGCAGCTGATCGGAAAGAGATTTATCAGGATACAGCATCAAGTACACGCTGCCTCAGCCATGCGCACAGTCTATTTGAACTGCTCTCATACGACAAACACTTCAGAGCCTTTCCTGTACGGACCTCACGGTTCACAAACAGTTTCATCTCAAGAGCTCTAAACGCACTCAGTCAGCCATCAAGTGCTCCTTGTAGAACTGTCAGTACTTAGACGTCCAATCACCTCACTGGAAACTTGTGATACAGTTATAATATTACACAACCTGCGCCACTTTATAAGCCCTTTCACTATCTGCACTATATGTACCCGTTTATTGGGCTGATGATGATGTCCTCACAGGTGGCACAGTGGTGGTGCTGCTGCTTTGGAAGATTGTGGGTTCACTTCTTGTTTCCTCCCTGTGTGGAAAGAGCTTTGAGTACTGAGAAAAGTGCTACAGAAATGTAATGAATTATTATTATGCTTTCACATTGTATACTTGTCACTGTTTTTTATCCTATTATTATTATTGTTACAGGAGAGTCTCGCTTATCCGACATAAACGGGCCGGCAGAACGTCAGATAAGCGAAAATGTTGGATAATGGGAGGTGTTAAGAAAAAGCCTATTAAACGTCAAACTATGTTATCATTTTACACATTATGAGCCTAATACAGTGGAACCTCAGTTCACAAACATCTCTGAACACGTACAAATCGGGTTATGACCAAAACGTTTGCCACACTTTTGCCTCTGTGCACGACCACACACTCGGTACAGGAACAAGCCAGTTTCTCTTTTGGTTTGTGTGCGCTGATGATTTCCACACATGTTCAATCTGTCCATGTGCAGCGTTAGAGACACACACACACACACACACACACACACACACACACACACACGTGAGAGAGACGCATGCCACAGAGGGCCAGCCACATAATCCACTGTAATCATGTTTTACAACAAAACAACAGAAAAGTTTAACTGAAAAAATGAACTTAGCAATAAAAAACAGACTACGCTCACAAAGACTACGCTCACACTCACAACTTGCAGTTCTTGTTGCCGATTGATGTGTTTTTTTTTTTTTGCAGTGGTACGTCAGATAACAGCAGAGGTTGGATAAGCGAGACTCTACTGTATTGTTATTTTATCTTTTTACTCAAAAATACGTTTATGGGGGATTTGCATATTGAATCCCATTGTATCGTACAATAACAATAAAGGAATTCAATTCAATTCAATAGAAGAGCGCGCCTCGTGTTTACTGATGATGACGACTGGCTTCAAAGTCGATTCAGATCTCCAGGTGCTATCTTCATGGAGCTGCTGATATCATTTTAAGATGAAATGCACCAAAATATGCTTATTACATTATACAGATAAAACTTTAACTTCATTTAAATAATCTATATTGTTAATAATTAAACACATGAGGACATGGTGGCACAGTGCTAGTGATGAGCTGGTGCCCCGATTGTTCCTGCCTCACGTTGTATTCTTGCTGGTGCTGACGTGACACTCGAAGGACAGATTGATAGAATAATTAAACACGTACTACGAAGATATTTCAATGTTCCTTAAAAGTTTTGAAGAATCAGAGTTCTAAGTTTACAGATGGCTTCACGTCTGTTACAGAGCTGATTGTGTGCCGATGGGTTACTTGGAGAAAGAAAAGTAAGGACAGGAATTGTGTTAGTACATCTGAGAGAGACAGGACTGCTGTGATAAAGTATTTCCTTGAAGGTTGCGCATGGCACAGCAAACATCTTGTGTGAGATATGAACAATCACTGGACAGGCCGCCAGCTTGTCACAAGCACTGCGCCACCGTGTTCCCATGTTTAATAACATGCTTTCATTCCTATCATCATGAAAAAGATATCACGTATACATCTCAGTATTTTAATTATTCAGACAGCTGTAAAATCAAGAATGTAATGGATTCTGTGTCCTGTCGGAGGAAGAGAAAGCCCATTTAAGAAGCAGGTAGTGATTCACACACAGAGCACATAGAAGATCAAATACAGAACAAAGCATTTAATGTGCTACTTTGGTTATGATGGGATTTGAGAAACTAGTAAATTAAATGATTTTAAAATGAAGTTTATGACGTTCTACTTTAGTGACAAAATAAACTACATGATTAAAAAAAAAAAATTTTCCCACTGTGTGCCTATTTTTTTTCCATCAACACTTCCATCCCTTATGTCCGTCTCTGTCACTCCAGGACTGGGGGCACGACGGGCAGAAGAACGGACCCCTGGCGTCAACAGAGATGTCTTGTCACTCTTTAACTGTCATTGTTGTTTGATGTGACGGGCCACCTCCAGAGCACGTGACCCAAACTGCCAAAGTGGAATGGAGCAGGCCTTGAGAGAACATGTCAGGTGGTCCTTCCAACGATTCTTCATACCCCCCCGAGGTCGGGATCCTTTGATGAGTTCACCACTCAGGGCCATCAGGGGAAGCCGAGACTCATCCATGTGGATAACATGCCTGGTCCAGTGGAAAACACGGCTGAGTTTATGAGGAACGTTCCAGAGTTCCACTGTGCGGGGGTCCTGTCCTCGCATACACGCCAAAGTGTAAAAGAATCCAAAGAGTCGATTCACTTCAACTTCAGCTCAAAAGAATCAAATGAGTGTGGAGAATTGAAATAAAGCTGGAGGGCGGGGCCAACAGCGGTGTCATCAGGGTGGCTCCGCCTCTCCATAGCTCCACCCACACGGAACATGAAACAGACTCCTGTTTAAAGAGACAGTCGGCCAATTGGTGCTCAGATATGAAAAATAAATGAGAAGAAAACCTAAAACCCACCTAAGCTCACCCCGACGGCCCCCCGGCTCTGTGTGTGTCTGTCCACCTGCGTGCTGCTCCTGCCTTGTGCCCGCTGTTTGCTCAGATGGGCTGCAGCTCCCCTTCTCTGCACAAGCAGCTTCAGAAAATGGACAGATGGCTGAGACGTGTTTTAAAACCTCCAACATGATGTCGAGGTAAAGTGTTCATCTTCTGAATGGACTCTTCTTCATTTATTCTGGAGCTGCAGTTAGACACCTCCATTGAGCTCCTCTCTTTCTGTTAGGAATATTATTTCTGATTGCTATCTAGTGTCAAGGAAGTACTGAGAATGACTTCATCCCTATAGATAGATAGATAGATAGATAGATAGATAGATAGATAGATAGATAGATAGATACTTTATTAATCCCAAGGGGAAATTCCCATACTCCAGCAGCAGCATACTGATACAAAAAACAATATTAAATTAAAGAGTGATAACAATGCAGGTATACAGACAGACAGTAACTTTGTATAATGTTAACGTTTACCCCCCCGGGTGGAATTGAAGAGTCACATAGTGTGGGGGAGGAACGATCTCCTCAGTCTGTCAGTGGAGCAGGATGGTGACAGCAGTCTGTCGCTGAAGCTGCTCCTCTGTCTGGAGATGATCCTGTTCAGTGGATGCAGTGGATTCTCCATGATTGACAGGAGTCTGCTCAGCGCCCGTCGCTCTGCCACAGATGTCAAACTGTCCAGCTCCGTGCCTACAATAGAGCCTGCCTTCCTCACCAGTTTGTCCAGGCGTGAGGCGTCTTTCCTCTCAATGCTGCCTCCCCAGCACACCACCGTGTAGAAGAGGGCGCTCGCCACATCTGTCTGATAGAACATCTGCAGCATCTTATTACAGATGTTGAAGGACGCCAGCCTTCTAATGAAGTATAACCGGCTCTGTCCTTTCTTGCACAGATCATCAGTATTGGCAGTCCAGTCTAATTTATCGTCCATCTACACTCCTAGGTATTTATAGGTCTGCACCATCTGCACACAGTCACCTCTGATGATCACGGGGTCCATGAGGGGTCTGGGCCTCCTAAAATCCACCACCAGCTCCTTGGTTTTGCTGGTGTTCAGGTGTAGGTGGTTTGAGTCGCACCATTTAACAAAGTCGTTGATTAGGTTCCTATACTTCTCCTCCTGCCCACTCCTGATGCAGACCACGATAGCAGTGTCGTCAGCGAACTTTTGCACGTGGCAGGACTCCGAGTTGTATTGGAAGTCCGATGGCTGAACAGGACCGGAGAAAGTACAGTTCCCTGCAGTGCTCCTGTGTTGCTGACCCCAATGTCAGACCTGCAGTTCCCCAGACGCACATACTGAGGTCTGTCCCTAAGATAGTCCACGATCCATGCCACCAGGTGTGAATCTACTCCCATCTCTGTCAGCTTGTCCCTAAGGAGGAGAGGTTGGATGGTGTTGAAGGTGCTAGAGAAGTCCAGAAACATAATTCTTACAGCACCACTGCCTCTGTCCAAGTGAGAGAGGGATCAGTGTAGCATGTAGATGATGGCATCCTCCGCTCCCACCTTCTCCTGGTATGCGAACAGCAGAGGGTCGAGGGCGTTAATTTAATTTTAAGACAACTTCACATCCATCAAAGTAAACTCCCAGACAGAGACCCTAATTTTATATTTACACCAAGGATGTTAAAACTGACTTTGAGACAATTTCGTCCTCTCTAAACAAATGCAGTTAAAACAGTGCAAGTATGCTATTAACATACGTAAGTCCAAATCCATCCCTTCCTAGTTTTTCCATCTTTTCTTTTCTCTCCTTTCTTATTTTGGTTTTAAGGTCTTAGAATCACAAACGTATGTTGTCGTATATACAAGTGATACAATTTTGTTTACTTCACTCCTTAAAATGTGGTTACGTACTGTATGTGAACTGATATTTAAATAAATAAATAAATGTAATTAATAAATAAATAATCCTTCCTTTCCGAGTCGCAGTACTAAGCCCGGCGTAGCCTCTCACTTCAGCTCTGCACTTCCCCCGTCACTCTGGCTCGCCTGTTCCGCTCGATGGTCTCCTAGCCGCTCTAGCCTCGCACTGCACTTCTATGGCTCCATCCCCTCTCTCGCTCTAGCCGTTTCCTGTACTCTACGGTGTGTGTCTTTTGCCCTGCTCGGTCGTTCTCTTTCTGGCAGCAGCGACTCTCCGTTGTCCGCTCGTTCTCGTGAGACTTTCCGTATTTGAGTACGAGTTATGGGGACAGTCGACTTCTTGAACGAGGACGAGGTGAAGGAATTTCTGGACAATATCGGCGTGGAGTACCACTTCCAGTGTCACCGGGAGAAGGACCCTGAAGGTCAGTGGCGACTCGCTGCCGTGCTGCCATTCTTCATATTAACGTTTACGCATTCTGAGTTGCTCCTGCCTTGCGGTCCATGCTTACCCGGGTAGACTCCTGCTTCCTTGTGTCCCTGCCCCGAAGTAAAAGCGTGACGTTAGAACCGCACAACCGGGGGTATGTCACCGGCTACAGGTGTGGTCTGCAAACCAGAGGTGGGCTGTCACCGAGCGGCTAACCAAAGACCATCCACGCCGCTCACGTCAGTCATCCCAGCGGTACGGTCGCTTTGCCCGTCTGTGCCCAGCCCGGCTGGCAGCCCCACGGCCCTTCTTGTCTACCTGTGTAATCGGTTTCGTCGGCCCGGTTGCTCGCACTCCCGCGTGTGTTTTCCCACCGTGCAAATCACTGAGGGGGTAAAAGACAAACAACACATTAAGCCACCGCAATCCCCGAATCGGTGCATCAGCCCGCCCGCTCGCACGTTTCCTACCCCGCATACCCAGGTGAGCTGTGCCCGGCCCGGCCCGATATAAAGACGAGGGCCGCCTGAGGACCAAGCAGTCAGTGCAGGCAGCAGTTTGAGTTTGTGAACGAGCGGCTACTTCATGGCGGCTCCATTACTCTGTGTGTCCCGCGTTTGTGCGCAGTGCCCATTGGTGACAACGCTGCCTCGTATTTCACTAGTGGTGGCCGTCAGTCTGTGAAGTTCATTGTGAGGAAATGGCCGTCGATATGACAGGCATGGCAGGAGGAGAAAATTATAAAGGAATATGAAGTCAGAGTGAATAAAATAAGACAAATAAATGTATTGTGAAGTGTGGCAATAAATAAAGCCGTGAATGACGTGGGCAGCATGAGCCGTCGCCTTTTTGCTTTGCTGATTTCTTTATGTATTTAATTATTTCTTCATTTACTTCAATGACATGAAATGCACACTTAAGTGAAAACCCACACTCATCATCAAAGCTGCACAGGCTGTAGCGAGTCCTGTGTTTTGATTGGTCACCTGGTCAGACTGGTGACTGCCCCTCCACGGCGGGCACCAGCTTAAGAAAAGTTGCCCATTACTGCAGTGCAAAGCGACTGTTAAATTCATCATCAGGTGTTTGCATAACTGAGGTAATTGGTGGTGCTACTAAACAAGTGACCAATCAAAACACAGGACTTGCCAAGTCCCGCCCTCTCGACTTTAATGGGTGAAAATGCCAGCCTTGGTTTCTCTTCATTTAAAGTTAGTTGTGTGAAACGTAGCCAACCAGAGCCTTAGCTGTGGTCTTCACTTTAGGTCTTCTCATCTTCATCACGCACCTCCACTGAACACCCCACCATCGTGCACGTTCATTTTAATCTTTTAATGTTTTGTTCCTTGATGCCAACAGGTTGCCAGAGGCTAGCGGATTACCTGGACAGCATAAAGAAGAACTACGAGGGGGCTGCGCAGATCCTAAAGATGAACTGTGACCAGAACCAGCACAGCGAGAGCTGTTACAAACTGGGAGCGTACCACATCACTGGTAAAGGTGAGGCTGGCGTACCGTGGAGCGCATCACGCTTACCATCCACCGTCACTGGGGGTCGCATTACACGAGTAGAAATCTCAGGGGGTGATGGATTACGGCGTCTCTACGCAGTTTAAGAGCCAAACCACGGCCTGGTTTGATAGATGCTCTCCCGGTGGTCTCCGTCCGTCGTCGTCTTTTTAGGTGCATTCAGATAGAAAGTGATGAGCGCCCACAGCAGTCGCCATGTCAAGCGGGCCACATGGAGCCACTTGGCCCCCAGTTGGTGCAGTTCTGTCACCCTTTGTGAGGAGAGGTCCATTTTCTTTGAGATCATGTGAGCACACGACACACCGTTTTGAAACTTCAGCACGTCCTGTTGAAAACCACTGGCGAATGTTCAAAGTCGTCTGTCTGAAGCGTCCGTTACTGATGAGCTCACGTCACCTCGTCCACTCTGTAGGTTTCCTTTTTTATGAGTCTGACAGCTGCTGCCAGGAGGGCACAAGCTCTTTGTACAGCAGCTCACTTCTCCTGCTGCTTTGAGGTTGAAAGGAAAACATAAAAAAGTCACCCGTCTAGAAATTGATTTTAGAGAAAATGAATTCTGTAAGTGTCGCAGCGTAAGCACAGAGTGAACAGACCTGGGGTGTCAGCAGTGCTCCCGGGGGGCTGAAGCTGACAGCGGACTCCCCACTGGGCACCAGTTAGTCACAGACCCTCCACCCAATGCCATTTTCACTTGAACATCACTTGAATTGAGCTGCGCTGTCCATGAAGCCCCCCGAGCCACCAGAAGCCGGTTTGGCTCTCCTTTTAACTGTGACGTTAGCAGAGCACATCAGAGCCCTGCTTCCTAACGGCTGGGATTGATTTCTGTTCTCTCTGTCATTCTGAAGGTGCCTTACTGTACACAGATGTGCTGACTGCCCCTCTAAAGTAATTAAAACGTGTCGAGACCACCGACTTTCATCAGAGTCCCTGAATGTCACACATTGCCAACATCTTCTAACTCGTTTCCATTCTGTGGTGGCACGACAGCCTCTCGTCTCTTTCTGTGGTCCGAGGTGCCCGCTTCACTTGCGGCCATCTTGTACACACTGCACTGCCAGCTGAGCACACTGCTGTGCCCCTGCCTGTCTGACTTTGTCATCACTGTGCACCGTGACGGAGTTACTGGGAACGTCACACGAGACAACGGACAGCCACAGGTGTGCCATGAATGGCTAGGATTTGCTAAAATTGCGCTCGGTGTCACTCGATTGATTCTTCCTCTCGTTTGCCGTTTCGAGCGGTTTGTAATTGATAAAGGCTGACTTGTCACAATTTGAATATTGAGGCACTTGCAGCTCTTTAGACAGACAGAACTTTATTTGTCCCCAGGGGGAAATCTGACTTTTTACAGAAGCTAAATAAGTAAATCCTAGTGGGCTCTGCCCCCTCCTCGCTTCGCTCACCAACCCCCAGGCGGGCACTACCTGCTAGCCACTCCATGGCTCTGCCACTCGCGTATGGGGAAGTGGATGTACAATTTAAACAGATTGGTATTTTCATGGGAATTGTTGCCTATGCGTAAAAGAACTAACTGTGTTACATTACAGCAAGTAATTAACCAAAGTAAAAAAACAGTCAAACGTAATCAATTGAACAAAAATTATGTTTCATGTCACATTAGAGTATTGGTTGCGTTATACGTTTCCGTTCATTTTGGCTTTGAAATTAACACGCAAATACTTTTTAAACTTACACTTTTACTGTAAAACTAAAGTAAAAACAACATTTGGAATAAACTTTTCTTCAAGATCGCATTGAATTTTGATTCCGACTTTTATCGTGACAACGCAGCTATAACTGCCCGTGAGTGAATTTCGTTTCTTTCTCTAAGTACCCAGCATTGCCCGGGAGAAAAATAAAGTGTTTTTTTTTTTTTAATTGTTTGAGAAAAATATAATTAAAAAAACACAACTTTAAAAATAAAGTAACAATAATAATAATAATATTTTATTTATATGGCGCCTTTCCCATGCTCAAGGCACTTACAGAATATAAGAGAGAACGGCAGGGTATACAGTATATAGCATTGTACAAATCAGATAAATAAATAAAGAAGATTACGACAGTGAATTGAGAGAAAAAGCCCAACAGACAACATCATTGCTGGTCTCACCAATGAAGACTCACTAATGTGCTTGTCTTGCGGTCTTGTATGGCTGCTGTCATCCAGTTGATGCTCATAACTGGCCAACTCGATTTAATTTGAAAAGCACCAGGCGCCTGGGCGGTGGTGGCGCTTAGTGCTGGGAGGTATACCAGTAAATACTGAAAACCGTTTTTTATTTTTGTTATGATATGGATTTTTCTTATACCGCAATACCGGTTTAAATAGTCTAAATGATGTTTGGAACGTGGCGCAGTGGGAAACTGTTTAAGGGGGTACCTTTTTCACTGCTACACCGCTAAACACGCATGCAACGGAATACATGTGTTAGTGGAGGTATTGAATGGTGAAATGGACAGAGAACATTCTGAAACTGAAGCTGTAGCAGATGATAAAGTTGAACGTGAGCCGTGTCCGTTGTCTGGGGATACTTTGGTTTTAAAAGGTCGGACGTGGACCAAACAACTGTCTACTGCAAATGCTGTTGAGTTAAAGTTGTCGCCAGAAACAGCAACACAAGCAATTTGCTGCACCACACATGCTTTGGAGTGCCATGAATGTATGGAACTAAGATTGGCACTCTCCACGTCCTCCGGTAAAACTGGAAAAGCTGGAGGACACTCGAGTCAGACGCGTTTGCCGGAGGTACTGCCAACAACAAAAAAAGCAAGCGGTGGGTCGAGATAACCAACGCCATTGCAATCCATATAGCTGACGTGTCAGTGGACTGAGATTAGTAACATTAACAGAAAGTGGAGCTGGTTTACAAAAAATATTGACTATTTATTCCTTTTCTAAGAGATGTTCAGTGCAATACAACTTTAAACAAGCACCTCTGGATAGTTTACTAAGTCTAAATGCGTCTTTGGATGGTTGAAGATATGTTGTCAAAATTATAGTTTAAGTTGTTTGCAAAATTTGTTCAATAAAAAGGTTCTATATTTTGACTGTGACTGTCATGCAATGCGATTCCTTCTCTTCATTAGTGCCACCCCTTCATGGGCCATGCAAACCTGTGTTAATACTTGTGTGCACATTAACATGTACACTTCTCAGGACAGTGGCACAAGTTATTCTTAGCCAGCCTACCGCTGTAATTGCAGTGGAAAATGTGGTTAACATTCACTCATGCATGGGAAAGAAATACAGTCGAATATCATGAAACCAGGATCATTTAGAAGACTACTGTGATGTACTGTAGAATTGTGGTCATACCACCCAGCACTAGTGGCACTCAGACATAAAGAATGCTGACAGTCGCCTCCAGTTCGCCCTCTGGTGGTCGTTCCAAGTGTCAACTGGATGATAACATGTATACAAGAGCCCAAGATCACCCCCACCTCTACCCAGAAGGGGGTGGGTTAAGGTTGATCTCACCCTGCGGTGTTTTTAGTTGACCAGTGAGGACCTTGTGTACCAAGCTTCATGAAAATCGCTGCAGCTGTTCAGAAGTGATGCTGAGACACACAGTGACCTTTTATATAGATAGTGTGGACACTGGTGGTCGCTGTTGCCCCGTCAAACCCACCAGACAGACGTCCAGGACACACTTGTAAAAGCACCAAGAAGAATCCTTTAATATTTTTCTTCAGTAAACTGCACAAAGCACCACACTCTCCACAATTACAATAATCAACACTATAAATCAATCCTCCACTCCCAGCAGCTTCGTCACCTAACCTCCCAACTCCAGCTCTCCTGCGGGGTCTTCACCAATCCTTTAAATAGTCCATGGCCCAGAAGTACTCCTTCTCTTTTCCCAGGTCAAATGCCACATCCTCAGTGGCCCAGAAGTACTGCGGGTTTCCGTCCTCGTGACTCCAAAGTACTTCCAGGTTGTAGTAACAGTAGGAGTCCCCAGGATCTTTGTGAGCTCCCCCTGGTGGCACCCAACAGGGCTGAGGAAACGGACTCCATGTCCCAGGATGCCCTGAGGGAATCCGGGGAACCGTTGCCGTCCTGGGGGAGGCAGTGCCCTGAAAAGGCTGCCTTCCTCCATTCTTCTCTTTCAGGGACTTCCCGGCCGGATTGAGCTGCTGGCCGTCTATCACAATAGATAAGCTGACTTTTTCAAATGTTTGTCCCTGTGATTTGTTAATCGTCTTTGCCAAAGCTTTTCTGTTAACATTTTAATACGAATGGCATATCAAGATCTGTGGTGTCTCATGTTGTTTGGACTACATGACCTGTCTTGTTCAAATTTTACACATCAGAATTGTTTGACTAATTTTAAATACAATTAATCTTGTCCTATTGCATAGTCCATCACTCAGACATCAATTACACAATTACATTACGATTCATCCTTCTTTCTACAGTAATTCGACCGTTGGGAGACCAGACGGTGTTAACGGTTGTCGATCTTCTACGTGATGTTGTAAGTTGATGTTTTCATCTTCTGCACCATCAGCACAGTCTACTGATACGCATGTAACCAATTTGCTGTGTAACCGATTGACAATTTTCACGTTAATTTGTTTGACTGCTAGGATTGCCGGTGTACTCATTTCTTCTGTTGATAACCCCTCGGGATGAAATTCTTCAATAAGATTGGGACAGAATACGTCTTCTTTAATTGGGAACTTAAAGTGAGAAAAATGTATAAGAGCTGAGAACGCAGGAACTGTGATGACAAAATCATTCACACCAATGAGAGGAGCGTGAGAGGGCGTGGTTTGAGAGGAGGGCAGGACTTGTCATGGATTTTCTTTTCTAATAGAGAGACAGAGAGGTAGATGTGAACACACACACTGGAATGACAATAAAGGAAGAACGTTCAAAAGAAAGACCAGTGCTGCTGTCCCAGTCCCAGTGAGGTGCCGTGCAGGCATATTGCTGTTGGTATAAAGGACCCCCGGTCGCATTTCTTGATGTACCACCGACTCTGCAACACTAGCAGAAGCAGCGACGCCATCCACAGTGAGATCAACTAAATGAAGGTACACGGCGCTCATAACAAGTCATCTCGTTTTCTTGTTACACAACACTGGATCTCATTGGGGAGGCGAGTCGGAGTGCAGCCTGCAGTCCCAACTGTAGGTCGGACCACCCGCACACAAGCCCAGTCCTAACCAGGCCTGCGATGGGCTTGACGTGACATCATAGCAGGGCTACATAATAATAGTATGTTCAATGTTTGTGCTGAGTGCGTTTCATTTCATCGTCCCGTTATATGTGCGTCAGTGAATGTTGTCCCAGTAAATGAAAAGGGGAAGGATGGCGGACCACAGCCCCGAGATGGAAATTGCCTGTCAAACTCATCTGATGCATCACGTGTTTAAAGAAGAGGAGCGAAAGGCAAAGGAGGACAAAGAGAAGAAGGAGAGAGAGAAATCGAGGAGTGAAAAGAAGACAATTTAACCGTCCATTGATCAAGTCGTCACTGCCGCTGATTGTTTTAGTCCACTGCTTGCTTTTTCAACTACTGATTTATCATCATGACAGCCAGCACAGAGGAACCCCGGGGTTTGAATTCATCCCAGTCATTGCCAGGACTTGTCACGGTGAAGTCGTTTTGTTTTCGGGAAGGAGCGTAATACACGACAGTCGGTGTCAGTACCGCCGGACTTTATTAACGTTGAACTCATTTATCAGCACATTTCAGTTGCTGTGTTTACCTGACCCGTGTTTGGATTTGTGTTACGTGTTTAGGGCCAAAGGGACGGTCAATGGAAATATCTGTATATTCGTGTTCTTTTATAGTAATTAGGCACTGGTGTCTTTGGGATGATGGGGTTCTGTGCACAGATATCTATGTTATTGAATATTTAGAATATATTCATGTTTGATTTTATGCTCCTGTCTACTGTTTGCTGTTTATTTCATCATGTGGGGAAAAATAAGACAATCTGTAAGGAGTACGGCAAAGTAAGAAACCTCAGGTGAGCCAAGGAACAAGTCTGGGTAGTGTAGTGACTTACCTCATAGGCACTGCGGTCCACAGCTACTCTGATCAGCTAAAACGACTCTCTAATGTCTCAGTGAAGTCAACAACAACGGTTAGTTCTGTTTTATTGTGGGGTGGCACGGTGGAGCAGTGGGTAGTGCTGCTGCCTTGCAGTTAGGAGACCCGTCTTAGGTTCACTTCCCTGGTCCCCCTGTGTGGAGTCTGCATGTTCTCCCCGTGTCTGCGTGGGTTTCCTCCCACAGTCCAAAGACATGCAGGTTAGGGGCACTGGCCATCTGAAATTGGCCTTAGTGTGTGCTTGGTGTGTGGTGAGCTGGCGCCCTGCCCAGGGTTTGTTTCCTGCCTTGCGCCCCGTGCTGGCTGGGAGTGGCTTCAGCAGACCCCCCATGACCCTGTAGTTACAATATAGCGGGCTGAGTAGTGGATGGATGGCAGTTTTATTGTCATGTGCACAGTAAGGAAACCTGTTTCCCTGAACAGTGGAACCTCGGTTCACGACCATAATTCGTTCCAAAACTCTGGTCGTAAACCGATTTGGTCGTGAACCGAAGCAATTTCCCCCCATAGGATTGTATGTAAATACAATTAATCCATTCCAGACCATACGAACTGTATGTAAATATTTGTTTTTTTTTTTATTTTTATGCACAAATATAGTTAATTATACCACAGAATGCACAGCGTAATAGTAAACTGAATGTAAAAACCTTGAACAACAGAGAAAACTAACACTACAATAGTTTGCGCTATAGTGCTAGGAACCGTTCGCTAAAAACACTTTTTTTTTAATGAGTTTTAAGCACAGGGGAAAAAATGAACATTTGAAAAATCCATAATTTAATAAACCACCAAGAAAAGTAACATTAGAACAATGCCGGTTATGAACCGATCGCTGTAAACAACTGATAACAAACACAAGCCTTCTCTACCTCATGCGTCCAGTCCTCCCTCTCTCGCTCTCTCTCTCTCGCGCTTGTGTGTGTGTGCGTGGCTCTCTCTCCTCGGGTGATTGAGTGTTGGACATCCCATAATATCTTCTCTTTTTCACATAGCCCTCTAATGCTGAATTGTTTTTTCTGACTTGTCAACCTTGCATGTGACCAACATGCCAGCCTTTTAACTTCTGTAATCTTAAAGAGCAGAGACCCCAGCACTAAACGTCAGTAGCCCACCCCCCCCCCCGTTAGCCTTGCCTAGCCAGATGTTTCCTGTGTGCCACACCCCTTGCCCTCTGATTGCACGCCACTTGATAATTGGCCACATCACCCCTATTCCTCCACAGTGTGGCAGGAGGGTCTTATCTGCCGGTGCCATGTGCTGCGGGTGTTGGTGTGAACTTTCGTGTGGCACTGTCACCGAGTGCAGGTGCAGTGTGCCAGGAGAAGGTGAGATGACAGACTTTACGGATTACCAAAGACACACAAAGCTACCAGAAGTGTAAACCAGCAGTGCCCTCCGTTAGTTAACCATTGAGCTGCCGTCTGGCCAGTCGATACCAAAAAACCTCCAGTCAGCAGCATCGGTCGAGACGACAAAGCCCTGGGAGTCCGTGGCCAGCCGTAGATGGGTGAGTGTAAGTGACAAGCTTTCACTGCAGGCCA
The DNA here is from genome assembly GCF_900747795.2 of Erpetoichthys calabaricus. Taxonomy (NCBI): domain Eukaryota; kingdom Metazoa; phylum Chordata; class Cladistia; order Polypteriformes; family Polypteridae; genus Erpetoichthys; species Erpetoichthys calabaricus. The sequence goes on along the minus strand of NC_041403.2, from coordinate 734,714 downwards.
TCAGGAGGGCTGTGGGTGTCTGCTGCAGGGTCACTGCATTGCCAGTTAACTTGTGACCTTTGTCTTCTCTGCTAGGTGGGCTTCCTCAGTGCCTGAAGACCGCCTATTCCTACTTTGTGAAGTCCTGCGAGAAGGGAGGGAAGAAGTCCAGTGATGCGTGCCACAATGCGGCTCTCCTGGTGATGGACGGACAGGCCGTCGAGGGCCAGTCTAACCCTCGGCTGGCACGGGACTACTACACCAAGGCATGCCAGGGTGGCTTTGCTCCCAGCTGCTTCAACCTCAGTACGCTTTTCATCCAGGGCACAGCGGGGCTGCAGAAAGACATGGGGCTCGCCCTACGCTACGCCCTCCAGGCCTGTGACTTGGGGCACATCTGGGGCTGCGCCAATGCCAGTCGCATGTATCGACTTGGAGACGGGACAGCAAAAGATGACGGGAAGGCGGAGGCCCTGAAGAATCGAGCTAAAGAGCTCCACGGGCAGCAGAGTCAGACACAGTTGGCCTTTGGACAGTAGAGGAGGGCAGCGAGATGGACGTGGCCTCGCGGGTTTCCTTAAACGCGTGGCTGGTACTGCCCATTGGCTTTTGTGGGGGAGGTGGAGAGAGCGGGCACTACCACTACACAGTCTTGCTACGTGCCACCTGCAGGTGTCCACCTTGGGCTGCCTTGAAGGGTTTGTCTCTAAAGCTGACTGGATTTGGACTGGCCACTACAGTGACAAATGGCACTCCTCAGGTGGGCATTAACGTGCTCCTGATGTCACGGTTGCCAGGGCAATCGTAGACTGGTGGGCCCTTTTGTAGTCCTTGACTTTTTTGATTAAAATCCTATCCTGAGAAAATGTTTTTATTTATGACTTGTACAGGAGACACTTAAGAAAAGTGGAATGGAGATTCTGAAAAACGTGCGATGGCTTTAAACAAAAACCTGTTGTTATGTCGTGATTTGGTCAGGGGGTCTGAGACACGTGCTGAGGGGCACACTAATGACAGAACATCTGCCATGAAGTACGAGAAGGTGACAAAACTGAGGAGTGCCAGCCCTGAGCACGTGACAAGAGACGGTGAGGGTCACACTGGTGCTGCACAAAGCCTGACCCTCTTGAGGGGGCCGCTGTACTGTGTTGGCGCAACATGCGGAAGGATCAACTCAGAAATTCATGAGTCACTGTGGGCAACTACTCACGTCTCGACCGTGCTTGCCTGCCGCCGCTTTATGGATGCCCGCTGTGTTGGCGTCAGGTACAATGTCTCCCACCGCCAGTTATGGTTTTGTCTCAGAGCTCAACCCAAAACAGAAGCTTCCAGAGAACTGGGACAGTTGGTGCGGTTCTGCTGCTCCCCTCAAGTGAGGAACCTGCCCAAAGTAGACCTTCGCTTCCTTTACACCTCATTTCAAAAGTCAGACACAAGTTCAAAATTACTGTCTGTTACACCTGCGTTGTTATCTCTCTTTAATTTAATATTGTTATTATCAGTATGCTGCTGCTGGAGTGTGGGAATTTAATAAAGTATATCTATCAGTCTTTAGAGAGCATCGGGGTGAAGTTCAGGCTTTAATAACGAGGCTGTTATGTGCACGACGCTCACCTGCTGCTCCATAAAATACAAATGTTGGTGTTGAACTGAAATGCATGTCTGCCAAGTGTCATGGACTGCCTGATGGGTTTACTGAGTGTCACTCCAAAAGCAGGCAGATTGTGTCTGGGACTCAAAGGTGACGTCTTCAGCCTGTCCCAACAGTCGGTCTCCTTCTTAGATACAGTTAGGTCCATAAATATCTGGACAGACACCACTTTTTTCTCATTTTGGTTCTGTACATTACCACAATGAATTTTAAATGAAACCACTCTGATGCAGTTGAAGTGCAGACTTTCAGCTTTAATTCAGTGGGGTGAACACAACGATTTCATAAAAATGTGAGGCCACTAAAGCATTTTGTGAACACAATCCCTTCATTTCAGGGCTCAAAAGTAATTGGACAATTGACTCTTTGGCTATTTCATGGGCAGGTGTGTCAAGTCCGTCGTTATGTCCTTATCAATTAAGCAGATAAAAGGCCTGGAGTTGATTTGAGGTGTGGTGCTTGCATGTGGAAGATTTTGCTGTGAACAGACAACATGCGGTCAAAGGAGCTCTCCATGCAGGTGACAGAAGACATCCTTAAGTTGCGAAAACAGAAAAAGCCCATCGGAGAAATTACTACAATATTACAAGTGGTAAAATCTACAGTTTGGTACATCCTGAGAAAGAAAGCAAGCACTGGTGAACTCAGCAACGCAAAAAGACCTGGACGTTCACTGGAGACAACAGTGGTGGATGATCGCAGAATCATTTAAATGGTGAAGAGAAACCCCTTCACAACAGCCAACCAAGTGAACAACACTCTCCAGGGGGTAGGCGGGCGTATCGATATCCAAATCTACAATAAAGAGAAGACTGCATGAAAGTAAATACAGAGGGTGCACTGCAAGGTGCAAGACACTCATAAGCCTCAAGAATAGAAAGGCTAGACTGGACTTTGCTAAAGAACATCTTAAAAAGCCAGCACAGTTCTGGAAAAACATTCTTTGGACAGATGAAACCAAGATCAACCTCTACCAGAATGATGGCAAGAAAAAAGTATGGAGAAGTGGAGTAGCTCATTATCCAAAGCATAGCACATCATCTGTAAAACACGGTGGAGGGAGGCAGTGTGATGGCTGCCAGTGGCACTGGGACACTAGTGTTTATTGATGATGTGACACAGGACAGAAGCAGCCGAATGAATTCTGAGGTGCTCAGAGACCTACTGTCTGCTCAAATCCAGCTAAATACAGCAGTCACATTGATTCATGATACAGATGGACAATGACCCAAAACATACAGCCAAAGCAACCCAGGAGTTTATTAAAGCAAAGAAGTGGACAATTCTTGAATGGCCAAGTCAGTCACCTGATCTTCACCCAACTGAGCAGGCATTTCACTTGTTGAAGACTAAACTTCAGACAGAAAGGCCCACAAACAAACAGCAACTGAAAGTAAAGGCCTGGCAGAGCATTCAAAAGGAGGAAACCCAACATCTGGTGACGTCCAGGAGTTCAAGACTTCAGGCTGTCATTGCCAGCAAAGGGTTTTCAACCAAGTATTAGAAATGAACATTTGATTTCCAGTTCTTTAATTTGTCCAATTACTTTTGAGCCCCTGAAATGAAGGGATTGTGTTCACAAAATGCTTTAGTTACCTCACATTTTTATGTAATCGTTTTGTTCACCCCACTGAATTAAAGCTGAAAGTCTGCACTTCAACTCCATCTGAGTTGTTTCATTTCAAATTCATTGTGGTAATGTACAGAACCAAAATTAGAACAAAGTGGTCTCTGTCCAAATATTTATGGACCTAACTGTAACTGTAAGGTACGTAAAAACCAAAATGGGATTCCATTATGAAAGCTTTATAAATAAAACGCAGGGGCAACTGAGAGATGAAGTCTTTGACAAGGTGTGTGTGCCCAAAATGTGACCTTGACTAGCACATGTGACATAAAAGGGGACAATTGGGATGGCAAGACCCCGGAGGTAACGAGGGTCCCAGACGCATAGCAGATCCACGCAGAGCTCAGTGCATGTAGCTGCCAGTTAGCTTCAAAGAATGATTTTCATGGGCAGAATGTGTCAAAGTAGCTGAACTTGGCACCTAATCCAGGGACTGTGGGTTAGTGGGCAGGACAGGCATGAGGGAGAAAGTGCACTGAGCCAAGAATGGAGAAGTTGGGATGAGTCGGGACCGGCCTGGCACTTGACCCAAAAAAACACACTTGTGTGAAGGTATTCATGCGTAAAAAAGCAAAACACCGAGAGCACCGTTTTGAAGAACTCGTATAAATACAGACCTGTAGCTTTAGCACAGTTATAGTGAGCAGGAAGAAAGGCCTCGGACACAGCAGAGACGGAACTGAGCTGGGGGACCCCACACTGACACAAGACAGAAGCTGCAGGTTAGCTACTAGGTTTTCCTCACTTGACTGTCCTGATGTTGAACTAAAAGACGATAATAAATCACTCCGCTTCATCTCATGGATGATTTTCCTTCCCAGTTTAAGAACTTCATTTTCAAACTCTAATGGCTTCTATTGTCTCCACCACAGCAGTGCAAACCTGACTTGCTCAAAACATCGCCACTCGCCACTGTCATCACGAACACACGTGGATTCAAATACGTTGGGAGCAAACGGCGACTGTTGGAGCGCACTGTCGCACTTCATTTCAATTAACAGTACACACCAGTCAGCTTACCAGAATGCATAAAAGATACCAGTTTAAGAAAAATGGAAGAAGATAGATAGATAGATAGATAGAGAGATAGATACTTTATTAATCCCAAGGGGAAATTCACAAGTGAAGAAGTTTCCAGTTATCAATTATGTGCACTCGGAAACAACTCTGAAATTAAACTGACGTCTGGTCTCCGTGTGTCGTCTTGTCTTTCGGCTCCCTTAGCTTCATGTCCCGTCCCTTCACAGCTGAGTTATCACATAGGAAGAAGGCCAAATGTTCACAGGAAGGTGACACGGGTCCAGTTCTGCAGTGGTACCCGTCACGACCGCATGGCTAAATATGCTGGCAGCAGCCCGTGTCGTCGTTCTTACAAGAAAGAAGGTCAAAGCTAAAACAGAGGAATGAATCGGTAACACTGGAGCTCAATCTCCATCTCCATCATCCCAATGGTATGTGGACACCGTGTCCTAACTACTTAAAAATGGCCTACTAGACAGAATACTCAAATCTGTATAACAGAACACCCAACAAGTTACAGCAATTGGCAAAGCTTGTGCCCTTCATCTGGAGGGGGTCCTTAGGATGACACCCCACTTAAACGATCATCACGACTGCCCCCCCAGTTGTTCTGGTCATCAGACTAAAGGTGCGCCAACATAACCGAGAGGGTCCTTGACTGAAAGAGGGTCTCGAGTTGCCTCAGACGCTTGCCCATTGTAATCTGTCCAGTTGGCCAATAAAAGGTGCCATTTTGCTTCACTTCTCATTACTCTGTGCCAGGAGACTCCGAGGGGCTCGTTTTATTCAGGCTGAAGTTTAGATGACACTCACGTTCTTACTGCCACGTCTCTTCACAACGGTGACAACGGTACAAGGCTGGAATGTGGGACCCTGAGGTTACGTTCAATCTAAACACAAAAGCATGTCCAGCGTTGTTTTATGTTATTTCGAGGCTGACGGTCTGATCTTTTATTCGGGGGTCCCAGTCCTCTTACAGTCAAGGTTCAAACATGAACATGTATCGTTCTGGACGATTTCAAGGGCACTTACTACAAATATGAAGCGCTTTTTAATCCTTTACTGGCCCCCTATTGACCTCTCTCTGAGAGTGACAAGTGACAGCTTTCTATTGCCATTAAACATATTTAGACTTGAAACGTTTTAATTGAAGCATACATTTTAATATTTCAAAGAGCTGACATAAGTGTACTTATTTACGATGCACTTCTACCTCATGAACTAAACCCTCACACTTCTTATGAACCCCCCGAATTACGGCGGTTTACGCCAATTCACACTTTTTAATCACACATTTCGCAATTGTGTGCTTTCTGGTTGTTGCATTGCCGACAGGCAATCAGCGGGATTTCATTTCACTGTTTGGGGAAAAAAACTCACCCTAAAAGAAATGCAGTCGAAGTTTACCTTAAACGTGACGCACGCGCGCGCTCACACAGATGCCGAGTTAGCTCGTGAAGACACAACGTCCAGCAGCCGTAAGATGTGCCGCCGGCTTCGGTGGATTCTCTCCGGGCCCTCTTCAGAATTTGGCGGTCGCCGTCTGTCACGTGACGCACGCGTGCTTGTGCGTGCTTACGTGCGTGCGTTGTGGGCGCGCGCGCGCTCGAGCGCGGGGCGGGGACTGTTTTGGTCTCGAGCCCGTTTTGCTAAGACTAGAAGCAGCAGCAGCGGCGGCGGCGGTGGTGGCGGCGCGCGAGACGGGCAGCGATTGGACCGAAGCGCCGACAGGTCAGTGCTAGCCGGTGGGAACCACTGGGCGCCGAATGGGATGAGCCGCTACCTTTGGTTCCCAAGTCGTGGGTGCGACCGTCCAGAGGGGAGGGTCTGGTTACATGTGAGCGTTTGTGTGAACGGGCCTGCAGAGCCCCCCGAGAGGCGAGGTAGCGCCGAGGTCTGGGAGGTATCGCCGTCTCCGATTACCCCCAAGTTCGCAGGCCGCGGAGGTGCTCGCGCCGGTCGTGTCCAGCCCATTGTCCGTCCTGGACCGAACCTTCAGTGGTTCCCGCTCGCGAGCACCCGCCCTTGCCCGCTGCAAAGCCCGGCGGCACTGCCTCCCTCCCTCTTTCTGTACCGCTTTCTCACGGCGTATGTTCAGCCGGGTTCCGGCGCGCAGCACAGCTCGGAGAATCGCCCGGGAGGAATCAAGCTGGCAGGTCGACGGAGCCGAGTGAGTCAGTCGCGCCTTTGCATGTGTTGATTTCCATTTGTGACGCTTGTGCCCACAGCGAGTTCAGCTGCTTCTGCAATGTGGGAACTTGTCGGAGTACCAGCGTCCTCGCCGTTGTGTAAGCCATCGTAGTGTGCCTGCTGTCATCACCCACTTTCTGGAGGAGAAAAGGCCGCCGCGCTCGTCCGGCTCGCCGCTCATTCAGACTTGATAATTAATGTATAGCGCCTTTCGTTACCGGACCCCGCTTGGAAGACGCTTTCAGGTACTGCAGGCAGTTGTCGCTACGCTTCAACGATGGGACTTACACGGGGTGACTCGTGGTGGCCGTAGCGAGTGTGATGCCCAGCATTCTGCCTACTGGGCACACTGGCAGCACAGTCAGTCCATGCCCATTCCACGTTGAATATCCTTTTAAGGTGCCAACTTTCACCGGCGCAGCACAGTTATTTACAAAGTGTTGAGACTCGAGGTGTAGGGGATGCAAGCGATGTGGCCACTTAACCAAAGTCTGGAGAGGCTTGGCACCAGGGAGTGGGCAGCACCCAGAATGACTTGAAGGCTTTTGTGTGAACTGCATATGCCCAGCTAAGTGCCATCACACGGCCTGGTGGTTTTAGTTTTTAATGTATTCTTGTTTCCCTGTCCCAGGACCAGACTGGGTTCCTAGGGTGGGTGGTCACCAAACACTGTTTACATTCATGGGGGGCACGGCCCTGACTGGAGGAAGACGCCCACATACTGAGATGAACGTCATTTGTTTTGTGTTGTTCAAAGCAGAGTCGCTTGAGTGTGTGTGTGTGTGTGCGCGGACTGTGGCTCAATTGCCAGCTACACCCATCGTCTTCTAAACCCGCTTTAAACTCAGGAGGGTCGAGGGGATGCTGGAGTTCGGTCCCAGCCTGCGCCCTCCCACTTGCTGGGCCAATCACTGGACAGGGTGCCAGCTACATTAGTGGTCATTTGTGCCTCACCAGTGGTCCTAACACTTGGCACTGGGTGAATCCACTTTTGCATCATGTCACATGGTGATGCCTCCTTTATGTTCGTGTTTTCTTTCATTGGTGCCTTTTGTTAATTAAAGATGGAGTCGTTTTTCGGGGTTCATTTTAGATTTGTTTCTGAGTTCGGCTGGACAATTTGAACTTGAAAGGCCTTCCAGGTTGTTTGAAATTCCAAAAAAAACAAAAGCATCTCGAGGGGGGGGGCTACGAGTGGGATGGCATCGCCTGCCGAAGCAGCTTGTGTCTCGGTGGTCTCCGTTTGCGTGTGTGTCTGCCCTCGCGTGTCCAGAGCTGCTCCTTCAGTTGCACACCCAGGCCCGTAGCAGAATGGCGCTGCGGTTTCATCATAAGCGCGCTGAGCCGTGCCCATTCAGCTTTAATACCCTGGGCAGGTTCAAACTTGTCACTCGAGACATCCCAGCTTAGCGAGCCGGAGGGTGCAACACGCCACGTGTGTGGAGAAGTGAGGGAAGCGGAGGAAGGCGTGCAGAACACGGCACACGAGATGAAAGTGTTTGGAATGCCACGACACCCACTGCGCTTGTCCAGATCTGAGCACTCGTGAGTATCGTTAGGCCGCTGCCCGGGGGGCTCCTCATGTCCGCCACATGATCAAATCAACCCCCCTCTAATTGGAAGACTCCCTCTGCTGTCGGAGCACCATGGCGCCCCACATGCCAGCTTCAGAGGCCTTTGTCGGTAGGTGGCCACCGGTGAACGTCCGAAATCAAACGAGCAGCGACAGTTCCAGTCGGTAAGTGTGGCTGGGGGGGTCGTGACAAGCTGATAAAGTCATGAACGGTAGATGGGGAGCTGCGCCATCTCTTTATGGCAGACGTGATTACACAAAGTGAGAGAAACACAGCGGCGTGAGACACACGGACTGGTCACAGCTGCTTTACAAGTCGGCCAGTGATGGGCACAATCGGGCACACTTGGCAGCGTAACGAGGCGTCAGACGTCATGGCGTGAGCAGCGCAGGCTGCCCTGCTGGATTCCTAAACGAGCTGCGTGGTGATGAGGAGCCCTCGAGATCGGGCAGGATGCCAGTGCAGATGCCCGGGCTGAGTGGTCGTGTGGTGACACTGGAGTCAGGACTGCAGAGTCCTGTGGCAGCCCACTGCTCGGAGGTCTAACCAGATGCTACGATGTACTCGGCGCCCTGTCAGGCTGTCCCTTTCCCTTTTAGTTCTCCTTGTCTTCATCTCAAGCCTTCACTTATCTTTGTCATTTTTTTTTTTTTTTGGTCACGTTTGGCCAACTTGTACAGGACACGTGCCAAGCGCCGTCCTCAGAAACCTTTATGCCGCCAGGGTGACTCTGCTGGTTCAGTGCCGTCTCGGGCTGTTCGGCTCTTTGATCTCCTGTCATGCTGAGGGTCCCCAGAGTTGGGGGCAATGCCGCCCCCTAAGCAGGACGTGAAGCAGGCTCTCCTCCTTGGCATTGTAGTCTTCACGTGGACACACCGACATGTTGAGCCGCTGGAAGACTTCAACTCCCGACTTTGATAAGAACTGATTGAGTGATTGATGAGTTTGGGTGGGCTGAATGGCCTGTTTATATCGCAAGTGACCAAGCAATGTAGGGGGTCACGTTCGGTGCCATCTTAACGCTGGGCAGTTACCCAGGGGCCCCATGCTAATCTGTGTATGCTGTGGCCTGCTGCACTGCTTTGCCCAGGGGGTCCTGTCATGCTGATTAGACGGCCCTGGTCACATTGCCACACATCCAGCCAGTCTAACTTTGGATTGCTTATGTAATCACAGAGGGCTCTTCGTGAGCACCGAGGGGTAGAGGAGGGAATGGCCTCAAAGAGGACTTCTAGATGTGAGACGTGATGGCAGAGCAGGGACCGGCGGACTGCATGGAAAGCTAAGGAGCCAATGAAGTGCTGTGTATCACAACGCTAGCTGTCCCCCGCGGCTCCGCCCATGTAGTAGTGACATGGGACAAACTTTAAAAATCAATAAACAGACTGAGGTGAGATGCGCTCCAACACGTGGCGTGAGGTAGAGTGACTTGAATGGAGGCTGGCATGTGAGTGAGGAGGGCACTGCCCAGCTAACTACTCCTGAGGGCCCGCCTCTCTCTCTTGGATTAGCGTGAATAAATCGATGCCACAACCGAATAATTATACTTCACGTAATAAGAGATGTCACATAATCAACCGGAGTGAAAAAAGCCAAATGATCTAAATCTGTGAAGTCGTTCTCTTCTGAAAGCGGTCAGACATTTTATTTTATATAAACCAGCAGTACTCGGGCTTCTAGAAATGAAATGCCGAGTCGTCGGAGTCCCCCTTTGTCTGTCAGCGGCTGAGCGAGTTCCTCTCTCGTTTGTCTTTCGTTGGCCGTTTCACTTTGCTGATTTCTTTCAGCTTCATTCGCTAACTTGGGGTCTCCTCGCCGGCTCTTTGAGCTTTACAGCGTAGCCTCGCACTTCACGGACAGACAGTCAGTGACTCACTGACTCGCGTAGACGTTTATATGTAAGACACCATAAAGGGTCTAAACATGAGAAGAGCACATAAAGCCCTAAAGCTTAATTCAGACTCGAGCCCACCTGTACACCCCGCCATCCCAAAGGGGTGTGTGCGTTCGTCTGCCCGCTGTGTGCCAGCCGGTAACACGACGTCTCCTCGGAGAGGATGTGCCACTTGACCTCTGCAGTTGCTGATTTCTGACATCTCAGCTTGTCAGGTCACACGGCCAGATGAGGTGGGATGACTTTTTGTCGCCCCCCCTTTTTATTAAAGCCCCTAATGTGCCTAGCTGATCGAGCCAGTCCGCTCCGGTCTTTGCTTCGCTGCTGTGTTCTGTTCAGAGAGCCGAGCCCGCGTCCCTTGTCGTTCGTCACTGCGTTGTGTGTGTTGCTCGCGAGTTGCTGGTGCGCACAAACCCACCCTGTGACAGGTGAGTCACTACTAGCTGTGTCAGACCCCTCAACCGGTGGTCACACGGGAGGGCGCCGTGTCGAGTACACGAAGGCTGCGACTGAAAATGGCTGCTCGGTTGTGTACCGTGACGGGGCCTTAAGGTGGCTTCCTGCCCTCCACCTTCCCGTGACCTTCCAGTGGCTTCTGTTCCCAGGTCTGTGGACCCCCGGGGTGGCCCAGTCCGTCAGTCAGGCTCCCTCTGATGAATCTCCTCGCGTGTTTCATGTCTCCTGTTGTTTGTATTTAGTGAAGTGTGAGGTTCACACGGAGAAGACATCTAGAAATCCGTCTGCCTTTGCCATAGCTTTACGTTCTTCGCTCCCGTTTGTCATTTTGCTAATGACGATGAGGAGCAGAGTGGACATGTGGGCCCTTTGGTGCCCGGTCAGAACTCCTGGAGTGACAATCGTAAAGATGTGGGTGGCCATCTTAAAACCGAGACGAGTGACTCTGTGACTTACACAGACAGTGCCACTGACCGGAGTGACACTTCCCATCATTCAGTGGGGTGTGCCCTGCTGTGAGTGTTTCTACAGGTGGCGCAGTGGTAGTGCTGCTGCTTTGCAGTAAGGAGACTGTGGAAGATTGTGGGTTTGCTTCCCGGTTCCTCCCTGTGTGGATAGCGCTTTGAGTACTGAGAAAAGCGCTATATAAATGTAATCCATCCATCCATCCATTTTCCAACCCGCTGAATCCGAACACAGGGTCACGGGGGTCTGCTGGAGCCAATCCCAGCCAACACAGGGCACAAGGCAGGAAACAATCCTGGGCAGGGTGCCAACCCACCGCAGGACACACACAAACACACCCACACACCAAGTGCACACTAGGGCCAATTTAGAATCGCCAATCCACCTAACCTGCATGTCTTTGGACTGTGGGAGGAAACCGGAGTGCCCGGAGGAAACCCACGCAGACACGGGGAGAACATGCAAACTCCACGCAGGGAGGACCCGGGAATCGAACCCAGGTCCCCAGATCTCCCAACTGCGAGGCAGCAGCGCTACCCACTGCGCCACCGTGCCGCCTATAAATGTAATGAATTATTATTATTATTATTAGATTTCCTGTAAATGTAAAGCTCACACTCCTGCTGGCGCCTAACTGCAGAATTGGTGGGCCAATGACTGACCACCAGCAGCCATGGGGTCCGCAGTAGTGGGACTGGAAACCAGTGGGCCAAACCATTTATGTTCTAGCAGCAGGAGATAAGCGAGGGAGAGCAAAAGACGGCGTCGGCCCCCCTAAGACGGGACTCAAAAATCAAAGTGGAAGGAATGTCGGCAAAATGTCCAGAAACACAAAATCAGACGAAAAACGGGCTTGGAATCCTCCGCTTGGACGAGGACCTGAGCCTTCAGCTGGCCTTGTTGGGTTCAAAGTGGCACCCGTACTTAGAAGACAAGATGGCAGCCAAAATGAAGCCAAGCAAGATGTAACCAAGACTACAAAACCCCCCAAAATGAACGTAAGACCATTCAAAGCGAGGTTAGCTGTTCAAGGGTCACGGGGGGCAATGCAGGACACCAGCTGACTGACGGGCACAGACAGACACAGCAGGCCAGCCTGGAGGTCACTTGTCTCATGATGGGCACAATCTGCCGAGTGTGTGGCAGAGGGCACCGAGTGGCCCGATGTCTTTATGTCCTTGTCACCTCCATCTGTGAAGCGCACCCTGGCTTTGTTGTTTGCTCTTTGTGCCCACAGGGACGTCCGCTTTTTCAGGTCTAACTCTTATTGAAGGTGGCAGGGAGTTGGCACTGCATGGACTGAGACGATTGGCACGCTGGTGACTGTCCCACTTCAGTTTGTTGTAACTTGTGCTCAGTCAGGCTGGCCCGGGTTGGGGTCACTCAGCTCCTGGAATGATCAGTTGTGTGGTACCTGGCTTTGTGCTTAAAGGGGCAGCTTGTGCGCCCCCAGCTGACTGGGACTGACTCCTCTCGTATTCACCGTGTGACCCGCCGTTGCTCTTTTCCGCAGCGTTTGCCATATTTTCTCTGCGGTTATTTCTTGCGCTTTGGGGTTACGAAGTGAGAGCGTTGTGTTTACGGCGAGGCTTTCCAGCTCTAAATACCACAAGTCAGGAGCTAATAAAGTGTGCCAGTCTGTAGCTGAGTGCAAGAATGACGTTGGCGAGGGCAGGCCGTGCCATGCTGCCCATTGCAGCCGTCAGTTTCTCACCAGCTGCTCATCTCACTCCACGCTCCTCTGGCTCCCTGCGTGAAGATGACATTTCCTGTCCCTGTGTTGTCACTGAAGGACTCGTTTTCTGGGAGCAGCTGGCATTCGTTTTATGAACGCCCTTCACAGTTTTGTGGTGGTCTTCCTGCCTGTCGTGCCCACCCTTTGCTGTTTGTGATTGAGCTGAGAAGGTCCATAGCTCAGTCCCGCTGCTCTTCTCTGTGCGTTGTCTGCCGTGGTTGTGTCTGGAGGTCCTCACTGCCCACTTTGGTTCAGGTGAGCCCCCCAGGTGTGTTGCACGTGTGTGTGTGGCACTGTATGAACTTTCAGGTTGGCTCCTGCTGGTGGGCAGTGCTGAGTCTTTTTGTTTCATCGTATATTGTACTAGCTGTCCCCCATGGCTCCGCCCATTTAGTGGTGAAACAGGGTCCCGCCCACTCCTGATGTCACATGCTCACCCTCAGATCAGCGTGAATAAATCACTCCTACAAGTGAACTCTGATACTTAGTGTGATGAGTGAAGTCGCAGAATCATCCGGAATGTTCAAGATAATTCTCGAAACAAACCTGCGGACGGACTTCATATGTAGAGAGAGATGATTTAAAGTCGCGTGTCAGGTTTAATGATTTGAACCCCAGTTGGCGAGTGAGATGGCGCCGGGTACTTCGGGCGTGACGCTGTCTGTTCTAAAGACTGACGGATCAGCTGGCCTTCCACGCGTCACTTCGCTCCACACACTGTCATTCATAACCCGGGTCTGCACGTGACATTTCTGTCAGCGGCCTGCTGGGCTGCCCCTCCGTGGCGCTGGCTGTCATTCACTGTCACTGTCACACTGCCAGAGGCAGGGGAGCCGTTTGTTTGGTTCAGTGGCCTTCCCAGCATCCATCTGTGTGACGTGGAGTGTGCCGCGCCCCCCTTTGACAGGTGGTCTGCTCTCGTGTCGTGCGTGTAGAAGGCTGGCTCAAACTTCTTAAGATACAAAGAACGAGACCGAGATCCCTTTAAAGGGGGGTGAGTTCAGATGCCACCACAGCACAATGTGACGTTTTTAGATTGACCTCCAGAAGTGACTGCTGCTGACCTCGATTGCTGGGTGGCACTCTAAAGTGAAGTGCTTCAGATCAGCTGACATGTGACAAGAGGCCGAAAGGTGGGAGTCTGTGAGCAGAGCCCCTCTGGGGTCCGAAGGCATTGTCCTTAAAGCCCTTGAATGTCACTTTCTTTAAATAACTGAAAGATCAATTCCGTGTGTCACAAATAAAGAGGGAGCAGCACCAGGGCAAGTGTAGAGGACTGACTGGGCTGAATGGAGGCCCGTGATTGGTCAGGAATCCGGTCCTCTTCAGTTTAAGCTGATGGGGACGTCCGACGGCTTCAGAGTTACGGAAGAATTCAGCACGGCGCCTCCTGGCGGTTACGTTGAAGTAAACTCTGCAGCGTGGACATTTGTGAAGGGCAGACCAAGTGGAGTGGTGGACACGAGAGCTTTGGGGACACTCGAGGTGAAAAGGAAGGACAGGGTCATTGGGCAGGGTGGCCTGTCGTCATCGCACTCGGGGACCTGTGCCTGTCAAAGTCCTGTTGGCTGCTGTGCCACTCGCCACCTCCACTCCCTTAGAATCGGTTTGATTCGTCTGAGCTGACGGCAGCTGTCACGAGTGCCCCACCAACTTCCTGAGCCCATCTGGCGTCCTTGTAAAGGGCCTGATGCCAACCTGTTTATTCAGCAGAGTCGCTTTGGGTGGGCAGTCCAGCCAGTAAGCAGCATCCTTAGCCTGGCGCCCACCCCCGGGCCTCGGTGGCTGCTGTCGTAAAGTAACCCGGCCACCATCTCCAGACATGTCACTCCGTGGGCACATGGCGATGCTCTCGTTTTTTCTTTTTAGGAGATTCCAACCGTGTGTTTGGTTGGACGGTGACCTCAGGTTTGCCCGGCCCCTCACTAAAGCCAATTAATCAGGACGTGCGAACGCCAGGAGTCGGGGATGTGATGGCCTGCGCTGGCTGGCGTCTCGCCGAGGACGCGCTCAGACAGGCCGTGTGATTTGTGAGCTTGTCCTGGCGCGGCCTTGCGTCCTGTTTGGATGAACCCCTGGTTTTGCCCTTCACTCTGTTTATACGCCGGGCAGCTGGAATTCCTGCTGGAGGAACGGATGACCGCTGTCACAGCTCGGCCCGACACCAGGGCATTATCTTTTTTTGTCTTGTGTTCTCTCCAGCTGGCTCTGCAGCGCGCCAGCTTTATCCTGTGACGCCACTGTGGTGTGGAGTGACTGGTAAGTGGCACGACGGGTGGGAGCCCCCTGAGCTGTGTTCCCTCAGACAGGAGGCAGCGCTTCTCTGTGTGTCTGCTTGGTGAGTGTGTGAGCCCGGGGTGCCCTCGGAACGGCAAGAGTGGGCACAGTGGTGTGTGTGTGTGACTCATCGAGGCTGACCGTTCCGCACGTCTTTCCTGCCGATATGCACTTGAATTATTCATTCAGCTTTTTCAGCGCCCAGTGGCACAGCACCTCCTTCTCTCTGGCACGGCCGCCTTGTTTGGAATCGTCTTCAGAGCTGAACCCCTTGGCCACAGATCTGGGCAGGTGAGCTGCTCCAAGCTGTGCTTGCCCTCTGGTGCCCAGCTCTCGTTTAGGGCTCATTGAGTCGCATTCCCGTCCTTTCTGAAGCTTCACTTGTGTCTTTCACTTGGCAGCTGACGCCGATGGGGACCCTGCTATGCCGGCGGCCCCCTTCAGTGTTTTTCTCTCTGGTTCGATGGCAGGTCTTTGCCTTTTGTGCCCGTTGTGCTCTGTTTTTTCTCTTCTTGGTTTATTGTGTTGTTTCTCCCTAAAGTGCCAGTTGGTGATGCTGGGTGTGAAAGGTACAGTATAAAATAAAGCTGATTGGCACAGTTATTGAGACGCTCGATGGGTGGCGCTGACTGCTCACAGATACACGGCACGGTCTGTCATGGGGTACGCGGGTTCAAAGCCGAGGGTGTCATGAAGGTAAGGCTGGCATTCATGTGACTCGTCACGTCACGGTGATAGGCCTTGTCTGGTGCCCATTGACATAAAAACAGTGGAGCTCAAGGTGCCTTACAAGATGCCAAAGAGAAACAACTAAGATTGGCAGGAAATGAGAGAACAGTAAAGAATATTAAAAAGAAAGGAATGTTAAAAACTGGTAAATATCAAGTGTCAGGGCAGTGCCCTGGCATACAGCGAGTGTCCTGATGCGAGTCTCTCGAAGGGCCAGGAGGGCACAACAGGAAACTCCAGTGCCGCTGAAGAGAAAAAAACAAAATCTGCAGGGGTTCAAGGGGGCACAAAAGACCACTCGGCCCCCCATTTGGCCCCCACTTTGTTTCCAGGCCTCGTATGAGAGGATTGTTGGTGTGCTGTGATGCCAGCCTGAGCCTGGTACAGTTGACTCTGTTGAGGCCCGGCCTGCTCTTGGGCGCTGAGTTGAAGTCTGCTGTCATGGAGCTCGGCCTGCAGAATCTCGGGTCTCCAATGTTGTGACAGAAGCCCTTTGGCGGGTGGTCTTTGTAGCCCACCTTTACATTGGCTCTGGGCCTGCAGTGGCACACCGTGCGGACTCGTCCCTTATTCATACAAACCTGATTTGACGCGAGTTGTCTCTACACACAAGCAGACGTCAAGTGACTCAAACGACAGCCCCCTGGCATCACCGCCGCTAGCTGGATGGGCGAGTGCCCAATAGGCGACGTTTGCTAGAGCAGGGACTATGGAGACAAACACGCCCCCTGTTGGTGACCACAGGTAGGTATCATTGTGATAAGGAGCCGCAGTGACGTCACACGAGGAGGCCGTTTGGTGGCACCGCGTCACTCGTTCAGCTGTCAGATTGAACAGACGATTACTGAACACGTTAATTACAGAGCAGTGCAGCCAGCGTGGGTGCCAGTCGGGCATTTCAAAACGTACCGACCAAGCACCGATTTGCTTTTCACCACCGTACACAAGTTTCGTTTCATTTTAAAAGTGCATCGCATTTGAATTTGTGACCAAAGATCACATGTTGTGACTAAAAACGAAGCCAGTGGCCGGTGAATTCTAGAAATCTCGACGTGTTAGAAGAATATTCTGAGCTCCTGAGAAAAGCAAATCTGACGAGAGCAGCGGCCCGCAGGGTTTATTATTCTGAAACCTCCGATGGTCAGGGGAGCTGGAGAAGGACGAGACCCCCACGTAGAGAGGGGATGTGAATAACGGCAGCGAGCGCCGAGCTAGAGGGGGGCAGTCGGGCGAGGGTGACTTGAGTGGTAAGCGCTGCCCACTCATTGCATCAGAAGTACCATAAAGCCTGATTCTGCTGCCTGTCCTGAGACTCGGAGTGCCGCCTTTAGGGCTGAGGGTGCCCATGCCAGTCTGCTTCGACGCGCTTCTCCTAATTAACGGCGGATTGCATTTCAATTGCAGAGCACAAAGCGAAACTGAATGTAATTAGGTGGGCATTTGGGTGGTGGGGAGTCTCGTAAGTCAGGTGGGAGGTGCCAATGTCTGCTTAGGACTAGTGAGCTACGAAAACCCGAGCTCGCTGACGCCAACGGATATATGACAAGCCGCCCACTTAAGTGAACCTGAGCAAAAAGAAAACCACTTCATGGGAGTTTCGACAGGACCCCCCATTACCTCGACTGAGCCCCCTCACTTGGGCGCCATTAATCAAAGCACAGTCCTCTCGGAGCCGCCACTAAGTGAAGTAGGCACACGGCACTGGCCTCGTTGATCAGTGGGCAGGGCGTGACGCACTCTTGGGTGGCATTTGAAAATGACATGAGAATTGGGACAATTAGGACACAGTAAAGCCGTGCCTGCCAGGGCATTACAGCTCAGCGTGGTTAACACGCCGGATGGCACACGTTCGAGGGCGGGTTTGGATTCTCTTTGACTTGATTGTGTGTTCTTCAAACAAAAGTAGAGGAAGAAGAAGAGGAGGAGGAGGAGAAGTTTGGAAAGAAATCATCTTCATTGTCGTGTGTATGGAGTTCGGTGAAGTTCTGGCCTGCATGTGCCAATCAACAATCAGAAACGTCACCAGGATGAAGAGCGAGTAGAACTTCCTGTTCTCTGAACATTGGTCTTCCTCACCTGAAAGTCTCTGATCTTAGACAGGCAACCAAAAAAATGAAGAAGAAGAAAAAGCATTTGAAAACAGAAATGGCCAGGCTTTGACTTTTACCAGCTCCTCACGTTTCAAACACAGTGCCCCCGATGCTGTGGCGCCCTTGATGCCCTCTACAAGTTGCCCCTTGTGGCTCCTCATGTACTTGCAGGACACTCGTTGTACAGAAAGGGTTTGTTGAGCGATAAAGATGGCCGGGAGTTTAACGCACGCACACACACACACACACACACACACGCAGGGTGAGAAGCCCACGTGCCCCCCGCCAGTCAGTCGTCCACCTTTATCTGTAAACCTGCTGCTCACTTCGCCGTCTCGTCTGTCTGTCGGCCTGCTGATTGGTGGCCTGTCAGGACGGCGCTCGACTTTTCCTCTCGTTGTTTCTGTCAGGCCCGAGTGGCTCTTGTGACGCACACCTCGCCCTCGTTGTCCTCTCTTTGTCTTTTTATTCTTTTCCTGTTGAACTCTGCGTGCCACACACGGCTCTCTGTCCACCTCAGTTAGGGCTTTGCTGCTGTCCCTTCACTGGCCTGTGTGCTCCAACTGGGACATACCTCGGGTGAAGGCGTCGGTCAAATGACCGCATGCAGAGTCTTTCTTTCCTGTTGGGTGGGCAGGTCAGGGGTCCAGACTCAATGTGGTCACCTCTCGTTGGCCTGATGGCCAGGTGGCAGGAGACGAGTCTCCCTTGGAAGCCCCATCTGTTAAAGGGGGGCACTCAGGGGCTGATTTCGGCTGACTGTGGGAATGAAGTCCTCGTCATCTTCAAAGACTAAAGTCCGTGGCCGCTCTCTACTGGCCAGCCGGATGTTCAGAGTGCCCGCCTGCGGTGCCGGGGCTCTGCGTGTCACATACAGGAAGTGTGTTCAGACGAAACACGGCAGGGGGCCAATGGAGGGGGGGACACGCCAAGTGCACTTCCTGACAGACTTCCAGGCTGCCTTGTCCCCCCGTAAGACTCCAGATGGTGGTATGTGGCGTCACCTCCCGATGACCATGGACTGTCACCAAGATGCTTGACCCTTTGAATTGTGTTTGTGGCACGGCAGCCCACCCTGGCTGTTTGACCCTCAGCGTAGACTTTGCTGCTCCTTTTCTCCCAGACGGTTGCACAATCCATGCAGTGGGGAGAAAGAGCGAGAACACCAGGGGGCATCCCGGGCACAGCGGGCATCGGCCTCTCCTTGGGCACATGCTGTGACTTGCTGGTGTTGAAGGATTGATCATATAAGACCAGGATGGATGGTTACATGAAAGAAGAAAGCAAAGCCGGGCAGGAAGTGGCCATAAAAAGACAAACGAGGGGGCAAAGTCAAAATAAAGAGGGGGCGCGAAAGTCAGCTGAGACAGTAAGGCCTGGCGTAGTTAGTGAAGTGTCGTGATCACGGCCTTGTTTATCCTGCTATACGGTAAACTTGGGGGGGGGGGGGGTTGGGGGTCCCCCCCCCTTAGGAGAATCCTAAACCTTACGTGATTCGCTCACATTACATACAGCGTCGAATGAAGATGGCCGCCCCACTGTGCGATTAATGGGCGACGCCTGCTGACATCCACCGAAGGATGTTGGCTCGTGTTTGGGTGCCCATCAGTCCTTGCGTCACCCCGAGTCACCATGCACCCTGACATGGCAGATATCCAGCGTCACCCGCCGCTCTTTTCTGATGAAGGCTGATGGTGGTCTGGCTACGTTTGTCCGTCTCGTGTTCTGCCCCTTCGTCAAGTTTTGTGGACTCCACTTCTGTGCTGTGCCAAGAGCCTTGTGTGAATTTCAGCGGGCGTCGCTCCCTCTGCCCAAAGAAATCTCAGCAGTGGCACAGTCGGGCAGCGGACTCATCAAGACTAACGGTGCAGGTTCACACTACCCATAAGCCTTTGCAGACGTGTTGTACTGCGTCAGCATCTGTCCTTTGCGGTTAGCGTGTCATTTGATTGGCCCTCTTAGTTTTCTATTGTCCCCACGTGCCACCCACCCCTCCGCAGCAGCCTGGTTTCTTGGTAAAAAACCCCCCAGTTTGTGCCCAACGCGCCTCAGTCAGTGCCAGTGCAGAGAGTCGGAGTGTTGTTTCTTCCTAATTAAGCCTGTCATGTTTGTGTCACTTTATATAACCGCTCGGGGACTTGGCTGGCGTCATGGGGCACCTCCACGGCAGGCTGGTTCACTTCACGGCTCTGGAGGAGGTGGCCAGCTGTCAAAGGCCCGTCTGCAGAAGTGAGAGCTCCCAGGCGCTCCGCACAATCCTGGCCTTGTTTGGTGGGCTGCCGAGAGATGAGCCCGCCAGACCGCTGAGTAACCTCCATCCATCCATCAGCGGCTGAAGCGCTTCCAAGGAAGGTGCCTGTTGGCAGCGGGCCTGCAGCGCCGCTTGGCACCCAGCTCGCCGTGTCGGAGTGTAACGATAGACGGTGCGGTCACCTCGAGTGCGAAGGGCACAAACCGTAAAGAGAGGCCAAGTCTGCCGTGGTTTAAGTGGCCGTGAGCACCGTCACCGTCCGGAGGCCCATCGGTCAGCCAGTGACCATCGGGTTGTTCTGTTTTGTTCTTGGGGTCAGGTTCAAATCCAGTGGCGTCTGAATGTCCCCCCATCTCTGTCGGGTGAGGTGGGCTGGCAGGGCCTGAGTGATGCAGGCAGGATAGACGTCCGCCCTGCTCGGTGGGTGTCGTCTGGCTGTGTGACGCAGCGTGGGGGGCCGAGAAGCAGCACAAGAAGACTCGAATGAAGACAGAATAGCAGGAAACTGCCGAGGCTCCGACCGGAGGCGACTAACATCCTGTCATCAAAGGGCGCACCTAGGGGTCAGAGGTCAGTACGTGGACCCCCTAGAAGGAGAGGTTGAATAAATTAGAAAAGGTAAGAAGCAGACTTTAAATTGGCACCAGTCAGGGATCTGAAATAACGCAGTGTGGCACGGCATGCTAACCTGTCCCAAGGTGTGCCACCTTAACAGAAGATGGCGACGTATGAAGTCACAGACAGTCCACTTACAAGTTACGCAGGACACCAGCCTGGGTTTGAATACTCCAACAAATCCGTCCATTTGGAAGGTTAAATTGAATGAAATCCCAGTAATGCTGGCACTGCCACAGTGTCACCGCAGATCAATGACCAGGGTCCACCGACACGCAGATGAGGGCTCTCCTCAGCCCACCTTATGTCGTCCTTTTCCTGTGGCTTAAGGCCTCACGAGTGCTTATCTCAAAACGGGCAAATGGCGACTGCCACTCCACCCAGAATCCCTCACTCCCGCCAACTGTGTTGTCTTTCTGCGGTGGTCTCGGGAGTCCCCAAGTGCTGTGGTCGGCTGTCACATTCATTCTTCAAGAAAAACGAGATGCAGTGGCACAGATGCGGACAAACGTCCAACGACGGCACACTCCAAACTAAAGGGCCGCCGGTGTTGCCTCTGTGTGACTCTGTCTGTGTTTTAATGCCCTCTGGAGTTTTTGTTCCAGGTGCACTTTGCCAGGAGGTGTCGTCTTAAAGGGAGTCTGG
The DNA here is from genome assembly GCF_900747795.2 of Erpetoichthys calabaricus. Taxonomy (NCBI): domain Eukaryota; kingdom Metazoa; phylum Chordata; class Cladistia; order Polypteriformes; family Polypteridae; genus Erpetoichthys; species Erpetoichthys calabaricus. The sequence continues at coordinate 713,516 of NC_041403.2, read as the reverse complement.
CACCACTGCTGGCACTCACTGAATCCAAAGGTGACCCTCTGCCCTTGGGCCCTGCTCTTCTGGAGTGATGGGGCTTCATCTTACAGCTCACAGCACATCAGGTGTGCCCGGTGGTCTTTCACGCCACCCACCTTATTAGCATTCAAGTCTTGCACCTCTGAAAAGAAAGGCACAAAGAAGGGGGGCCTCCCAGTAAATGCCCGCATGGTGCCAACATCACAGTCTAATCAGTGAATGTGCCGATGCTGTTCACAGGCTGCCCAAATCTTCATGGAGACCCGGGGGGGGGGGGGCAGGGGGTTTTGGGCCTGAAAGGGAGTATGGGGGGAACAAAGCGGTGATTTATAGATGGGTGGTACAAAGTAGGACCACCTGTGAGAGAGCAGAGTCCTCCAAGTGAGTGACATTTGAAGGTCCACTGGAGTCCTGCTGTCCCCACCAAACTGCTTGGTCATGTCTGTGGTTCACTTTGTGATGTTTGTGCCACTGTCACCCTTCACAAGTGTCCGGCGGTGTCCTCGTTTTAACGTCCCCGTCTCCATCCATGGCACTCCTTCCCATTTTGACACTTTAGTCGCATCTCCGTCAGCTTATTGTCTCCTCGGGGCTCACAGTCCTGGGGTCGGCCAGGCTGCTCATCTCTGGACCTCCTCTGGTGTTGCACTCCAGGGGGGGCCTCAGCACTGCGTCATGGGCGCTATATCACCTGACCTCCTGCTAGTCGGACCTCCCGTCGTGTATTCAGTGGTCTTCATCATCTTTAACCAGGTGGTCTTTCACATTCCTGTCCAGATGGCCCCTACTGGACACTGCTCCCAATCTTAATTCTCTCCCTCTAAAGGCTGATTTGTTCTTCTGCGTCCAGCCTGACCTCCTCAAACATGTGACATCGACGTGGACCCTACCTGGACCCCCAGTCTGGTAACTAGATGTTAACTTAGGTGGCTGACGCCTTGTATCGTAAATGTTGTAACTGGTTTCCATTAGTGCACAGTCAGGTCATTTGGTCAAGTAACTTGCTCAGGACCACCCAGTGGTGTCAGTAGTGGGATCTGAACCCCCAATCCAAGGCCTTCGCCCCTACACCACGTTGCCAGCGGATTTTCTTCAACGTGTTTCTGTTCGTTTTCTGCTATTCTGAGCTGACATGGTGCAGATCGAGGAGAGCCTTGGCACCAAAGGTAGGAGATGTTCACATTTCTAGGACACGTCGTCCCCGTGCCACGAGATGGCAGCCAGTTTGTGTTGCCGAGTGTCGGCCAGCAGCTTTGGAAATCGGTGAATGTATGAAAAATCAGAGAAAGGTGAGGGACAAAAGCAAACAGGCAGCTAGGGGGCAACCTGCATCTCAGCAGACCGTACGCTTTTCTATGTGCTCCAGATGCCACCAGTTAGTGGTTGGGCATGTGCCTGCTGCATGATGCCACGCAGAAGCAGCTTTTGACAGCCTGAACTGTTGGCCCTCTGTGTTCAAGTCAACTCCTCGCCCACCTCCACCTCCTTCTTCTAGTGCAGCCCAGTCATGTCACGGGCGCCCCTCTGATCGACCTTCCCATTTTGAGCCCCCGCCGACTGCCCGCTTGTTCTTGACGTGTGCCTCTCTCTCTTTTCCTTAATAATAAGTGAATAGACGCTGCATTTCCGACTGGCACATCAAGCTAATCAAATTCTTGGGCGTCTGGCAGATCTTATTGGAATTAAAACTGAAAGTCCAAGAATCTGCTCATTTGTCACGTCACAGTCACGGGGCAGGGTGGAGCGGCAGTCCTCATGTACCCCTAAATCAAGGAGTCAGGGATGAGGACCGTCAGGTCAGTGGGCCATCACTCCATTCCCCCCAAAGTGTTCTAAATAAGTCCAATCATCTCTGAATTATTACATGCAGTACAAGCTGTTGAGCCGGTCATTTAAGGGGGCTTCAGTTGGGGGGGCTTCATGGGCTTTGGCCACGTTTACAGCTGCTGATGTCGACTGGTTTGCTGTATCAAGTGCTGCGTTTAATCCTTGTGGTCTCTTCACACGCCAACTCCACGCTCTTTTGGACCCAATTCTGAGACCCCTCTTTAGGTGGTCTGGACGTCACATTTGTCACCCTAAACCTTTTTTTGTATTTTTTGACCATCAATACTTGTAGGGCAGACAGACTGGAGAGTGACAGCCACTAAAGCAGGGGTCCTCCACCCCCCTAGGGGTTTAGGTGTTTTTTGGTTTTCTCTTCTCACAGGGCTGCCCGTGTGTGTGTGTGTCCCGTGTGTGTGAGCTGCCCGCCTTGTGACGTGTCTCTCGTGTTCAATGAGTCACCGGCTAGAAACAGTGGCCTTACGGCGGGTCACCGTGACTCCTTTGGACCTCCCGAGTGTGTGTGTGTGTGTGTGTGTGTGTGTGTGTGTGGTGCATTGGGTGGGCTGGCGCACTGTACAAGGCGTTAGTGGGGTGGGGGGCACTCCTTCAGCTGAGAAATATGAATGGAATCCAGCAGATAAGCACTCGTGATGGGCCGAAGCCTCAAACTCAAAGCCCTGGCTTGTCTCAGAGCTCCATGGAGGCCTAGCAGCACCTGCTGAAAGCTCCAATAATTAAACATCTCAGGACGGGAGTGGGGATCCCCTAAAAACACCCGGCCCATGGCAGCAAAAATGGCAATGCTGTAGACGTGGAAGCTTTTGTGCTCCAAGATTTAACTAAAGAATAAGAAACAGTGCAGATTGGGACACGTCCACGAGTGTTAGTCCTGTTGGGGGTCCTGAAGTCCGTGCGGTGAGGTCCATAAGTGTTTGGTCAGTGACACAGTTTCCGTAGTTTTGGCTCTTTATACCACCACAATTAATCTGTGATTGAAGTTAAGGGGGTTACCAGAAATGTCAAATGAGCTGTTTAGAAAGGGCAGCCCCCCATTTCCAGGGACTCCAAATTATTTGGACGTTTGGCTGACAAGATGCTCAGACCCTCGTCATTTCGTAAACTACAGTATTGAAAGGGTCTGTAGTTGACTTCAAGTGTGGGATTGGCATTTCAAAGATATCTCTGTGAACTCTGAACACGAGTCTGGCATTAGGCCGAGAAGACCAAGCAAACCCGTCGGAGAGACCCCTTGAGACCCCAGGAGCGGTCAAATCAACCATCTGGCACACCCTTAAAAAGAAGGAACACGCTGGTGGGCTCAATAACGCCACAGAAGGCCTGGACAATCATGGAAAATTCTGTCCTTAGTGAAGAAGAACCCCTTCATGACGTTTAGCCAAACCAAGACCACCCTCTGTCATGTAGGCCTATCACTGCCAAGGTCTCCAATCAAGAGAAAACTCCATGAAAGTAAAGACAGGGGGTTTAGCACAAGGTGCAGACCACTGGTGAGCCTCAAAGCATAGGAAGGACAGAAAACAGTTTTAAAAGTCTGTCCAGATCTGGAAGAAAAAGGACACGGAGATCAGCAAATACTGTACCAAGATGGTGGACAGAGAAGAGATGGCTCCTGATCTGATGGACACCACGTCATCTGTGACACCTGGAGGAGGCCTTGTTATGGCCTGATCATCATGGCTGCCAATGGACGTCGGTCACTGGTGTTTATTGATGATATGACTGCTGGCAGAGGGAGAAGATGAATTCTGAAGTGTAGAGGGTGCCATAATGTCACACAAATGCTGCAAAACTGATAGGACGAGCTTCACAGTACAGATGGACAACGAGCCAAACATCCTGGGACAGCAAACCAATGCATAGAAGTGGAATATTCTTCAATGGCCAAGCCAATCCACTGACCTCACCCCAACTGGACACAAAACTGAACAACAAACAAGCAGCACCTGAAGGCCTGGTAGAAACCCAACACTTGGCGATGGCCGTGGGCTCAGACCTCAGGCGGTCGTTGACCGTAGTGGATTTCCAAACCGAATATTGAAACTGATCCTGAGATTTATCATTAAGTGAGTTTGTCCAAATACTTTTGAGCCCCTGGAAATGGGGGACCTCGGGGACGCTGTATCAAAATGGCTGTCATTCCTAAATGGCTCACCTGATGGTTCAGGTAAAGCCCTTCAATTAAAGCTGAACGTCTGCACTTCAGTCACATCTCGATTTCTTCATTCAAATCCATTGTGGTGACAACATAATGAAAGTGTGCCAGTGTCCAGATACGTGTGGACCCAACAGTGACCAGACAGAAAGGTGAAACCACCAAATGACAGAAGGGGGCACCAGCAGAGTCCAGCAAGTTAGGAAATGCCAGCCTGGCGTGACCTCCAGGTGAGCTCAGCAACTCCATCAAAGGTCACTTGTGTTTTCAGACATCATGGGGACAGCGGACTGTCGTGACGTGTGATCCCTGCTTCTTCTTACCCACACCTTACTGGAGTTGAGCCAGTTTGGGGGGCTCCATAGCTTTATGGACAGTAGAGTCCAACTCAAGTGATGTCCAGATGTGCCGTGGTCACTTAGTGAGGGTCCGCTGTTAATTGTGATTAAACATCAAATGTCCCTTTAAGTTTCCAGGTGACGCAGAGGCCACACTGCCGGAGGACACCTCAGTCAGTAGAATGTGGAGGGGTTGTTTCTGGTGGTGCGTCACTCTGGTTGTCCCCCTCTAGTTTTACAGAGTGACACCCACTCAATTCTGTCGTCGTCCTTTCATTTCTAGACTTGTGACTTTTGATGTTCATTTCCTTTAAGCAGCGCATTTCGGGGTCAGGCTGTTGTACCGTGTTGGCCATTGTGGACGTAGGGAGAAGTCAACCTAAACGACACCTTTTGTTGCTTAACTTCTCACATCAAGCAGCAGGAAATAAATTTACAAAACTGCAAACACCCAGACCCTTAGTGAAGTTCTTTGTTGAAGCCCCTTTGGCAGCCGTTCCAGCCTGGGGTGGTCTTGGCTGTGACGTGACGAGCTTCATACCCCTGGATCTGTGGATTTCTGCCGTTGTTCTCTGCAGACCCACTCACTGTCTCGTCAGGTTGGATGAAGGCCATTGGTGGACAGTCAGAGAGTCAGAGTGACAGTCCCTTTGAGTTCAAGCGCAGGCGGTGACATGACTGGGGTTGGGACTTCCGACAGGACAAAGCAAAGACGTTCGGCCCGGCCTGAGGTCCAGAGCACCCTGGTGAAGCTCGTCCTCTAAACTTTGGTCCGTCCAGCTGTCCCTCAGCCCTGATTGGTTGCCCAGTCCCTGCCGTGCCACCCTGCCACCATTGGAGTGGTTGGGCTCCTGGTGTCCTGCACAGGTGGGGCTGAGAATTGAGGCTCACCAGTTCAGAGCGTCCTTTGGGTGATGTGATCACGAGGTGGACCTCGGGGGTCTTAAGTACACACGACGACAGAACTTTTAGGTTTTACCTTTTTACTTTTACTGACCGGTGGGGGACTCATCACACAGACGATGAGGCCTCTTTATTATATAGCGCCTTTCATATCTCCCGTATCGTTCCCTTCATATTTCCCCATTATATAGCGCCTTTCACGTCTTCTGTAGCGCCTTTCCTCTTTATGCGTTTCATAGTCCATTTTCTGTCTGTCGCACAGGTCAGCCACCTGCCTAATATTGTGTGCGGACCCTGCAAGAACTCTGAAGGTGTCCTGTCCTGTAAGTGGTGAGGTGAGGTGAGGCCTCCGTGGATCAGACACTCGTCAGGTTTGGGAGTCTGTACTCCAAGTCACGTCATGTTTCTCATGCCACGTGGCAGGGCACCTCGTCCTGCTGATACGGTTGTGGGGTCCACAGCAGTCGTTAGGTAGGTGGTGCTTGTCACATGAATAGCAGGATATCGGCCAGATCGTCACATGGCCGCCACCGGCTTGCCTTCTTCCCATAGTGCACCTTGCTGCCATCTCCCCCCCCAGTAAATGATGCAGACGTAACTTATGACTCGCACCCTTGATTCATCAGAGCAGCCCACCATCTTCCATTGCTCGGTGGTCCACGTGCTCATTGTAACCATGTTTGGCGGTGGGCAGGGGTCGGCGTGGGCACTCGGACCCCTCTGCAGATGCGCAGCAGGCTCCGGTGCTCTGTGTCTCCTGACGCCTCTCCCTCATGGCCAACATTCGGCGTTTCAGCAGTTTGTGCTCCAGTGGCCCTTGGATGGGGTCAGACCTGGTGGGCTAGCCGTGGATGCCAATGACCCTGTCACTGGTTGTCCTTCCTTGCACCACTTTTGGTACCCGTGCACTAGACCTGCCATTTTGGAGGGGCTCTGTGCCCGTCATCTTGCCATGACAGCATGGCCCTCATCAGAGTCGCACAGATCTTTAACGCTTCTCCAACACATGACATCGAAGAGCTCACTGCTGATTTGCTGCCTGATGTAGCGGGCGCCATTGGGACGAGATGGTCAATGTGACGCACCTTGCCTGCCAGTGCTTTGAATGCTGTGGCTGATCGGTGTGTATATAGCGCCTTTTCTATCTCTGTCTGCCTATCTACCCGTCAGGGTCCTCTGCCAAGGGGGGTCCCCCAAACCCCATATGCATTCACTCGTGTATGGCAGCAGACATCCCAGAACAGTTCTGCTGTCATCGATTAAACAGACGTGCCAGCTGCAGTGGCCCTTGGCAAACAAACACTGGAGGCGTGGACAGGTGGCAGGGAGTGACACAGTGGTACACGTGGATTAGCGCCTGTGGGTCAGACAGGTGACAGGAAGGACCCTCTAAAGCCACTGAGCAGAGTTCTGTGCATGAAGTGGCCTGACTGGCAGCCCTGAATGTCAATGAGGCTCATTTGCATATGGCCGCATGGGCTTGTGGGTTGTGTCACCCTGACATTTTTGAGCCTTCCAGGTCACCTGCAGAATGGCAGTCATTTCATGCAAGTGCCCCTGATGCACTTGTCGGACGTGACTCTGCAACGCGGCACGTGAATGGTGAGGATGGCAGAGTGAGCCCACTCTGCTAGGGCTACTTGGCACCAGTCAGGAAGTGCCAGGTTCCTGTTTCAGGGCCAGTTTTAATGAATGTCTTCGTCAGTACAGCTCTGTGGTACTTCCAAGGTGGGCATTAAGACTGGAATGTTTTTAGCTCTTATGTGATCTCTTGGGGGGGTCTCGAGTCATGTGATGTGCTAAACCTGACCCTGGCACTTGAGACCCTAGCATGTTGACTTGTCCTTGTTTGTCACTTCAGGCCCGCCGTGTAGGTGTTTGAGTGCTTTAGGGCGCCAATGGGGAGGCCTGGCACGGGGAGTGAGTTACGTGTGGGGTCTCGTGCGTTAGTGCCCCCTACACTGTGTGCTGCGTGACGACCCTGGCCAAGTTGTGTGCCTCGATTGTCTCCGGACGAGCAGGATGAGGAGCAAACAGACGCACGCCCACCCGCTTGCCCTTAAGCCAGGAGGACGCCTTTCCTTTGTGGATTTGAGTGAACGTGAAAAGGCAGCAGACATGCGTGGCGAAGTCACAGGTCATCGTGTGTGCCGTGGACACAAGTGGCATTTGCTGTTTTCAGAGCTCTCTGTCTCCTGGCTGGAGCCCACCGCCTCCTTATTCTTCTTTTGAGGGGTGGGCTTAAGGTAAGACCATGGGGGCTGATGCTTGGCACCGATGAGGGCTGCTGTGTGTGTTGACCAGCAGATCTCCAGCTGACGCTCCAGTGCAAGAGACAGAGTGGGCTGCTATGACTGATTGGGCATGAGCACCTGAAGGTGGTCCAGGCTGTGCCCAGAGAACAGTGAAGTCCTAACTGGCATGTCTGACCAGCATGCACCTTGATGTTGCCATGATAAACATGAATGGATTCAGATAGAAATAGGAGACCCTCGTGTACCCCCACCTTAGCGTCTGTCCCCTCCTACTGGATGTGGGCATCATGGAGCTGGCGAGGGGCACAGTTACCGAGTGTGTCCTTATTAGTCCCTGAAGTTATTAAACACCTCGCATCATGAAGGTGTCAACAGCACTTGGCTCCGTCGTGACAGTGTTGGGGACAACTTGTTGAGGGGACGCGTCCTTGGATGTCTTTGATTTGAACGCTGCAGGAAACAGGGCTGTCCGTTGAATTTCAGAACCTCGGGTTCAGGTGCGGCCCAAAAACGTACAGAATGAGGGGCCGAGTTCAGGCGCAGACGATCTAATTAGAGAGTGGGAGTAAATTGTCATCGGTTTGAGTCGAGGCGGTGAGGTGCAGGGGGAAAGGAGCCGCCGGAGCCGTGTCCACCAGCATGAATTCAGACCACTTGCATATTCGGCGGGTACTCCCACCATTGTGTGAAATACTCGCTACCTGATGTCGTGAAGGCAAAATGAGTCAAGTGGTTTCGAACACCTCAAGCTGTGCTGCCCGTCTGAGTCCAAGTGGTCGCCGGAGACCTCGCCGTTCATGTTAGCGGTGCACCATTGAGTGGAACGCATTTTGTAATGCATCATGTAATAAAATGCACAGCATTTGTCATTCCAACAGATGGCGCATCACCAGCATTTCATGAACTTAAAGCCTAACGGTGTTATTCTGGAGACATTGGGTGACTGGGATCGGCAAGCCTTGTTGGGCTGACTGGCCTGTCCTCGGCCCAGTTGTCCTTCATGGTTGGTGGTGACAGGCATGTGGCACAACTGTGCATGACGTGGGTGAAGGCGATGACTAAAAAGTGTCTTGCCGTGTAATGCCAGCTGACTGAAGCAGCTGGTGCAGAGAGGTGTGAAGGGCATCACAGTAGATGAAGGTGACTGAAAGATTTAGACGCGGTCAGGCCGTTCGGCCCACCAGAGCTCGCCAGTCCTGCCACAGTAACATCAAGTCTAATTTTGAAGACCCCTAAAGTCCTCCTGTCCACCACACTACTTATGAGTGTCCAGCGGTGTCCCCGTGTTCTTGATGAGCTCATTTTAAAGGCACCGCCTCGATCCCCTGGACTAATGGCCAAGCGCCGCGCTGCTCTCGTTCGGACTTCCCATCAGCCATTGCAGACGTGTTGTACTGCATCAGCTTTTATTTGTTGCGGTTGCCACACAGTTTTCAATTTGCTTTCACTTTTCGAGCTGCGCTCTTTCAGAGTCACAAATGGCTGTCTGACACTCGGCCACTTGTTCAGGTTGGCAAGCCGATCAGGATTGATTGATTGATTGTTGCCTCAGTTGCGGCTCATTGACGTGACTTGCTTCCTTCCTTGGCCTCCTGGGGTGTTCGGCAGCCTCTTGGCTGTAGAAGGCCGGGGTGTCGTGTCCTGTCCCGTCCTGTCCTGTCCTTTCCCATCCCGTCTCGTCCCAGTTGTATCTCTCTGTGTATTCAGCATCCTGAAGTCCACCTCTCAAAATGAAAGGTGCTGCTGCCAGCTCTGTGCGTCTCGGGGTCTGGACAAGGCCTGTGCTTAGAGGTCTTTGCAGTGGGACTACAGAAGGTGTGAGGCTCAAAATGAAAATGGGGGCTCATTTAAGGAGCGGCCACGACGTGGAATGGCTGCAAAAAAATCACTTGGCGTCACAATTCCTTGTTTTGTAAATTTGCTACACAAGAAGAGTTAAAGGCACTGATGATGGACGCTTTATGCGGAGTGGCTCCTGGGGTCTCGGCCTGGTGGTCTGGCCTGTTGGGGCTGTGAGTGTGCTGCTCTAATGCCTGTGTCTGTTCTTCTTTGCAGCCTGTCTCCATGACCCTGTGAAACTTTGCATCAGAGAAAGGGCAGGATGCCCCAGGAGGCTCGGGACGCGTGGATCTGACTGCTGCTGGTAAGTAATGGGGGGGGCCTGGGCACATGGTGCCAAGGGGTTTAGGTGGCTCTTGAAGTACCCCGCGGCCTGTCCTGTCAGACACCACGGCCCTCCTGTGGGAGTCCACCCCCCCTCCATCTTCCTGTTAGCAGTGATCTCTGAGGCTGACTGTGGGGGTCTCCAGAGGTGAAGCTCTCATGCTGTCTTTGCGGCGCCACGTTCTGCCACTAGAGGTCTCCAGTCGCCCGCTGTTAGAGGCCTGTGTGTGCCTGGACCACCCGGGTGTACGAAGGTAACTACCTCAGTGACTGTGTATTATCAGCCTTGACGCTGCAGCATAAGACTTTAGCCCCGGGTTGGGCATTGTCGGTCTTGGAGGGCCGCGGTGGCTGCAGTTTTCATTCCAACCCAATTGCTTACTCAGAAAGCAATGATTGCCAGTGTCAGGCCTTATTTAATTTTATGGCTTGTTAGCTTCTTATATTGTCCATTTTTTTGTTTGGACCCTAAAACGGATCATTTCCAGCCTCTCAGTTTTCTCAAGTGTTTTATTAAACCAAATAGCACACGATGAACACAGAGGTGTAAATTGAAACACGTCCTATAAGAGACCTGCTGGCTCCTTTTGTGTCTTATTGTTAACTAGCAAAATACCCGCGCTTCGCAGCGGAGAAGTAGTGTGTTAAAGAGGTTATGAAAAAAAAAGGAAACATTTTAAAAATAACGTAACATGATTGTCAATGTAATTGTGTTGTCATTGTTATAAGTGTTGCTGTCTTTTATATATATATATATATATATAGCAAAATACCCGCGCTTCGCAGCGGAGAAGTAGTGTGTTAACCTCTTTAACACACTACTTCTCCGCTGCGAAGCGCGGGTATTTTGCTCTATATATATGTGTGTGAATGTATGTATGTATGTATATATGTATGTCTATATTTATATCTATATATATATATATATATATATATGTGTGTAGATATGTAAATTTGTATATGTGTATGTATATATATATATATATATATATGTATATATATATATATATATGTATATGTATATATATATATATATATATATATATGTATACAGTGGTGTGAAAAACTATTTGCCCCCTTCCTGATTTCTTATTCTTTTGCATGTTTGTCACACAAAATGTTTCTGATCATCAAACACATTTAACCATTAGTCAAATATAACACAAGTAAACACAAAATGCAGTTTTTAAATGATGGTTTTTATTATTTAGGGAGAAAAAAAATCCAAACCTACATGGCCCTGTGTGAAAAAGTAATTGCCCCCTTGTTAAAAAATAACCTAACTGTGGTGTATCACACCTGAGTTCAATTTCCGTAGCCACCCCCAGGCCTGATTACTGCC